>NC_091283.1:192658868-192977868 GCF_032444005.1 Ranitomeya imitator
GGAGGCCTTCCTCCAGGTTATCCTAAAAGAGCAGTTTTACTTCAAGTGCCCTGCTGAGATCCGGGAATGGGTGCGTGAAAGGAGACCAGCCACTGTGGAGGAAGCTGCAGCTCTAGCTGATAAGGCTTTCAGCATCAAGCCTCAGTGAAGGATTCTGTTGGAGGATGGAGAGAGGCCTACCAGCTCCACAACACCGGTGGCCCCCTGTTCTTCTGTCCCCATTGTTTCCCGTTCCTCTAAGCCACCACCTCATGCTGATACCCGTGTAAATGTGCCTCCAGTTGCTTCTACTGCGTTTTCTGGAATACGACGAGGAGAGGAAGTAGCAGAACGCAGGTGTTATGGTTGTGGGCATCCGGGGCATCTGCAGGCCTCATGCCCAGCCAGCCCATGGAGGAGTCGTCCTCAAAACCCTACAGCACCTTCAGGTGGGGGCCGGCCTCCAGGTTCCCTTACCCCTCGCCCAAGAGGACGCCTTGGATGGAGTGAGACCCAGCACAGATGCTATCGATGTGGACAGCCGGGGCATCTGCAAGCCTCCTGCCCAGCTGTTCAAATGAGGATTGATCCTGTACCCAGTCGTATTATTAATTATGTACAGCCAAGTGCCATGGAGGACGACGTGTCACCACTACATGAGGACTGGCCTTGTGCCTCACCCACCCATGTTGCACCACTAGGAGTTTATGGTGTGCGACCTGCAGCTATGACGACTTCTGCTCATCGAGGTAAGCACTTGCAGGAGGTCGTGCTGGATGGACAGAGACTTATTGGATTTTGTGACTCAGGGGCTTTCCTCACACTGGCTGATTCCCGAGTGGTTCGGCCTGAGGCAATCCATCGAGGACCTGGGATTGTCATTGAACTGGCTGGTGGACAATGGAGGACTATTCCCACAGCCACTGTGGATCTGAACTTTGGTTTTGGGGTCAGGCGATGTGTGGTTGGGGTGATGGGTGGTCTGCCTGCAGATGTTCTCCTGGGCAATGATGTGGGAGAGCTACGATGCCAATTCGTGGCTGCATGAAGCCACATGTAAGTTACGCTCTGCCTGTGTGTACTTAACCAGCGACCTGTAGAGGTCCCTGGTACGTACACAAATTGGGAGGGGAAGGGATTGTCATGATATACATAACATAGTAACATAGTAACATAGTAAGGCCGAAAAAAGACATTTGTCCATCCAGTTCAGCCTATATTCCATCATAATAAATCCCCAGATCTACGTCCTTCTACAGAACCTAATAATTGTATGATACAATATTGTTCTGCTCCAGGAAGACATCCAGGCCTCTCTTGAACCCCTCGACTGAGTTCGCCATCACCACCTCCTCAGGCAAGCAATTCCAGATTCTCACTGCCCTAACAGTAAAGAATCCTCTTCTATGTTGGTGGAAAAACCTTCTCTCCTCCAGACGCAAAGAATGCCCCCTTGTGCCCGTCACCTTCCTTGGTATAAACAGATCCTCAGCGAGATATTTGTATTGTCCCCTTATATACTTATACATTATAAATTATCGTTCACAATTGGTGCAGAATCCAACCAGAGGAGCAGCACTTTTAGACCTAATACTATCTAATAGACCTGACAGAATAACAAATCTGCAGGTGGTCGGGCATCTAGGAAATAGCGACCACAATATTGTACAGTTTCACCTGTCTTTCACTAGGGGGACTTGTCAGGGAGTCACAAAAACACTGAACTTTAGGAAGGCAAAGTTTGACCAGCTTAGAGATGTCCTTAATCTGGTAGACTGGGACAATATCCTCAGAAATAAGAATACAGATAATAAATGGGAAATGTTTAAGAGCATCCTAAATAGGCAGTGTATGCGGTTTATACCTTGTGGGAATAAAAGGACTAGAAATAGGAAAAACCCAATGTGGCTAAACAAAGAAGTAAGACAGGCAATTAACAGTAAAAAGAAAGCATTTGCACTACTAAAGCAGGATGGCACGATTGAAGCTCTAAAAAACTATAGGGAGAAAAATACTTTATCTAAAAAACTAATTAAAGCTGCCAAAAAGGAAACAGAGAAGCACATTGCTAAGGAGAGTAAAACTAATCCCAAACTGTTCTTCAACTATATCAATAGTAAAAGAATAAAAACTGAAAATGTAGGCCCCTTAAAAAACAGTGAGGAAAGAATGGTTGTAGATGACGAGGAAAAAGCTAACATATTAAACACCTTCTTCTCCACGGTATTCATGGTGGAAAATGAAATGCTAGGTGAAATCCCAAGAAACAATGAAAACCCTATATTAAGGGTTACCAATCTAACCCAAGAAGAGGTGCGAAACCGGCTAAATAAGATTAAAATAGATAAATCTCCGGGTCCGGATGGCATACACCCACGAGTACTAAGAGAACTAAGTAATGTAATAGATAAACCATTATTTCTTATTTTTAGGGACTCTATAGCGACAGGGTCTGTTCCGCAGGACTGGCGCATAGCAAATGTGGTGCCAATATTCAAAAAGGGCTCTAAAAGTGAACCTGGAAATTATAGGCCATTAAGTCTAACCTCTATTGTTGGTAAAATATTTGAAGGGTTTCTGAGGGATGTTATTCTGGATTATCTCAATGAGAATAACTGTTTAACTCCATATCAGCATGGGTTTATGAGAAATCGCTCCTGTCAAACCAATCTAATCAGTTTTTATGAAGAGGTAAGCTATAGGCTGGACCACGGTGAGTCATTGGACGTGGTATATCTCGATTTTTCCAAAGCGTTTGATACCGTGCCGCACAAGAAGTTGGTACACAAAATGAGAATGCTTGGTCTGGGGGAAAATGTGTGTAAATGGGTTAGTAACTGGCTTAGTGATAGAAAGCAGAGGGTGGTTATAAATGGTATAGTCTCTAACTGGGTCGCTGTGACCAGTGGGGTACCGCAGGGGTCAGTATTGGGACCTGTTCTCTTCAACATATTCATTAATGATCTGGTAGAAGGTTTACACAGTAAAATATTGATATTTGCAGATGATACAAAACTATGTAAAGCAGTTAATACAAGAGAAGATAGTATTCTGCTACAGATGGATCTGGATAAGTTGGAAACTTGGGCTGAAAGGTGGCAGATGAGGTTTAACAATGATAAATGTAAGGTTATACACATGGGAAGAAGGAATCAATATCACCATTACACACTGAATGGGAAACCACTGGGTAAATCTGACAGGGAGAAGGACTTGGGGATCCTAGTTAATGATAAACTTACGTGGAGCAGCCAGTGCCAGGCAGCAGCTGCCAAGGCAAACAGGATCATGGGGTGCATTAAAAGAGGTCTGGATACACATGATGAGAGCATTATACTGCCTCTGTACAAATCCCTAGTTAGACCGCACATGGAGTACTGTGTCCAGTTTTGGGCACCGGTGCTCAGGAAGGATATAATGGAACTAGAGATAGTAATTAATGATCGTCTTTTTTCTAGACTAAATAATCCTAATTTCGCTAATCTATCTGGGTATTGTAGTTCTCCCATCCCCTTTATTAATTTTGTTGCCCTCCTTTGTACTCTCTCTAGTTCCATTATATCCTTCCTGAGCACCGGTGCCCAAAACTGGACACAGTACTCCATGTGCGGTCTAACTAGGGATTTGTACAGAGGCAGTATAATGCTCTCATCATGTGTATCTAGACCTCTTTTAATGCACTCCATGATCCTGTTTGCCTTGGCACTGGCTGCTCCAGGTAAGTTTATCATTAACTAGGATCCCCAAGTCCTTCTCCCTGTCAGATTTACCCAGTGGTTTCCCATTCAGTGTGTAATGGTGATATTGATTCCTTCTTCCCATGTGTATAACCTTACATTTATCATTGTTAAACCTCATCTGCCACCTTTCAGCCCAAGTTTCCAACTTATCCAGATCCATCTGTAGCAGAATACTATCTTCTCTTGTATTAACTGCTTTACATAGTTTTGTATCATCTGCAAATATCGATATTTTACTGTGTAAACCTTCTACCAGATCATTAATGAATATGTTGAAGAGAACAGGTCCCAATACTGACCCCTGCGGTACCCCACTGGTCACAGCGACCCAGTTAGAGACTATACCATTTATAACCACCCTCTGCTTTCTATCACTAAGCCAGTTACTAACCCATTTACACACATTTTCCCCCAGACCAAGCATTCTCATTTTGTGTACCAACCTCTTATATGTACTTTTGCCCTGTCCTGTATTTGAATAATATGCCATTTGATGTATGTAACTGTTCTCTGGTTTCTATTAGCTGTAATTTATGTATTTTCTTGTGCTGGGAGTTCACCTGTAACAATATGTCTCCTTCCCCCAATACTTGCAGCCCTCAGCTCTAATGTAATTAAGCTTTGTCAACATCACTAGTGGAGGAATAGCCATTCTTCCTCACAGCAGGTGGCTAGTCAAATGTACATACTACATAGGTTAAGCGGAGCCCACCAGTCTAGAATCTTCTGGTGGACCCAACCATTGAATAGAAGGTGTGACCCCTACCCCCCTTCATGGGCGGATCCCAGGAGCTCAGACAATCCATTCTTATTTTGAGATCAGATGTGAGTTGATCCTTGAAGGAGAAGGAGTGGGGATTCTTAGCTGAGGCAAGACCCCATGTCCATCTGGGACTGCGGAAGCGAACGGGGCGAGACTTGAGCTGAGGACATATCTTGTTGTTCGTGAGATTGTTTTGTGATCCCTTGGACTAATTGTGGACTATTGCTTTGTTACCTGGCACAAGGATTATCGGGAGGTGCCCCCGAACCTGTTCCACTGGACTAATTGTGGACTCTGTAGATCTACCTGCATGTGTTGTTCCAGCGTTCTTGATAATAAATCTGTGGAATCATCCCTTGGCCTGTTGTCCCTTCTTGCTCTGCCGTACACCCCGTCACAGAGACTCAATCATTGTCTATTATAACCAGCGCCAACACGTTGCTTTCTTCTTTAAATACTTAAATACTCTTGGTCCTTATGTGAAGACCTGATTGAATCTACGTGATGAGGTGTGACACAATGTTCCATAAATACCTCTACCAAATTTGATTGTACTACCATTGAGATCATGAAGCGCCTGCTCTTTTTGTTTCTTTCAAATCTAATTTTATTGAAGTTTTCCATTGACAATTAAGTGTCCATGGGACCTTCATCATATTCGGCTCCCACACTGTCTGATATTAGATGGAAAATTGACTGGACAGGTTGGATTTCATATCTCCAGTGAAATTGCTTCTTGAGATAAATGACACCAGAAGTGTTGAGCAGTTGTCCATTTCGTTGTACTAAGACAAATGACCTAATGGCACCTAGTGGTGCCAATATTCAAAAAGGGCTCTAAAAGTGAACCTGGAAATTATAGGCCAGTAAGTCTAACCTCTATTGTTGGTAAAATATTTGAAGGGTTTCTGAGGGATGTTATTCTGGATTATCTCAATGAGAATAACTGTTTAACTCCATATCAGCATGGGTTTATGAGAAATCGCTCCTGTCAAACCAATCTAATCAGTTTTTATGAAGAGGTAAGCTATAGGCTGGACCACGGTGAGTCATTGGACGTGGTATATCTCGATTTTTCCAAAGCGTTTGATACCGTGCCGCACAAGAGGTTGGTACACAAAATGAGAATGCTTGGTCTGGGGGAAAATGTGTGTAAATGGGTTAGTAACTGGCTTAGTGATAGAAAGCAGAGGGTGGTTATAAATGGTATAGTCTCTAACTGGGTCGCTGTGACCAGTGGGGTACCGCAGGGGTCGGTATTGGGACCTGTTCTCTTCAACATATTCATTAATGATCTGGTAGAAGGTTTACACAGTAAAATATCGATATTTGCAGATGATACAAAACTATGTAAAGCAGTTAATACAAGAGAAGATAGTATTCTGCTACAGATGGATCTGGATAAGTTGGAAACTTGGGCTGAAAGGTGGCAGATGAGGTTTAACAATGATAAATGTAAGGTTATACACATGGGAAGAGGGAATCAATATCACCATTACACACTGAACAGGAAACCACTGGGTAAATCTGACAGGGAGAAGGACTTGGGGATCCTAGTTAATGATAAACTTACCTGGAGCAGCCAGTGCCAGGCAGCAGCTGCCAAGGCAAACAGGATCATGGGGTGCATTAAAAGAGGTCTGGATACACATGATGAGAGCATTATACTGCCTCTGTACAAATCCCTAGTTAGACCGCACATGGAGTACTGTGTCCAGTTTTGGGCACCGGTGCTCAGGAAGGATATAATGGAACTAGAGAGAGTACAAAGGAGGGCAACAAAATTAATAAAGGGGATGGGAGAACTACAATACCCAGATAGATTAGCGAAAATAGGATTATTTAGTCTAGAAAAAAGACGACTGAGGGGCGATCTAATAACCATGTATAAGTATATAAGGGGACAATACAAATATCTCGCTGAGGATCTGTTTATACCAAGGAAGGTGACGGGCACAAGGGGGCATTCTTTGCGTCTGGAGGAGAGAAGGTTTTTCCACCAACATAGAAGAGGATTCTTTACTGTTAGGGCAGTGAGAATCTGGAATTGCTTGCCTGAGGAGGTGGTGATGGCGAACTCAGTCGAGGGGTTCAAGAGAGGCCTGGATGTCTTCCTGGAGCAGAACAATATTGTATCATACAATTATTAGGTTCTGTAGAAGGACATAGATCTGGGTATTTATTATGATGGAATATAGGCTGAACTGGATGGACAAATGTCTTTTTTCGGCCGTACTAACTATGTTACTATGTTACTATGTTACTATGTAATAATAGTTGGGACATGGCTTGAGAGCGTCTGTTTGACAAACATTCATCTAATGTCTAGGCTCACCTTAGTCTTGTAATTTCCATCTACAATATAATAGACTTTAGATCTCACCAATAAGGAGTGCATGTTGGACGCCTGAAACTTTGGCTTATTTTAAGTCCATTAATTGTTCACAATTGCTCTCTTGTTATTCCTAACAATCTACCAGTGATCATCTAAACGTTCTTTTGACAACAAGAAATTATATACAAACTCTCATTAAAATGCCAAAAGGTTTTATTTTGACTCTCGTACTGGGAGTTTCATCATGATAAAAACTAGGAACGTTTCCAAAGAGTTCTGGCATAGGAGGGCACCAAAAGATAAACATACAGCATACAACCAGCGTCGTCACTATGGAACATACTGTATTTTTAGATTTTTTTATAATGCTCCTAACTGGTCGAAATTGCTTTTGGAAAATTATGACATAGTCAAGGTTAAAAAAAAATGGATCTGAGATTATTTATATGTTTAAATAAAAAACAAGGCCTCTTTTTTCCATGAGCGTTGTAGCTCAGCACCCCCAATCAAGTTCTAGAGGAATGGCACTTTAGAAATAGAAGGTTTTTTTGACAACCATGAAAGGTGTGGTACTGAGATTGCAAATGATCACATATTTTCATGAAAACTGAGGTTGTGTCCCCCTTTTGCATGGAGCTGGAGTTGAGCATGCATGCCACTGTTCTATTTAAAGCCTAAAGAACTATTGGAGATAGTAGAGCACTATTCTAGGCTATTTGCGAAAGTCCAACCTGATTGCATTGGTGGTGAGTGTCCTCGTCTTCCACTTTCATCTTCTATATTAGAATGATATGCATGAACATTATGAGTAATGGTGGTCTGACTTTGAGAGCCCCAACTTACTTGAAAGCCATTGGGCCAAGATCTTGATTACAATGGCGTTTCAGGCTTCCTACTACGCAAGGAACTGCAACACAACTTAATTCAAGTGAGGGGGTTAAGTTGTAGTTCTTTGCCCATCAGGTGTCCAGGATGGGTACTGAAACAGTAAAAAGCAATTAATAGGAGCTGCATCCCTTTCATTCTGAGTTATTATTATTTAATTGCCTTCTGCTCAGTCTCCAGATATGGTGACTTGATGGATGAAGACTCTGTAGGAAGATCAATCTTCTGCAAGCCTAGATAAGTCTACCAGAGTCTTGTCCGCTGTTATTATTATTATTTATTTATATAGCACCATTGATTCCATGGTTCTGTACATGAGAAGGGGTTACATACAAGTTACAGATATCACATACAGTAAACAAACTAACAATGACAGACTGATACAGAGGGGCGAGGACCTTGCCCTTGCGGGCTTACATTCTACAGGATTATGGGGAAGGAGACAATAGGTTGAGGGTTGCAGGAGCTCCGGTGTTGGTGAGGTGGTAGCTTCGATAGTGATGAGGCGGCAGCGGTGTCAGTGCAGGCTGTAGGCTTTCCTGAAGACGTGGGTTTTCAGGTTCCGTCTGAAGGATCCGACTGTGGTTGATAGTCGGATGTGTTGGGGCAGAGAGTTCCAGAGGATGGGGGATATTCGGGAGAAGTCTTGGAGGCGATTGGATGAGGAGCGAATAAGTGTGGAGGAGAGAAGAAGGTCTGTTGTGCCTGGGTGCTGCATGCCCTCGTTGTGCTCACGTTCCGCAGAAAATAACTGTGCTTTTACTTCTCTTAGGGGTCCAGCATGGTCTCTCTGCCGCTGCTCCAGCAGCAGTGACATCATGTCATCAATGCTTAATCCAGTCGCTGTGCTTAGCTGATGTTATCTTGATATTATCAAGTCACTGAGTTGCTGGTCTTCCTCGTCGCGTTGTTCCTTCTATTCTTCCAAACATGATGTCCTTCTCCAGTTATTTCACTCTATGAAAGATGTGTCCAAAGTAGTCAAGTCGTAGCTTGATGATCCATGCTTTGAATGACATGCTTGGCTTGATTTGTTCCAAAATCGATTTGTCTGTTATTCTTGTCATCCATGGTATTGATAATATTTTTCTCTACCACCAAATTACAAAGGTTTCATTTTGAGAATAAGTGGGAATTTCAGAAATTGGACCCCCACCAATCCCATTATCATGCCATGAATTTCTATATTGGTAACTATTTAGAAATACCCTGGTTTAGGGAAAAAGGGAAAAAAAAGAGACAAGTGCAGCGCTTCTGCAGCGCCCCAGAGACCTGGTCGTTGCAGTATGACGCTCTGCCACTAAGGGGAGTGATGGTACGTCTGATGGCACTGAAGGAGTTCTCCTGACCAGATATCACCAGACCACTTTACACTTCACACTCCGGCCACTAGGGGGAGCAAAAGGCTTTATTTATTGGGCCACTCCTCACACTGGTAAAACTAGGGGTCAGGGAGGAAGTTAGTTAGAAGCTGACTGGGTTGGATTCAGGCAACATCCCGTGGCAGGGTGTGTTGCAGGGAGAAGACACAGGGGGGTCCCTGTCAGGCGTGGGAATCTGGCAGGTGCCTAGCGAACAGAACAGAACGTAATGGAACCGCGCCTGCACACCCCGCGGCGGTATCCAAGAGAGAGACACGAAGGATATTGTGGAACAGTGTAAACGAGATCAAGCACAAAGGAGTACCAGTAGGAGTCATGCCGTGAGACTGGAGCGCCCCCAGACACAGGGCCACGCGTTTCGGTATCGGGCCTCTCTGGTTCGGTTCTGAGGCGGTCACGGTGGCTAGGCCCGGTCTGCGACCCTGCTAAGGGGCGTCCAATGAAAGTAATGGAACAGTCTGTCAGGGGTTCGTGACGCCACCTATGGTGTTCGGTCAGGGTGACCGACGCTGCTATGGGGTCCACTGGGGTGATGGAATGGCAGCTGGATGGTATACCTTCCCACAGATGAAGTATGTCCCCAGGGCTTCCCAGTAAGGTAGATGGTGATGGTGTGAGGTGCAGGCAATAACGAGGACACAGGGTTGCACTCTCTTTACCTCTTTACTGAAGGCTTCAACATCCTCAGTCCAGAGCACGTTCAACCGGCCGGTCCGATGGGCACATCCAGAGCTTCCTTCGCAGATGGAAATCGTTGCCTACCAATAGCGCCTGTGTGTTGTAGTCCTACCCTGCTGAGCATTCGGAATAGTCCTCACAACTGCTGCTCTCGTTCATTCGTTCTCTACAGCTTTCTTTCTCTCTCTCTCGTTCTTTGGTTCCAGATGTTACTAGTTTCTAACGTCCCCCAGATATGTCATGGCTAGGACGCCACCCGTTTGACGGGAAGGCTTGGAGGTCTTCCGGGACCCTAAAGGCGCCCCTCTCCCAATGTTGCCCCCTATGTCTTCGTAGGTGTAGAAGGTAGACAGCCAACCTATGATTAACTGTCCAGCGGAATTTGAAGTAAGGCCTGAAGTCAGTTACTCCTACGGTGATCCGGCCACCGACTACGCGCCTCAGTAAGATGTTGCCTTCCTCTCTCGGCACGACTCTTACTGGCTCTCCTTTGTGCTGATCTCATTTACACTGTTCCACAATATCCTTCCCTTCGTGTCTCTCTCCTGGATACCGCCGCAGGGTGTGCAGGCGCGGTTCCGTTCTGTTCTGTTTGCTAGGCACCTGTCAGGTTCCCACGCCTGACAGGGACCCCCCTGTGTCTTCTCCCTGCAACACCCCCTGCCACGGGATGTTGCCTGGTTCCAACCCAGTCAGCTTCTGACTAACTTCCTCCCCAGCCCCTAGTTTTACCAGTGTGAGGAGTGGCCCAATAAATAAAGCCTTTTTCTCCCCCTAGTGGCCGGAGTGTGAAGTGTAATGTGTTCTGGTGATACCTGGTCAGGAGAACTCCTTAGTGCCATCAGACGTACCGCTGCTCCCCTTAGCGGCAGAGCCCTATACTGCAACAACCAGGTCTCTGGGGCGCTGCACTCCCCCCCGGTTAAATCCAGTACTCCTGGACTGGGAAGAAGAACAACAATATAATGCAGTGAAAGACATACAAAATTTTTGAATGCTAAGATCAAGTGAATAGAAAAGGTGCTTCCCTTTATGGGAGGTGAGGACGCTTAAACGTTGCAAACAATAACAAGATTAAATAGTTTTAAATAACATTTAGATTAGAAATAACCTTTAGTACCCAGCCGGGTATTCTACTTAAGTGCAAATTTTGAACAAATAACTAACTCTTCCTTTAAGGGCGTATTCGCTGAACCCACTAAAGGCCTACCATAAAATACTATTACAACATTTCAACTTTCTTTCCGTTCCAACCTCACCAATGCAGGACCGCCTAGCTCCTTGGCTGAGCCTACTGCCATTGTGCCGACCATCTTTCTAAGTTTCTCAGGAAGACTCTCTCTCTAACCCCTACGGGTTCACCTCAAACTTTCCTGTCCTCAATCTTTATTAACATTATTTAACTATCTAAATTCATCAACATTATTAACGTTTCAACCTTTATCAAAGTAATCATCAAACATTCCCTTTAAGAGGGACCCAAGTCTCTGGTGCAGATTCTCTTTCAGCAAGCAAGTTCACAGCAATCAAGTCCTTCTGCATCATGTCTTCGCAAAGTCTTCTTTGGCTTATAAAACCAGTAGGGAGCACCTTTAAGAAGGTGCAAACTATTTACAAAGCAGTTCTGAATCATTCACCGTCCATGATCCGGCAGTCTTTCAAACAATGATAACTTGTGCAAATGTAGAAAACAATAGGAAACATTAGGGATCCCGGGTAAACAAAGGTATCCCTGGAGTTAACCCTGGACGGGTTGAAGGTAGCAGCAGGAAACAGTTAACTATGTACATATCTCGGGGTTTCGAGGTTTATTCCTATAATAGGTTGCAAGGCATCCATCGGTCGAGGATTCTTCCCGGCCGCGGAAGTCCCGGTCCCGTGTTCTCGCCCGTTGCAGTGTCCTTGTCGGTCGGGCGTCTCTCAGGTGCGGCCAGGTCACCCGGGGCCTGGATTCGAATGTCAGCTTTGGTTGCAAGTTCAGTAGCGGCGATAATGCACACTGTGGTAATAGGGGTGGAATTCGTCAAATCCGGGTTAGTCATAGTCAGGACAGCAGGTGGCGCCACCACCGGTTCGCACCGGTAAACATTCCGGGCGCACCACCCTTGCGCACTCCGATGGCGGGTGTAGGTCACCTGATCCCCTTGATACAGCGGTTGATTATCCCATCTATCACGGCGTGGGGTCTTCACGTTGTAGCTAGTAAAGAAGATTTCCGTCGGTAGCCCCGGTTCCTGTATATAGCCCCAAACCCACTTCTAGTAAAAGGCTACCACAGTTCCCCGCTTTACCGGACTTCCTTTATTGCGTCCTGTCTTTGGTTCTGATACTTTCGGTGGGTCACATTGTTCTGTCTCTTGTCGGTCTTTCCAGTGTAAAATCAGGCATTGTTTATACTGTTCCCAGGTGAGCGCAGCGATGCTGAGGCCCTCCTGTCTGGTCCCATCTGGCTCTATCCTTGGGTTATCCCATTGGAAGATCACCCCCTCAGAGCTTACGCATAGTGCTGTCCCCATAGTTGTCGGTAGCGGAGGCACCAGCTTCTCCATGGTGCCGGGGGCTATAACAAGCAGTTCGGGGGCAGGGAATCGGTCACCGTCAGGACGGAGAGCGGTCGCGGGAGCCGGATCGGTCAGGAGGGCAGGGGCGTTTTCCATACCTCCATCTGATGTGGTTCCACCGCTGCCGATCGGTTCGGTTGATAAGGACACTGGAGTCGGCTGCGGCTCGAACTGCGGTTCTCTCGACGCTGCTCTCGGTGGTGACTCCGATCTCCATAGCTTCGCATCGGCTGGCTCCATGCTCGGGATAAGCTGACTCGGCTCCTCCACCTGCGACCCCAAGAAGTCTGAGTCTTCCAGCCACGGCAGATTCGACTCCGGGTCCACCTCCGGCGGACAGGGACAAGCCAGGATCACTCCTTCGTCGTCATCCCCTCTCCGGGATCTGCAATGGCACTCACACGCTGCTCCTCCATTTCCTGGGGGTGGAGCTCCTTCTTGTCTTGGTTCCCGCCGTTGCAAATCAGGGGGCGGTTCTCCTCTCCTCCGGGGCAGATCGTCCTCCCGCAACAGCAATCGGAGGGGGCGGTCAGCACTTCTGGCGCCACTTTGATAGTCTCCTCCCATGGCACGCACTCCTTCTTCTCTTGCGCTCCTCGTGGCGCGGCAATGGCGGCGGTTTTGGTGGGAATCTTGCAGCAATAGCAGTATACTGTCTTTGCAATAGATCACAGTCCAACACGTTTCAATCACAGTTTCAAGGCACACATGACCCAATTCCTCAGGTTTAAGTACGATCCTGTTCGGGGACGCCAAGTTGGAGCGCCCCCAGACACAGGGCCACGCGTTTTGGTACCGGGCCTCTCTGGTTCGGTTCTGAGGCGGTCACGGTGGCTAGGCCCGGTCTGCGGCCCTGCTAAGGGGCGTCCAATGAAAGTAGTGGAACAGTCTGTCAGGGGTTCGTGACGCCACCTGTGGTGTTCGGTCAGGGTGACCGACGCTGCTATGGAGTCCACTGGGGTGATGGAATGGCAGCTGGATGGTATACCTTCCCACAGGTGAAGTATGTCCCCAGGGCTTCCCAGTAAGGTGGATAGTGATGGTGTGAGGTGCAGGCAATAACGAGGACACAGGGTTGCAGTCTCTTTACCTCTTTACTGAAGGCTTCAATATCCTCAGTCCAGAGCACGTTCAACCGGGCTATCAGAGACGGGCCGGTCCGATGGGCACATCCAGAGCTTCCTACGCAGATGGAAATCGTTGCCTACCAATAGCGCCTGTGTGTTGTAGTCCTACCCTGCTGAGCATTCGGAATAGTCACCCTGACCAAACACCACAGGTGGCGTCACGAACCCCTGACAGACTGCACCACCTTTATTGGACGCCCCTTAGCAGGGTCGCGGACCGGGTCTAGCCACCGTGACAGCCTCAGAATCGAACCAGAGAGGCCCGGTACCGAGAACGCGTGGCCCTGTGTCTGGGGGCGATCCACTTCCTCTGAGCGTAATACGTTTTTACCAACAGTAATAAAAATTATTTTAGTTGTGGTTATGCTCACCTTCTATCGGTAAGAAATGCACGTTGAGATTCTCAAGGAATCAATTCTTTAGGCAACTCTTCTCCATATGTTGTATAATCCAATAAGGTGTGCAGCTCACTTTGGAGAACTATGTGTTGATCCTGCTTCGGATCCACATAGGTGGCGAATTCAAAGGGAAAATAAACTCCAAGCGCTAAGCACCTTAGGATTTTTTGAATGCATCCACTTCCAGTGAAAAATGTTAATAAAAATTCAGTTATTTTCTCAAAACAAAGAAAGGAAAAAAAAATTAAATAAATAAAATATATTTTTAATTTTTTTTTAAAATACAGTACAATGCGTTTCGGCTGCTATTTTTACAGTGCAGCCTTCATCAGGTAGCAAAAAAAACACCCAGACATACAATAAGCACTATGAAGTGATGTTACAACCTCCAAGTTTTCTTATTTAAAAGGGGTCATAGAAGGGATTAGCAGGGCTGAAAGGCTCGTTTATGGGGCGATATTCACTTTAACCCCTTTCTGACCTCGGACGGGATAGTACGTCCGAGGTCAGAAGCCCCTCTTTACCCCCTCTATTACCACCACATAGTGACTGAATACTACAATACTGATCAGTAATAAAAAAAAAAAAAAAAACACAATACTATCACCATAAGGGTATGTGCACACGTCCGGATTTTTAGCGTTTTTTTTGCGGAATTTCGCTATAAAAACGCTATAATTCCGCATCAAAAACGCTAAAAATATGCATCCTATCATTTAGAATGCATTCCGGATTTTTTGTTCAGATGTATGCGTTTTTTACCGCAAAAAAAATGCATTCCGCAAAAAAAAATGGACATGCTCATTCTTTTTGCAGATTTTTTGCGGATTTATAAGCCAAAATGACTTTCAAGGAAAAAAAAAAAAAAAACGCAAAAATTCCGCAAAAAATCCGCGCAAAAACCGCGAAAAATCCGCGCGGAAAAAAACACGATTTTCTGCCAGAATTCTCCGGATTTTGTCAGGAAAAAAACCTGACGTGTGCACATACCCTAAGTGCCAGTATTCACAGGAGATCTGTACTTAGTATGCAGTGTCTATGTAGAGGTAATACAGAGATCACTGGTGGTATTATACACATGAGCTCTGTATATAATGTATAGGTAATACAGTGATCACTGGTGACATTGTACACAGGACCGCTGTATATAGTATACAGTGTATAGTGTCAGTGTATAGGTAACACTGACTCACCAGTGACGTCTCTAGGTGAAGTCCTTCATCTTTCATCCAGCACAGACCACCATCATTTCTTCCAGCCAGGACTCATTTCTGCAGGAAATAACACAGTTATATCGAGCTCCGCTTGCAGAACACATTACTTAATTTTTCACAACTTCTACATTACACCACATGAAGATAAAAAGGCGATATAGTGTCACTCTGCAAAGTAACAGGACCGCCCCCCCATTTAAAACAGTATACTCAAAAAATAAAATAAATACATCACTGCAGTAATAATATCCCTTAATTAGCCCCTATGGTAATAATATTCCCCATCCTGGCCCCGTGTGTCTCATTCCTGGCTCCAGCCATATGCTCTCCCATCCTGCACTCATGAGTATCCATTCTACACCATATGATCTCCCGATCCTGCCCCATCTGTCTCATCGTATCATCCTGCCCCATGATCCAATCCTGCCCCATGTCTCCAATCATGCCCCATGTCTACATTCTGCCCATGCCTCCAGTCCTGCCCCCAGTGTGTCCAGCAATCTGCCCCAGTGTGTCCAGCATATTACCCCCAGTGTGTCCAGCATATTACCCCCAGTGTGTCCAGCAATCTGCCCCAGTATGTCCAGTATATTGCCCCCAGACAGTGTGTCCAGCAATCTACCCCAGTGTGTCCAGCATATTACCACCAGTGTGTCCAGCAATCTGGCCCAGTGTCTCCACCATTGCCCCAGTGTGTCCAGCAATCATCTGCCCCAGTGTGTCCAGCATATTACCCCCAGTGTGTCCAGCAAGCTGCCCCAGTGTCTCCAGCATTGCCCCAGTGTCTCCAGCAATCTGCCCCACTGTCTCCAGCAATCTGCCCCACTGTCTCCAGAAATCTGCCCCACTGTCTCCAGAAATCTGCCCCACTGTCTCCAGCAATCTGCCTCACTGTCTCCAGCAATCTGCCCCACTCTCTCCAGCAATCTGCCCCACTGTCTCCAGCATTGCCCCACTGTCTCCAGCATTGCCCCACTGTCTCCAGCATTGCCCCACTGTCTCCAGCAATCTGCCCCACTGTCTCCAGCATTGCCCCCAGTGTGTCCTCCAATCTGCCCCAGTGTCTCCAGCATTGCCCCCAGTGTGTCCTCCAATCTGCCCCAGTGTCTCCAGCATTGCCCCCCAGTGTGTCCTCCAGCATTGCCCCCCAGTGTGTCCTCCAGCAATCTGCCCCACTGTCTCCAGCATTGCCCCCAGTGTCCTCCAGCATTGCCCCCCAGTGTGTCCTCCAGCATTGCCCCCCCGTGTGTCCTCCAGCATTGCCCCCCAGTGTGTCCTCCAGCATTGCCCCCCAGTGTGTCCTCCAGCATTGCCCCCCAGTGTGTCTAGCAATCTGCCCCAGTATGTCCAGCATATTGCCCCCAGACAGTGTGTCCAGCAATCTGCCCCAGTGTGTCCAGCATATTACCACCAGTGTGTCCAGCAATCTGGCCCAGTGTCTCCAGCATTGCCCCAGTGTGTCCAGCAATCATCTGCCCCAGTGTGTCCAGCATATTACCCCCAGTGTGTCCAGCAATCTGCCCCAGTGTCTCCAGCATTGCCCCAGTGTCTCCAGCAATCTGCCCCACTGTCTCCAGAAATCTGCCCCACTGTCTCCAGAAATCTGCCCCACTGTCTCCAGAAATCTGCCCCACTGTCTCCAGAAATCTGCCCCACTGTCTCCAGCATTGTCCCACTGTCTCCAGCAATCTGCCCCACTGTCTCCAGCAATCTGCCCCACTGTCTCCAGCAATCTGCCCCACTGTCTCCAGCAATCTGCCCCACTGTCTCCAGCATTGCCCCCACTGTCTCCAGCATTGCCCCCAGTGTGTCCTCCAATCTGCCCCGGTGTCTCCAGCATTGCCCCCCAGTGTATCCTCCAGCATTGCCCCCCAGTGTGTCCTCCAGCAATCTGCCCCAGTGTCTCCAGCATTGCCCCACTGTCTCCAGCATTGCCCCACTGTCTCCAGCAATCTGCCCCACTGTCTCCAGCAATCTGCCCCACTGTCTCCAGCATTGCCCCCAGTGTGTCCTCCAGCATTGCCCCCAGTGTGTCCTCCAGCATTGCCCCCAGTGTGTTCTCCAGCATTTCCCCCCAGTGTGTCCTCCAGCATTGCCCCCCAGTGTGTCCTCCAGCATTGCCCCCAGTGTGTCCTCCAGCATTTCCCCCCAGTGTGTCCTCCAGCATTTCCCCCCAGTGTGTCCTCCAGCATTGCACCCCAGTGTGTCCTCCAGCATTGCCCCCAGTGTGTCCTCCAGCATTTCCCCCCAGTGTGTCCTCCAGCATTGCCCCCCAGTGTGTCCTCCAGCATTTTCCCCCAGTGTGTCCTCCAGCATTGCCCCCCAGTGTGTCCACTGATAACTGATCCAAAAAAACAAAAACAAACAAGTAGTCTCCTCACCTGTCCGCGCTCCAGGCGGCGAGCTCCCTGCAGCAGCACACACTCGCCAGCGACTGACAATGACGTCAGACGCCGGCGATGTGTGCGCTGCGGCCGACTTCAGCTTCCAGCCTCCGTTTGGCTGGCGGCTGTTGTTGTTAACTATTGATGTGCGGGCGCGCGCCCGCACGTCAATAGGAAACCACCGCAGCGCCGGAAAGGGCCCGGTGAGCAGAAGAGAAGGGGCCCAATGCGGGCCCCCTCTCTCTGCCCACCAGGTCTGGGGGGCACATAAACGCCGCCCGGCGGGCAGTCACAGACGATTAGCGGAGGGTCAATCTGTGCGGTAGCCCAGGGCCCCCCCAGACCACTGGGCCCTGGGCTACCGCCCATATTGACCCTCTGATAATCCGCCCCTGGTAAATATGGATTATATTTTGCACAATAAAAGTTTTTGAAATTACGTTTTATTTTCACTTCCCGACAGCCAAAACATTTTTTTTCCACCATTACAGATGTATGTTGTTTTTTTCCTTTTTTAGGCATGAGTTGTAGTTTTATTGTAGTTGTATTGATTGATTTTTAACATTTTCTGATGAGGAAGGAGAAAAAACAAGCGGATTTGCCATTACTTTTTGTGATTTTTTTTTCATGCCATGAAGAATATGTAGGTTATTAGCTTATTTTAACCTGAGCCCCCGCCTGCATGTTAATCAGATGTATGGGCCCTTGTACCATTCTCGATCCTATAAAGACATACAGTACGTGTTTGCCCCCATGCAATGGGTCCTTCTGGTCAAAATCTCCCCCCATCCTGTGCCCAGTGCGATAGCATTTTCCACCATCCTGTGATCCTTTCTAGTATGATGTTCTCCATCCTGGTATAATGTCAACCGTACTGGTATAATATCCCCAATCCTGGTATAATGTCCCCATTCTGGTATAATGTCCCCATCCTGGTATAGTGTCTCCTATCCTGGTATAATGTCCCCCATCCTGGTATAATGTCCCCAATCCTGATATAATGTCTCTCATCCTGGTATAATGTCCCAGATCCTGGTATAATATCCCCAATCCTGGTATAATGTCCCCATTCTGGTATAATGTCCCCATCCTGGTATAATGTCTCCTATCCTGGTATAATGTCCCCCATCCTGGTATAATGTTCCCAATCCTGATATAATGTCTCTCATCCTGGTATAATGTCCCAGATCCTGGTATAATGTCCCCATCCTGGTATAATGTCCCAGATCCTGGTATAATGTCCCAGATCCTGGTATAATGCCCCCATCCTGGTATAATGCCTGCTATCCTGGTATAATGTCCCAGATCCTGGTATATTGTCTCCATCCTGGTATAATGTCCCCATCCTGGTATTATGTCCCATATCCTGGTATAATGTTCCCATTCTGGTATAAGGTCCCCCATCCTGGTATAATGTCACCATCCTGGTATAATGTCCCATATCCTGGTATAATGTTCCCATTCTGGTATAATGTCCCCCATCCTGGTATAATGTCCCCCATCCTGGTATAATGTCCCAGATCCTGGTATATTGTCTCCATCCTGGTATAATGTCCCCATCCTGGTATAATGTACCATATCCTGGTATAATGTTCCCATTCTGGTATAATGTCCCCCATCCTGGTATAATGTCTCCCATCCTGGTATAATGTCCCAGATCCTGGTATAATGTCCCCATCCTGGTATAATGTCTCACATCCTGGTATATTGTCTCCATCCAGGTATAATACACATTTTAAAAGGAAACAAATAACTCTATTCACCTTTTTCTGCTCACATGATGTAGCCAGTACAGGAGCTGGTAGCTGACTTCAGCATACCGGCATGGGCAGTGCATGACATCACTGCCATGCACTGTGTGTCACTGGCAAGCTGACATCAGCTGCAGGCCTCTGATTGGCCGGTGGCTTATATTGCAGTGCAGGAGGTGGGTATCTGCGCTGTAATACATTTCACCTGAATTTGCATCCAGGACATACATCCAGGTGAAATTGGCATCGGCTTGGCTCCTACTTGCATGGGCTCAGTCGTGGTCACACCCTCTGTGACCACAATTGTTATGTCCCAGGTAAGGAGATGATTTCTGGAGAGGGAGGTAGAGTTGATGTTTGGGGAAGGGGATAACTTAAGGGAAGATGATACCTCAGGGGTGATACCACTGGAGAAGATTATAGCTATAGAACATGTGAGTGGCCTGCCAAGGCCGTGGGGTACTCAGTACTGGGTCCTGCTGTTTCAGAGGGGGATGTCACGGTGGCTGCGACCCCGTCCGTGGCCCTGGGCGCCCATGTAAAAGGGAAAGGTCTTTAAAGGGAATAAAGTTTGTGCTCATGACGCCACCTGTGGTATTCGGTCAGGGTGACCGACGCTGCTTTAAGGGGTCCTCTGTGGTGATGTTTTGGCAGCTAGATGGTATACCTTCCCACAGGTGAAGTATATCCCCAGGGCTCCTGGTGTGTAGATGGTGAAAGGCACAGTAAAGAACGAGGACACAGGTTTGCAGTCTCTTTACCTTGCTTACTGAAGACTTCAGCAGCCACAGTCCAGGGCACCAGTCACAGGGCAGGCAGGGTCCGGCCGGCTTGTAGACAAGTTAGGAGTCCCCTTACCCAGGTGGAAATCAAAGCCTTCCTCTAGTGCTGTGGTGTTGTAGTCCCTTATTGCCTATGGCTTCACATAAGGTCCTCACAGATCTTCTCTCTCTCTGTCCCCCGTATAGGATAGGACACGACCCGTATGACTGGTGACTTGAGGCGGTTTATAGGGACTCTAGCATGCCCCAGCCTCTAATGGTGTCACCGTGCCTCCTGGGTACTAAGGCGGACAGGGAACGTGGAATTTAGCTGTCCTGCCAGTCTCTGATGTAACTCGTGGAGAGCCTTACGATCCTCGGTGTTCCGGCTACCGGTCTCTGCACCTCAGAAGGAGGCAGCCTGCTCGGGGCTGGTCCCCCCTGGTATCCTCTCCTGTGCTTTGCTCTCCTGCACGCTCTCTGCAATGTATTCAGCTTTCTGAATGTCTCTTTCCGGGAACCGCTGCACTGCGGCTACACAGCTCCGTAAACCCTCTGCTGCCTCAGACTGATCCAGTCTGTTTCCTGGCAAGAACTGACTCACTTTCCCCACAGACTACCAGATATATATCTATGGGGAGTCACCTAGTATATAAGATCAAAAGCTCCCCCTGGTGGCCTGGAGGGGGAGCTTTTGATCCTATAAACATGTGAAACATGTGTTGCATGTTTGTGGTACCTGGTTACAGTTATCCCTTCTTGCCTTCAAGCATAACATCTCTCTCCCCGTGAGGAAAGCAACGCTACTGTGACGACCAGGACCCTGGGGCGCCACACATGAGTGGGGTTATAAGGCTGGAAGAGGAGGAGGAATGATAGCAGAGGAGAGATAGTACCTGAGGAAGCGTGGGGGATGATCTAGGAAAGAAAAAGAGGAAATGGTACATAAAGGGAGAAATAGTAACGAATAATAATTGACTACAATTATGAAGATTGATGATATCTGGGGGGAGAAAAGGAGAAGATACCAAAAAGGGGGAGCATAGTAGGAAAATGACACCTAATGAAGGACAGGGAAGAGATAATACTTGGAAAAAGCTGTTGATGAGGCAATCATACCATGATAATGAGAGCGTTTACTGCCCTGTATGGCAATGCTACCTGCACTAAGATCTGACGCATACTTTTGCTGTTTGGCCTTCATCTCTCTGTTTTTTTCTACATCAGTTATGCAGGGCGTGCACCATATAACCCTGAACAACCCATATACACTAGACTAAAGTTAACTGAGCTGTAACGCTTGTGTCCTTACATACCTCTGCTCCCACCTCCCAGCAGAGATGCCGACTTACTTACCACCTAGATATGCTCCGGCTTCTGTGCACTAGGGCGAGCGCACTCCCGCACACACTCCTAATGTGTCTCCAGCCAATAGCTGGGAGATTCTTAGTAGTTAAGATACCTCCTCCTGTTGGGAGGTGCCTGAGAAACAATTATGTTTGGTTAGTCTGCAAGTCGCTTACGAGTTTTCAGGTCTTTGTACGCGTCCAGTTAAACATGTCCAAGTACTAGTCATATGTAGGTGTGCCAGCCTAGTCTGAATCTGTACCTCGAACCTGAAACTGCTCCAACGGTACCTGAACCTGAAACCACTCCGGCAATACTTGAACTTTAAATGGCACCTGCGGTACCTGAACCTGAAACTGCACCTGCGGCACCTGAACTGCTCTTGTGGTTCCTGAACCTGAAACCGCTCTGGCGGTACCTGAACTTGAAACCGCATATTTGGCACCGGAACCTGAAACCACACCTGCGGCGCCAGAACCTGAAACAGATCCTGCGGCTCCTGACCCTGAAACCACTCCATCGGTACCTGAACCTGAAACCGCTTCAGCAGTACCTGAACAAGTAACTGTTCTTGAAACCCTCTCCTGTCTGAAACAGCTCTAATATCTGTTCCATCAGAATCCGGTCCCACCTTGGACTCTGAGTCCGTGTCCGTGTCTGCTGTCCTGACCCTTAGGGTCAACTGCTGTGATACCGTAATCTGTCTTCGAGGGGCACCTGGCGTCCACCTGTGGCTCAAGTCTAACCACAACATTAGGAGCTGTAGTGAAAACCCAGGTAGTCGCTTATTTATGCCCCTCAAGGCTCTTCCCGGTTGTTGATGCAGTGGGTCCATGATCCACCAGTGTGACACGAGCCCACCGATATTTCCAGGATCAGCTGTGAATATGTGTATGGGGGTCTCCCGACTTTCATGACAGATGATGTCTGACAACGGCCATCTCATAGAGAGCGCAAGAATGCTAATCAGGGGAGATAGCTTTCAGCCTATTTATTTATTCTCTGGCTTTGCGATATCATCTAATCCGTTCTCTTCCTCCTATCTGTGTCTGTTGTTTCCGAACTCTCAGTCTATTTAGCATCCAAACCTCATTCATCTGACTGGAATTCAATTTTCCTCCTAATTAAAAGAGGCTTAGATAAACAAAGTCGCTGCCAGCTTTCTCCTCTTGGCTGTCAGTTTTCCTTAGTTCATCAACCCCACTCTTCTGTAGACTCTTCGTGACCTTGTGCTTTCATCATCACCATGGTAAAGTTCTTTAACACAGCAGTAGTAAATGTATCTCTGGCCTTGTTATGATTGTCAAGCTGGGGGATTCCTGACATATGTAGGCCTGAGATGTAGGTCCCTGGATTATGTCCTGATTTAGGGTATTGATTGATGAGGTAATAGGAGCAGACATTAGCCTGATGTGCACTCGTAGACTCCATCACACTGCGGTATGTTTTCCTTCCTGTTCCATTCATCTCTTCTACACTATACCATCCAATGTTTTTCACTCAGTCTTAGGATCTAGTGAGAGGCCTCCAATCTTTTAATTGCTAGTTTGAGATAAAATAGCAAAATCTTGCTAACAGATTCCTTTAAACCATTGACTTCTATGACTACAACATTGGCAGTCTTGGTGGGTGATATCACTTGGGTTTGGGTAGCAGCGCATTATTCTTGTTTATCATTGGAACTTTGGCAATTGGTGGCCTTTGGAAATGGTGTAGAAGTTTTTCCTTTGTAGTGAAGGGGTTTATTGGTCCCCCAAATAATATCAAATGATATCCTTAAAGGCTTGATCATCTACAACAATATTAGGGAGTGAGACCTGATCTACGGAGCTGTTGTGTTTCAACTCCTTACAATATGTTCTTCGGTGGTCCTGAAATCAAGTAACAGGCAGCTGTTCAGTCGGGGTGCAAGATGTCAGACTCCCACCAATATGATATTGATTAAGTATCCTTAGAAGAAATCATCGATCTCTTCGGTGGTCCTGAGGTCAGGTAACAGCTGGTCAGTTGGGGTGCAGGATGGCGGACTCCCACCAATATAATATTGATGATGTATTCTTAGAAAAAGTCATCGATCTCTTTTTTGGTCCTAAGATCAGGTAACAGCTGATCAGTTGGGGTGCAGGATGTCGTACTCCCACCAATCTGATATTGATGATGTATTCTTAGAAGAAGTCATCGATCTCCTCGGTGGTCCTGAGATCAGGTAACAGCTGATCAGTTGGGGTGCAGGATGTCGGACTCCCACCAATCTGATATTGATGAAGTATTCTTAGAAGAAGTCATCAATCTCTAGACAATACCTTGAAAAGTCTGGTTGGTTTGGGGTCTATACATGACATTACATGAGCTGTCACCCGATAGTTTTATTCTGCAAGGCGGAAGGTTAATGGCTTTAAAAAATAAAATAAAGTATTATAGTGTTACCAATCCCCCAATGCTCCTCTTTCAGCGTTACATTAGTCCCATACTTTCTGTTCTAGCCGAATAGGCATGTGGCACTGCAACTAATCATTGGCAGCAGCGGTGACCAACAATCAAGGGCACAGTTAGTGAATTAAGAGGTTTAACACATGATCAGAATTTACACTGTTTGTGGTCTGTAACTGTTGTGAATTCTGCTCTTGGGCTCCCTCCGGTGGTTATGAGTGGTAGTGCTGCGGTAGTTGGATCGCAGCATTTATCAGGTGTATCCATTTTTTGCAATTTGGGCTGGGCTATTTAAGTCCTGCTTTATCCTTTAGTCAGTGCCAGTTGTCCATTGTTTTTGGAGGATTCACATCCATACTTGGTCTCTCCTGGTCTGCTGTTCATTTCTTCAAAGATAAGTTCTGGCCTTGTTTTTGCTGTCCACCTGCTGTGGACCCTATAGTCTGTGCATTTTCTTGTTTTGTTTTGTCCAGCTTTGTCTGTGAAGGATTTTTCGCAGCCTAGCTGTGTCTCTGGAGATGTATTTTCTGTGGTGGATATTTTCTAGTGTTTTAATACTGACCGCATAGTACTCTATCCTATTCTTCCTTTTTAGCTAGTATGGCCTCCTATGCTAAATCCTGATTTCATGTCTGCGTATGTTATTTCCCTCTCCTTTCACAGTCAATATTTGTGGGCGGCTGTCTATCCTTTGTGGATTTTCTCTGAGGCAAGATAGTTTCCCGTTTCTGTCTTTAGGGGTAGTTAGTTCTTAGGCTGTGTCGAGAGGTCTAGGGAGTGTTAGGTACCCCCCACGGCTACTTCTAGTTGCGCTGCTAGTTCAGGGTTTGCGGTCAGTAAAGGTACCACCTTCTCCAGAGTACGTCTCATGCTGCTCCTAGGCCACCAGATCATAACAGTACAACTGGCCAACAATGAGTTAAATGCATCTCAGAAGAAGGGAAGGAAGCTCTTGAGCCATTTTTTTTTCTCCAATCTATTCTGTGTTCTCTTCCCTCTTAATCTCTGGGTGGCTACGGAACCTAGTATTAACATGAATGTTCAGGAGTTAGTTTCTCGGGTGGATCAGCTTGCTGCTAGGGTACAGGGTAGTTCAGATTTTATTATTCAGACTCCTGCCTTAGAACCTAAGATTCCCACTCCTGATTTATTTTTTGGTGACAGATCCAAATTTTTGAGTTTCAAAAATAATTGTAAACTGTTTTTTGCATTGAGACCCTGTTCTTCTGGTGATCCCATTCAGCAGGTTAAAATCATCATATCCTTGCTGCGTGGTGACCCACAGGATTGGGCATTTTCCCTTGAATCTGGCAATCCTGCTTTGCTTAATGTTGATTCTTTCTTTCAAGCATTGGGGTTGTTGTATGATGAGCCTAATTCTGTGGATCAAGCTGAGAAGATCTTGTTGGCCCTGTGTCAGGGTCAAGAAGCGGCAGAATCGTATTGCCAGAAATTTAGAAAATGGTCTGTACTGACTAAATGGAATGAGGATGCCTTGGCGGCAATTTTCAGAAAGGGTCTTTCTGAATCCGTTAAAGATGTTATGGTGGGGTTCCCCACGCCTGCTGGTCTGAGTGATTCTATGTCTCTGGCCATTCAGATTGATCGGCGCTTGCGCAAGCGCAGAGTTGTGCACACTGTGGCGTTGTCCTCCGAGAGGAGCCCTGAGCCTATGCAGTGTGATAGGATTTTGTCTAGAGCTGAACAACAAGGATTTAGGTGTCAGAATAGGTTGTGTTTTTACTGCAGCGATTCTGCTCATGTTATTTCTGATTGCCCTAAGCGTACAAAGAGAATCGCTAGTTCTGTTACCATCAGTACTGTACATTCAAAATTTCTGTTATCTGTGACCTTGATCTGCTCATTATCGTCATTTTCTGTCATGGCATTTGTGGATTCAGGCGCCGCTCTGAATTTAATGAACTTAGAATTTGCCAGACGTTGTGGTTTCCCCTTGCAGCCTTTGCAGAACCCTATTCCTTTAAGGGGGATTGATGCTACACCGTTGGCTAAAAATAAACCTCAGTTTTGGACACAGCTGACCATGCGCATGGCGCCAGCCCATCAGGAAGATTGTCGTTTTCTGGTGTTGCATAATTTGCATGATGATATTGTGCTGGGTTTTCCATGGTTACAGCTACATAATCCGGTGTTAGATTGGAAATCCATGTATGTGACTAGTTGGGGTTGTCAGGGGGTTCATTATCAGGTTCCTTTGATGTCGATTTCCTCTTCCCCCTCTTCTGAAATTCCTGAGTTTTTGTCACATTTCCAGGATGTATTCGATGAGCCTAAATCCAGTTCCCTTCCACCACATAGGGACTATGATTGTGCTATTGACTTGATTCCAGGTTGTAAGTTCCCTAAAGGCCCCTTCACATTTAGCGACGCTGCAGCGATACCGACAACGATCCGGATCGCTGCAGCGTCGCTGTTTGGTCGCTGGAGAGCTGTCACACAGACCGCTCTCCAGCGACCAACGATGCCGGTAACCAGGGTAAACATCGGGTAACTAAGCGCAGGGCCGCGCTTAGTAACCCGATGTTTACCCTGGTTACCATGCTAAAAGTAAAAAAAACCAAACACTAGATACTTACCTACAGCCGTCTGTCCTCCAGCGCTGCGCTCTGCTTCTCTGCACTCTTCCTGTACTGTCTGTGAGCCGGAAAGCAGAGCGGTGACGTCACCGCTCTGCTTTCCGGCTCACAGACAGTACAGGAGGAGTGCAGAGCACAGCGCTGGAGGACAGACAGCGGTAGGTAAGTATCTAGTGTTTGTTTTTTTTTACTTTTAGCATGGTAACCAGGGTAAACATCGGGTTACTAAGCGCGGCCCTGCGCTTAGTTACCCGATGTTTACCCTGGTTACCAGTGAAGACATCACTGGATCGGTGTCACACACGCCGATCCAGCGATGTCTGCAGGAAGTCCAGCGACGAAATAAAGTTCTGGACTTTATTCAGTGACCAACGATCTCCCAGCAGGGGCCTGATCGTTGGTCGCTGTCACACATAACGATTTCATTAACGATATCGTTGCTACGTCACAAATAGCAACGATATCGTTAACAATATCGTTATGTGTGAAGGTACCTTTAGGGTCGACTTTTCAACCTGTCTGTGCCAGAATATGCCGCCATGCGGAGCTATATTAAGGAGTCTTTGGAGAAGGGGCATATTCGGCCATCTTCTTCACCATTGGGAGCAGGTTTTTTTTTTTGTTGCCAAGAAGGATGGCTCCTTGAGACCGTGTATTGATTATCGCCTCTTGAATAAGATCACGGTCAAATTTCAATACCCTTTGCCTTTGCTTACTGATTTGTTTGCTAGGATTAAGGGGGCTAGCTGGTTTACTAAGATTGACCTTCGAGGGGCATATAATCTTATTCGTATTAAACACGGTGACGAGTGGAAAACTGCATTTAATACGCCCGAAGGCCATTTTGAATACCTAGTGATGCCATTCGGACTCTCTAATGCCCCATCTGTGTTCCAGTCCTTCATGCATGATATCTTTCGGAGTTATCTTGATAATTTCATGGTTGTATATTTGGATGATATTTTGATTTTTTCCGATGATTGGGAGTCTCATGTGAAACAGATCAGGATGGTATTTCAGATCCTCCGTGATAATGCTTTGTTTATGAAGGGGTCGAAGTGCCTCGTTGGAGTGCAGAAGGTTTCTTTTTTGGGCTTCATTTTTTCTCCCTCATCTATAGAAATGGATCCGGTTAAGGTTCAGGCCATTCATGATTGGATTCAGCCCACATCTGTGAAGAGCCTTCAGAAATTCTTGGGCTTTGCTAATTTTTATCGTCGTTTCATTGCCAACTTCTCCAGTGAGGTTAAACCTCTGACCGATTTGACGAAGAAAGGCGCTGATGTGACGAATTGGTCCTCTGCGGCTGTTTCTGCCTTTCAGGAGCTCAAACGCCGATTTACTTCTGCCCCTGTGTTGCGTCAGCCGGATGTTTCTCTTCCAGTTAAGGTTGAGGTTGACGCGTCTGAGATTGGGGCAGGGGCCGTTTTGTCTCAGAGGAATTCTGATGGTTCCTTGATGAAACCGTGTGCCTTCTTTTCTCGGAAGTTTTCGCCTGCGGAACGCAATTATGATGTCGGCAATCGGGAGTTGTTGGCTATGAAGTGGGCATTTGAGGAGTGGCGTCATTGGTTTGAGGGGGCCAAGCACCGTATTGTGGTCTTGACCGATCATAAGAATCTGATTTACCTCGAGTCTGCCAAACGACTGAATCCTAGACAGGCTGGATGGTCCCTGTTTTTCTCCCGTTTTGATTTTGTGGTCTCGTACCATCCTGGTACTAAGAATGTTAAGGCGGATGCCCTCTCTAGGAGTTTTTTTCCTGATTCCCCTGGGGTTCTTGAGCCGGTCGGCATTCTGAAGGAAGGGGTGATTCTTTCTGCCATCTCCCCTGATTTACGACGGGTTCTTCAGGAATTTCAGGCTAATAAACCTGACCGCTGTCTAGTGGGGAAACTGTTTGTTCCTGATAGATGGACTAGTAAAGTGATTTCTGAGGTCATTGTTCTGTGTTGGCTGGCCATCCTGGGATTTTTGGTACCAGAGATTTGGTTGGTAGGTCCTTTTGGTGGCCTTCTTTGTCGCGGGATGTGCGTTCTTTTGTGCAGTCCTGTGGGATTTGCGCGCGGGCTAAGCCTTGCTGTTCCCGCGCTAGTGGGTTGCTTCTGCCTTTGCCGGTCCCTGAGAGACCTTGGACGCATATTTCTATGGATTTTATTTCAGATCTTCCGGTTTCCCAGAGGATGTTGGTTATCTGGGTGGTTTGTGACCGGTTTTCTAAGATGGTTCATTTGGTACCTTTGCCTAAATTGCCTTCCTCTTCTGATTTGGTTCCGTTGTTTTTTCAGCATGTGGTTCGTTTGCATGGCATCCCGGAGAATATTGTATCCGATAGAGGTTCCCAGTTTGTTTCTAGGTTTTTTGTGCTAGGCTGGGCATTGATTTGTCTTTTTCTTCCGCATTTCATCCTCAGACAAATGGCCAGACGGAGTGAACTAATCAGACTTTGGAAACTTGAGATGCTTTGTGTCTGCTGATAAGGATGATTGGGTGGCGTTCTTGCCATTGGCCGAGTTTGCCCTTAATAATCGGGCTAGTTCTGCTACCTTGGTTTCACCTTTTTTTTTGTAATTTTGGTTTTCATCCTCGTTTTTCTTCAGGGCAGGTTGAGCCTTCTGATTGTCCTGGTGTGGATTCAGTGGTTGACAGGCTGCAGCGGATTTGGGCTCATGTGGTGGACAATTTGGTGTTATCTCAGGAGGAAGCTCAGCGTTTTGCTAACCATCGTCGGTGTGTTGGTTCCTGGCTTTGGGTTGGGGATTTGGTCTGGTTGTCTTCCCTTCATGTTCCTATGAAGGTTTCTAAGTTCAAGCCTCGGTTTATTGGTCCTTATAGGATTTCTGAGATTATCAATCTGGTGTCTTTTCGTTTGGCCCTTCCAGCCTCTTTTTCCATCCATAATGTGTTCCATAGATCTTTGTTGCGGAAGTATGTGGTGCCCGTTGTTCCCTCTGCTGATCGTCCTGCCCCGGTGTTGATTGATGGGGAGTTGGAGTATGTGGTTGAGAAGATTTTGGATTCTCGTTTTTCGAGGCGGAAGCTTCAGTATCTGGTCAAATGGAAGGGTTATGGCCAGGAGGATAATTCTTGGGTTGTTGCCTCCGATGTTCATGCTGACGATTTGGTTCGTGCCTTTCATTTGGCTCGTCCTGATCGGCCTGGGGGCTCTGGTGAGGGTTCGGTGACCCCTCCTCAAGGGGGGGTACTGTTGTGAATTCTGCTCTTGGGCTCCCTCCGGTGGTTATGAGTGGTAGTGCTGCGGTAGTTGGATCGCAGCATTTATCAGGTGTATCCATTTTTTGCAATTTGGGCTGGGCTATTTAAGTCCTGCTTTATCCTTTAGTCAGTGCCAGTTGTCCATTGTTTTTGGAGGATTCACATCCATACTTGGTCTCTCCTGGTCTGCTGTTCATTTCTTCAAAGATAAGTTCTGGCCTTGTTTTTGCTGTCCACCTGCTGTGGACCTTATAGTCTGTGCATTTTCTTGTTTTGTTTTGTCCAGCTTTGTCTGTGAAGGATTTTTCGCAGCCTAGCTGTGTCTCTGGAGATGCAGATATACCATCCATGTCTTTAGTCAGATGTGGTGTTTTGTATTTTCTGTGGTGGATATTTTCTAGTGTTTTAATACTGACGGCATAGTACTCTATCCTATTCTTCCTTTTTAGCTAGTTTGGCCTCCTATGCTAAATCCTGATTTCATGTCTGCGTATGTTATTTCCCTCTCCATTCACAGTCAATATTTGTGGGCGGCTGTCTATCCTTTGGGGATTTTCTCTGAGGCAAGATAGTTTTCCCGTTTCTGTCTTTAGGGGTAGTTAGATCTTAGGCTGTGTCGAGGGGTCTAGGGAGTGTAAGGTACCCCCCACGGCTACTTCTAGTTGCGCTGCTAGTTCAGGGTTAGCGGTCAGTAAAGGTACCACCTTCTCCAGAGTACGTCTCATGCTGCTCCTAGGCCACCAGATCATAACATGTAACCATGGAGACTCGTAACTCTGCATAGGAGCTGTATACACAAAACGGTAGACTATTTTTCTAATCAAACTGTTTATAAATTGTAATTTTAGATCCAAGAGCAATTACAAGTGACAGCAACAATGTACAGAGCCCTTCATGAAATCACATAATGTATAAACGGTATAGTAAAGTGAAATACATGGTGTGAACACTTAGTACTTTGTGGATAAGCAATCTTCTAATCATTTGGTTGATTCTTTAAAAAATCTGACATGTCTAAGAAAAAAATGTTCCTCAAATGTCGCTTGACAATGTGTTGATGAGCTACGTGTGCTATGTACAGAATGCACCTATCGAAGGCTGAACATCTCAAAGACCTGCGCCAGCGGACTGCAATAATAGCTATTATACATGATTACACTAACAATGCCAGACATGGTGTTACAATCAATTATTATAAATTATTATACAGTGCAACCTCTGAGACGACCTCATAAAGTTGCATTGAAAAGTGATCTTTTTCTCAGAAATGATGATCAGCCTGTATAACATATAAATCTCATAGAGCTATAAAGCAGGACGGCACTAGAACGATACCACTTGCAATAGCCAGGACAAAAATGTAGGATCCAGAGAGCTAGGCGTCACGCTTACTAGGGGGTATTGGTGCTCAGCATACTAAATGAAAACCAACAGTTCGTGTATGCACATAAGAAAGAAAATATGCGGCACTCACCCCAATTCAGCAGGAGCTTGGACAAGCTCCATACACCGCACCCTCCTGCTTACCTGATGTTGTAACGGATTTTTATCTGTCTATGTTTTCCATTAAAATTCACGCTTTCCACTGCTGAATTGGGGTGAGTGCCGCATATTTTCTTTCTTATGTGCATAACATATAAATCTGACATAGGAAACCCGATCTGGATAAAAAGTGGTCTACTACTCCATAGTGCTGTACAAATGATCCTCATCTCTGCCTATCCCAATGGGTCCTACAATCCGAGATGATAGGGCCAAGTTCCTTAATAGTATATTTTTAGGGCAATAAAGGGTTTATCCAAGACTATTTTTTTGCTATGTGACTTAAAAAAAACGGGCATGTAGGTGATACCCACTTTCCTGTTGTACCCGGTACCAATCTTTGCCGGCACAGTGAAGTCACAGACCACTCCTGTCGGTGATTCAACATCACATCAAAAGAGCACTGGCTTCTTTTCCACTCTTGTTTGTTGATGGGGTGTGACTGGCGACATCATGCTGATTGACAGCACATTGCCCACTGCCTAACTGCAGGGATGCGGCTGTCAATCAGTATGATGCCGGCAGTTATGTCCCTTTGTTGATGGGGTGTGACTGGCAACGTCATGCTGATTGACAGCACACTGCCCACTGCCTAACTGCAGGGATCCAGCTGTCAATCAGCATGATGCCGGCAGTTATGTCCCTTTGTTGATGGGGTGTGACTGGCGACGTCATGCTGATTGACAGCACACTGCCCACTGCCTAACTGCAGGGATCCAGCTGTCAATCAGTATGATGCCGGCAGTTATGTCCCTTTGTTGATGGGGTGTGACTGGCGACATCATGCTGATTGACAGCACACTGCCCACTGCCTAACTGCAGGGATCCGGCTGTCAATCAGTATGATGCCGGCAGTTATGTCCCTTTGTTGATGGGGTGCGACTGGCGACGTCATGCTGATTGACAGCACACTACCGACTGCCTAACTGCAGGGATCCGGCTGTCAATCAGTATGATGCCGGCAGTTATGCCCCTTTGTTGATGGGGTGCGACTGGCGACATCATACTGATTGACAGCACACTGCCCACTTCCTAACTGCAGGGATCCGGCTGTCAATCAGCATGATGCCGGCAGTGATGCCCCATCGACAGAGCAGCCCGGAAGAGCTACTTTGTTGATGTGGACCAGCTGAATTGCCGGCAGGAGTGGTTGGTGACTGATCGGAGTCGGTGCCAGGTAGAAGAGGCAGGTAGTTAGCAACTTGTAGACACATGAAAAACTGATAAAATTCTGACCAAACTCAGAGGAAACTCAGATCAAAAACAGTGATAAAACTAGGACCATTTTTCTTGTATGTGAAAAAAAAACTCCAGATGTCTGAATGAGCCCTAAGTCTAAGAGAAAAGGAAGGCAGAGAGCTGTCAGAACAAAGCAGGAGTTTTGACTTAACAGATTTGTAACATTTTTGCTAAGCACTCAGCTAAATACAGGACTTACAGATACTCTACAGCAGGAAAATGGTAAAATAAGTATAATGAAGAATATTTAGAAAGTTGCTTAATTTTGCATTTAGGAAGCAAATGAACAATTAAAGAAATCGGTGCATAGGTGAACATAGATTTTGAATCACCTACTGTGGTAAAATTTGAGGATTTCTATCATTGCCTTTGTTCCTAAACTTTCCTGTCTGGTGCTGCATTAGCCACTCATTATCACAAAGCTTTTACAGCAAGAGTTAAACTTCCAACCAAAATTTTAAAATTCACCAAATATTGGATAAATCGAAAATGAGAATACACAAGGCTGGTAAGCATAATGGATCAGTGGTTAGCAATGCTGCCTTACCTAGTAATCATAATGTCGCGAGTGTGTCACGTCAGCCTGGGAGATCTAAGGGAACAAGAACACTGCGTATTGTGAATCACAGATCTTCCATTTAGCCTGTGTGTTTGGGTCCCATATGAAATGAATTTGGTTTCCTTTGGTGCTGAAGAGGTTAACAACCTTTTCTTTGCTGGATAGAAACTTGCAGCTCCATTTTCAGCTGTTTCTAATCAGGTCATTACTTCTCCCTATAAACCCTGGCCAGACCTTCTCTGTCTTGCCAGTGAAAGCATTGCTTCCTAGCTCGTGTTACTACTGGAGATTGTTACGTTGGGTTTATGCTTTCCTCATTGCTTTGTTCTTATTTGAGTTGTATATTCTTATCCTTCTCTTTATGCCTCTTTACCTTTGGCGAGTGTTTGTATATTTCTTACTTTCTTTGACCGCTGTCTGTCTTATGTGTTGATACACCAGCTTTCCTGACCCGGGCCTCCTGGGGGAGGGGACAGCATAGTGAATACCAAGTGATCAGTAAGGTCGGAAACTCAGGCCTCTCTACCATCAAGAGTACCCCCAGGACAGGGATAGTTAGGATCCCAGTTCCAGGGAGAGTGTGAGGCCCCCCTTCCTTACTGAAAGTCCATCATAGCGTGACACATGCATGCTTGCGGTGATGCCACAAAGTAGTAGGAGGTCCGGAGGCCACAGAATACTGACTAGCTCCCAAATGCTATGACTTATAAAGGGTTCAGCCAGTGAGGGGCAAGTTCTCTGATAAAGGATATGTGTAAAGGCTGTCTTTATGAAGCTACTGTATATGTGATATTGTACAGTATATACCTTGGAATTGCTATGATGGGTAAAGACTTGACCACTTGAAGCCACATCAAACCTTTCGCTCCCTCTCTGGCACAGTGATGCTCCAACCTGTTGAGTTATGCGGTTCCATGTGGCCCCTTCATTGCAAAAACTGGAGCGCTAATCGAATTTGGCAAAAGCTTTATAACATTCAGATGTCTTTCAGACATATAGAATATATAGAAAAGTTCAGGGGCACAGGACAGTATGGAAAAGGGAGACAATGCGTGGTAGTGAATGGCACTATTCATAGGCAAGATATCCTACTGAGTGGTGGCTATGGAGCTTCTGCCATGTTACTGGCCTTTTAATTCTGCTCTGTGGGTTTGGAATTATTTTAGGAAGCAGATGAGAGAATTACTGTGTTAGGTTTCCAGCTGTCCAGGAATTTCTTGCAGTGATTTATGGCACCTAGGAAGCCAAGCATAAGAGGGTGCAGAGTGTTCAAGTCAGTCACGCATACCGCAAGGCGAGAAGTATGAGAGCTGCAAAGCAGGAGGGGAAACAGTGAATATCATCAGGCTCACAGAATGGACGCCTTATACACTATATGGACAAAAGTATGTGCCCCCTCCACATCACACCTACAGGAGCCTCTGTAACCTCCCATACTAAATCCATTGGCATTAATATGGGCCCCGCTGCAGCTATAACAGCTCCCACTCTTCAGGCAAGATGTTGGAGACTTTTTGCCAATTCATCTGGAAGAGCATTTGTGAGATCAGACCCTGATGTTCGGGAAAGGCCAGGATCACAATCTCCATACTAGTAAATCCCAATGTTATTGGATGGGGCTGAGGTCCGGACGCTCATGTTCTTCCACCAAACTCACCCATGTCTTGTCTTTACTAAAGTTAATACCAGAGGACATCTGGACTCTGCATTTATGGAGTCTGCAGCATGTTGGTGACTTTTCTGCCCTCTGCTCCTCAGCTCTCGGTGACCGCGCTCTGTAACGTTACAGGGATCTCCGTTTTGTGGATGAGTTGCCACAGTTCCTTCACTCAAAGGTGGAACACCTGAGGCAAGGGGCCAGATATCATACACTGGGGGTGAGGAACCATATGTTATACACTGGGGGAGAGAGGTCGAATGTTATGCACCAGATGGCAAGGGGACCGATGTTGTACGTGAGGGGCCGAACGTTATACTCTGGGGGTGAGATGCAATATGTAATATACAGGGTGGGGGGCGATGGGATGGATGTTATACTCTGCGGGTAAGGGGGCCGGATGTTATACACCGGGGGAGAAGGGCTGATTGTTATACACCAGGGGAGAGGGCGAGGGGCTGGATGTTGTACATGGAGCGGGGGTTGCGAGAGGCCATATGTTATACACGTGGGAAGAAGAGCTGGATGTTATACACCAGGGGGGCTGAAGGGCTGGATGTTGTACATGGGGCGGGGTTTGCCAGGGGCTGAATGTTATAAACCAGGGGAGAAGGGCTGGTTGTTATACACCTGGGGGACGAAGGGACAGATGTTTGACATGGGGCGGGGTTTGCGAGGGGCCGGATGTTTTACACTGAGAGCCAGGGGCCATGTTGTACATGGAGGGGGGCGCGGGGCTGGATGTCATACACCGGGGGCTATGGGGCTGGGTGTTATGCAAGGGCGACAATGGGACTGAATGAAAAACCTGAATTCAAAGATGGACATGTGTGGCCCAGTTCATTTCTCCATCATCTGCTCATCTGCTAGAAGAGCCCCACATCTCTGCCCATATACACAGCAGAGATCAATGCTATCGCATACGCTTTGGTAGCACAGAAGGCGAGTTAAAATGTTTTCTCATAGAGTACCTTATTCCATAAATGTCTGATCATGGGGTTACAACTGTTAGAACCCTCACTGGTTCTATTGCGGGCAAAGCAGACTAAACATGTTACGACATTTTTCATTGAAATTTGTGGGAAATCCTAAAACTGCTTGAGATCAGTGGATGCCCCACAGGCTTCAACAGACAAGGCCGGCATTAGCGGCAGGCAACCTAGCTAGCTGCCTAGGACCACGCTCCCTCAGGGGCTAATATCGGCACACCATACAGCCACTATGAGGCCGGTGACCTGGGGGGCACCATTGCCGACCCCCGCCCCATTCAAATTTATTGGCATTATAGACACCGATACAGTTGAAAGCAATGATGGAGGAGAGAGCATCATGTGACACTCCCTCTCCCATCATTCCCCTCTGCATCTGACACTGCGGGGGTGCAGTGATGTCATTTCATCGCGTACCCGCTGTGTGCTGGGCAGACGTCAGTGCAGCTGCTGAGACCAGAGCAGAGCCTGGAGCAGCGCGGGGAATGAGGAGAGGTGAAGATTGTGTGTGTGTGTCTGTGTTTTTTAAAAATATATCAGTAAGGCTGGGTTCACACTGCGTTTTAGCGGTCCGTTAGACGGACTACGTTACACCGCGGCATAACGCGGTGTAACGCAGTCCGTTAACCCCGCCATTAAGCCCTATGGCAGACGCATCACTAGTCCACGCCCACAATGGGCGTGCACTAGTGATGTGCCGTCATTGAGTGACGGACCCTGGGATGCGGGCTGCAGCGTTTCCGGGTCCGTCACTGCTAGCGCAGATAGAGCATCTGCTAGCTCTATCTGCGCTAGCGGTATGACAAGTCGGCACTTGCGTTAACAGCAGCCCGTTAACGCATGTGTTGAACGGGCTGTTGTTCACGCAATGTGAACCTAGCCTAAGTGAGTACTGTACTGTGGGCTTGATTATATTCTATGGGCGGGAGGGTGGGGGCTACATTATATTCTATGGGGCGTGGGCTGTATTATATTCTATGAGAGGGGCTGCATCATATTCTGAGGAGGCTATATTATACTATATGAGGGGGCTACATTTCAGTCTATGGGGGGGCTGCATTATACTATATGAAGGGGGCTGCATTATACTATACAGGGGGCTGCATTACACTATATGAAGGGGGCTACATCATAATCTATAAGGTGGCTGCATTATGCTATGTGAGCAGGCTACATTATTTTCTATGGAGGTCTGCATTATACCCTATGAAGGGGGCTGCATTATATTCTATGGGGGCTGCATTATATTCTATGGGGGCTGCATTATACCCTATCAATGGGCTACATTATATTCTATGGGGGGCTGCATTACACTATGTGAGGGGTGCTGCATTATATTCTATGAGGAGGCTACATTATATTCTATGGGGAAGGCTGCATTATACTCTGTGAGGGGGCTACGTTATATTCTATTGGGGTCTGCATTATGCCCTATGAAGGGGCTGCATTATACTATATGTGGGGTGCATTATATTCTATGGGGTAAGCTGCATTATATTCTATGGTAGGGCTGCATTATATTCTATGGCGGGCTACATTATATTCCATGGGGGGTGGCTGCATTATACGCTGTGAGGGGGCTACATTATATTCTATGGGGATCTTCATTATACCCTATGAGGTGGCTGCAATATATTCTGTAGTGTTGCTGCATTATGTTCTATGGGGTAGCTGCATTATACTATATGGGAGCTGCATTATACTCTATCGGACTATGGACAGAGCATTACACTATACATACTATATGGGACCTGCGTTATACTGTATCGAGTGCTATGGGGACTACATTATACTATATGAAGAACTAAAGGGTGTATTATACTATGGGAAGTGAATTGTACTACATGGAGGACTATGGGGGTGCATTATACTATATGGAGGAATATGAGAAGTGTATTATACTATATGGCGGACTGAGGAATGTATTTTAATATATGGAGGACTACGAGGAGTGTATTATACTATATGGAGGACTATGAGGAGTGTATTATAGTATATGGAGAACTATGAGGAGTACATTATAATATATGGAAGACAGTAGGGCACATTTTATTATATGGCGGACTATGGGGAACATTATATTATATGGAAAACTATGAGGTGTTCATTATACAATATGGAGGACTGTGGTGCACATTATACTATATGAAGGACTATGGGGTGTATTATACGAAACAAACAAAATGCTGCCTATTTATCGAGAGATTGGCTTTCTTATGCCAGAACAAAAATCATTGTTCTCAGCAGCACATCGCCCAGTCAAAACTGCAGATGTGCTGCTGAAAACATGATGCTCTATGGGGACAAATTGATCTACTATTGATCGCTCTGTCCCCATTACTCTTCCTCAGCCGGTGGAAAGAGGTCGGGAAACAAGCGTCGACTGACTTCAATATTGTCTATCGCGCTTGTTTAGCGGCCTGAACTCAGCACATGCAAATACAACCAAAGTGTTTCTGTGTATGTGGAATATGAATGCATTTGGGGCCCCATTTTACACTTTTGCCCATTGCCCCACTTTGCCTAAAACCGGCCCTGTCAACAGAAAGTGTCTTTGCATGTAGTGCCATAAAAACACAGGATTGGACGCCCCCATTTTGGGATTATTGTGCTTAAATCTTATGTATTTGGAGGGTGGAAAGTCTGGAGTGCCTTGATTAAGACCATGTGAACTTAGAGTATGCATACTACATGCTGTACTTTCCTACTTTTCTGAAATGTTTAGGACCTCCAGGAAAAGTTGTCAAATCAGTCGTGCTCACCTCTGTGGGAAGGTTTCTTGTGATGGCAGTGAGAAGATTCATTACACAGAACCAAGGATTCTAAACACACTTTTAGTGGAAGTTAATGGGGCAGAGGGGGGGGGGGGGGTGACTTGTTAAAGGGGCGTTGGGCCCAGGATGCCCAAGATCAAAAAGTTGTCAAATATGCTTCATAGATATGTTGCCCTGTTAAGACTTAAGTCAAGGACCTCAGTTCTGCAAGACACCAATAATAACCCACAAAGATTATCACTAGGGTTGAGCGAAACGGGTCGAACATTTTCAAAAGTCGCCGACTTTTGGCTAAGTCGGGGTTTCATGAAACCCGATCCGACCCCTGTGCGGGGTCGGCCATGCGGTACGCGACTTTCGCGCCAAAGTCGCGTTTCAATGACGCGAAAAGCGCCATTTCTCAGCCAATGAAGGTAAACGCAGAGTGTGGGCAGCGTGATGACATAGGTCCTGGTCCCCACCATCTTAGAGAAGGGCATTGCAGTGATTGGCTTGCTGTCTGCGACGTCACAGGGGCTATAAAGAGGCGTTCCCGCCGACCGCCATCTTACTGCTGCTGATCTGAGCTTAGGGAGAGGTTGCTGCCGCTTTGTCAGAAGCAGGGATAGCGTTAGGCAGGGTCCATTAACCACAAAACCGCTTGTGCTGCAGCGATTTGCACTGTCCAACACCACCCTCGGTGTGCAGGGACAGTGGAATTTTTTTTTTTTTTTTTTTTCCCCTCAGCGCTGTAGCTCATTGGGCTGCCCTAGAAGGCTCCCTGATAGCTGCATTGCTGTGTGTACGCCGCTGTGCAAACCAACTGCTTTTTTCAAAGCACAAATCCTCTTGTTCCTTCCTTTCTGCACAGCTATCTTTTTTGTTTGTCCACACTTTTTATTTCATTTGTGCATCAGTCCACTCCTTATTGCTGCCTGCCATACCTGGCTGAGATTACTGCAGGCAGGGAGATAGTAGCTGCCTGCCATACCTGGCTGAGATTACTGCAGGCAGGGAGATAGTAATTGTAGGACATTCCCTGTTTTTTTTTTTTTTTTTTTTTTGGTGGGAGATTAAGATTGGCAATTTGGCATTTCTGCTAGAGTGCCATCCCTGTGTGTGCCATCTCTCTCACATAGTGGGCCATAGAAAGCCTTTTCATTTTTCTGTATTTTTTTTTGTGGGGTGTATAAATTCTCCCTGATAAAAATACAGTGGGAGATTAATATTGGCCTTTGGGCTTGTGTGCCAGTCCTGAGTGTGCCATCTCTCTCACAAATAGTGGGCCATAGAAAGCCTATTTTATTTTTTTTTGGGTTTTATAAATTCTCCCTGAAAAAAAGGGAGATTAATATTGGCCTCTGGGCTTCTGTGCCAGTCCTGAGCGTGCCATCTGTGCCAGTCCTGAGCGTCCCATCTCTCTCACAAATAGTGGGCCATAGAAAGCCTATTTAATTTTTTTTTTGGTTTTATAAATTTTCCCTGAAAAAAGGGAGATTAATATTGGCCTCTGGGCTTGTGTGCCAGTTGTGAGCGTGCCATCTGTGCCAGTCCTGAGCGTGCCATCTCTCTCACAAATAGTGGGCCATAGAAAGCCTATTTAATTTTTTTTTTGGTTTTATAAATTTTCCCTGAAAAAAGGGAGATTAATATTGGCCTCTGGGCTTGTGTGCCAGTTGTGAGCGTGCCATCTGTGCCAGTCCTGAGCGTGCCATCTCTCTCACAAATAGTGGGCCATAGAAAGCCTATTTAAATATTTTTTTGGTTTTATAAATTCTCCCAGAAAAAAAGGGAGATTAATATTGGCCTCTGGGCTTCTGTGCCAGTTGTGAGCGTGCCATCTGTGCCAGTCCTGAGCGTGCCATCTCTCTCACAAATAGTGGGCCATAGAAAGCCTATTTAAATATTTTTTTGGTTTTATAAATTCTCCCAGAAAAAAAGGGAGATTAATATTGGCCTCTGGGCTTCTGTGCCAGTCCTGAGCGTGCCATCTGTGCCAGTCCTGAGCGTCCCATCTCTCTCACAAATAGTGGGCCATAGAAAGCCTATTTTATTTTTTTTTTGGGTTTCAGAAATTCTCCCTGGAAAAAAAAAGGGAGATTAATATTGCCCTTTGGGCTTGTGTGCCAGTACTAAGCGTTCCATCTCTCTCTCTCTCTCAGTCAGTGGGCCATAGAACGCCTATTTTTGGTTTTATTTGTTTTCTAAATTCTCCCTGAAAAAATCATTTTATTTTATTTGGTTTCTAAATTCTTCCTGATAAAATCATATTTTTTTTATTATTTTTTTTTCTAAAGTCTCCCTGAAAAAAAAAAAAAAAAAAACAACCAAAAAAAACAGTGGGAGATTAATATTGGCCTTTCTGCTTGTGTGCCAGTCTTGACTCCTGGGTGCGTCATCTCTCAGTCAGTGGGCCATAGAACGCCTATTTTTGGTTTTATTTGTTTTCTAAATTCTCCCTGAAAAAATCATTTTATTTTATTTGGTTTCTAAATTCTTCCTGATAAAATCATATTTTTTTTATTATTTTTTTTTCTAAAGTCTCCCTGAAAAAAAAAAAAAAAAAAACAACCAAAAAAAACAGTGGGAGATTAATATTGGCCTTTCTGCTTGTGTGCCAGTCTTGACTCCTGGGTGCGTCATCTCTCAGTCAGTGGGCCATAGAACGCCTATTTTTGGTTTTATTTGTTTTCTAAATTCTCCCTGAAAAAATCATTTTATTTTATTTGGTTTCTAAATTCTTCCTGATAAAATCATATTTTTTTTATTATTTTTTTTTCTAAAGTCTCCCTGAAAAAAAAAAAAAAAAAAACAACCAAAAAAAACAGTGGGAGATTAATATTGGCCTTTCTGCTTGTGTGCCAGTCTTGACTCCTGGGTGTGCCATCTCTCTCTCTCTCTCTCTCCAATTGTGGTCCATAGAAAGCCTACATTTTTTTTCCTTGATTTGGGTTCCAAAATCTACCAGAGAAAATAACTCCATCAATCATTGGTAGAAAAATATTGGCCTCTGGGCTTGTGTGCCACTCCTGATTCCTGTGTGCGTCATCTCTCACTCAGTGGCCCATAGAAAGCATATAGTTTGTTACATTTGTTTTCTAAATTCTCCCTGCAAAAATCTATTTTTTTTTTTTGGGGGGGTTTCTAAAGTGTTCCTGAAAAAAATAAAAATAAAAAAAAAATAATAGTGTGACATTAATATTAACATTTGTGCTTCAGTGACAGTCCTGCGTGTGGGGCATCTCTCTAATTTGCAGCCACCAAAAAAAGAGTGTGTAACATTGGGCCTGATTTTCGCTGTGGTCTCACCAACCTGTAAAGGGGTAGCTAAATCATACAGAAGTTATAGCTCACCGTGTAAGTTGTGTGACTGCAACAAATAACGTTAGTTTGGTTACGTTTTTAAAACAATGAGGAAGTCTAGTGGAAGAGGTCGTGGCCGGGGGCGTTCATTGTCAGCTGGTAATGAGGGTAGTGGTAGTGGTGGAGCATCAGGTGGTCGTGGGGGAAAAAATATTGCACCTAAGTCTGGAGCTGTGGAGCCAGGTTCGTCGTCCGGCTACACAAGGCCTCGAACGCTCCCTTTTCTGGGATTAGGAAAACCGCTTTTAAAGCCGGAGCAGCAAGAGCAAGTTTTGGCTTATCTTGCTGACTCAGCCTCTAGCTCTTTTGCCTCATCTCGTGAAACTGGTAAAAGTAAAAGCAGCGCGTCGTTAGTGGATGTTCACGGTCAGGGACAAGTCACTTCCTTGTCCTCTTCAGCAAAAACAACAACAGAGAAGAATGCAGCAGGCGACACAACGGGTTACTCCATGGAGCTCTTTACACATACCGTCCCTGGCTTAGAAAGTGAAGCAGTTAACAGTCCATGCCCATTACAAATTGAATCTGACATGGAGTGCACTGACGCACAGCCACAGCCAGACTACTATGCTGGTCCTTTGACTCAGACCACAACATTGCCCTCGCAGGGTGCTGATCAAGAATCAGACCCTGATGAGACTATGTTGCCCCATCACGAACGCTATACCACCGAACGACACGGTGACACAGACGAAGTTGCGCAGGAGGTACAAGAAGAGTTATTAGATGACCCAGTTCTTGACCCCGATTGGCAGCCATTGGGGGAACAGGGTGCAGGCGGCAGCAGTTCTGAAGCAGAGGAGGAGGAGGGGCCGCAGCAGGCATCAACATCGCCACAGGTTCCATCTGCCGGGCCCGTATCTTGCCCAAAACGCGTGGCAAAGCCAAAACCTGGTGGAGGACAGCGTGGCCATCCGGTTAAAGCTCAGTCTGCAATGCCTGAAAAGGTATCCGATGCTAGAAAGAGTGCAGTCTGGCATTTTTTTAAACAACATCCAATTGATCAGCGCAAAGTCATCTGTCAAAAATGTTCTACTTCCTTAAGCAGAGGTCAGAATCTGAAAAGTCTCAATACTAGTTGCATGCATAGACATTTAACCACCATGCATTTGAAAGCTTGGACTAACTACCAAACGTCCCTTAAGGTTGTTGCACCCTCGGCCAATGAAGCTAGTCATCAACGCAACATCCCTTCCGGCAGTGTAGGACCACCATTTAGCGCACCACCTGCTGTATCTGTGCAGGTATCTTTGCCAGGCCAAAGCAGTCAGGGTCAGGGAATCACCAGTTTCGTAGTAGGAAACACTGCATCTAGGGCACCGGCGGCAACAATACCATCTCCCACCGTCTCTCAGTCTGCCATGTCCACCGGCACCCACGCTAGTTCCACGATCTCCAGCTCTCCAGTCCAGCTCACCCTACATGAGACTATGGTTAGAAAAAGGAAATACTTAGCCTCGCATCCGCGTACACAGGGTTTGAACGCCCACATAGCTAGACTAATCTCGTTAGAGATGATGCCCTACCGGTTAGTTGAAAGCGAAGCTTTCAAAGACCTGATGGACTACGCTGTACCACGCTACGAGCTACCCAGTCGACACTTTTTTTCCAGAAAAGCCATCCCAGCCCTCCACCAGCATGTTAAAGAGCGCATCGTCCATGCACTCAGGCAATCTGTGAGCACAAAGGTGCACCTGACAACAGATGCATGGACCAGTAGGCATGGCCAGGGACGTTACGTGTCCATCACGGCACACTGGGTAAATGTGGTGGATTCAGGGTCCACAGGGGACAGCAAGTTTGGGACAGTTCTGCCTAGCCCACGGTCTAGTAAACAGTTGTCTGTAGCCGTTCGCACCCCCTCCTCCTCCTCCTCCTCGTCCTCCTGCAGAAGCAAGAGCTCGTCCACAGACCGCAGTCGCACAAACACTCCATCCGCACCTGCCACTGTTGCACACCAGGTCTCCCATTATGGGGCAGCTACTGGCATACGTCAGCAGGCTGTATTGGCTATGAAGTGTTTGGGCGACAATAGACACACCGCGGAAGTTCTGTCCGAGTTCTTGCAGCAAGAAACGCAGTCGTGGCTGGGCACTGTAGATCTTGAGGCAGGCAAGGTAGTGAGTGATAACGGAAGGAATTTCATGGCTGCCATCTCCCTTTCCCAACTGAAACACATTCCTTGCCTGGCTCACACCTTAAACCTGGTGGTGCAGTGCTTCCTGAAAAGTTATCCGGGGTTATCCGACCTGCTCCTCAAAGTGCGTGGACTTTGCGCACATATCCGCCGTTCGCCTGTACACTCCAGCCGTATGCAGACCTATCAGCGTTCTTTGAACCTTCCCCAGCATCGCCTAATCATAGACGTTGCAACAAGGTGGAACTCAACACTGCACATGCTTCAGAGACTGTGCGAACAGAGGCGGGCTGTTATGTTTTTGTGGGAGGATACACATACACGGGCAGGCAGTAGGATGGCAGACATGGAGTTGTCAGGTGTGCAGTGGTCGAAGATTCAAGACATGTGTCAAGTCCTTCAGTGTTTTGAGGAATGCACACGGCTGGTTAGTGCAGACAACGCCATAATAAGCATGAGCATCCCCCTAATGCGTCTGCTGATGCAAAGTTTGACGCACATAAAGGATCAGGCGTCTGCACCAGAGGAAGAGGAAAGCCTTGATGACAGTCAGCGATTGTCTGGTCAGGGCAGTGTACATGACGAGGTACCGGGCGAAGAGGAGGTGGAGGATGAGGAGGATGATGGGGATGAGTATATTTTTAATGAGGAAGCTTTCCCGGGGGCACGGGAAATTGGTGGCGTGGCAAGGCCGGGTTCTGGTTTTTTGAGGGACACAAGTGACGTAGATTTGCCTGCAACTGCCCCTCAACCAAGCACAACCGCAGATTTGACAACGGGAACTTTGGCCCACATGGCGGATTATGCCTTGCGTATCCTCAAAAGGGACACACGCATTACAAAAATGATGAACGATGACGATTACTGGTTGGCCTGCCTCCTTGATCCTCGCTATAAAGGCAAATTGCAAAATATTATGCCACATGAGAACTTGGAACTAATATTAGCAACAAAACAATCAACTCTTGTTGACCGTTTGCTTCTGGCATTCCCTGCACACAGCGCCCGTGATCGTTCTCACACGAGCTCCAGGGGCCAGCAGACCAGAGGTGTTAGAGGGGCAGAAATCAGAAGTGGCGTTGGACAGAGGGGTTTTCTGACCAGGTTGTGGAGTGATTTTTCTATGACCGCAGACAGGACAGGTACTGCAGCATCAATTCAAAGTGACAGGAGACAACATTTGTCCAGTATGGTTACAAACTATTTTTCATCCCTTATCGACGTTCTCCCTCAACCGTCATTCCCATTTGATTACTGGGCATCCAAATTAGACACCTGGCCAGAATTGGCAGAATATGCATTGCAGGAGCTTGCTTGCCCGGCAGCTAGTGTCCTATCAGAAAGAGTATTCAGTGCTGCAGGTTCAATACTAACAGAAAAAAGGACTCGTCTGGCTACCCAAAATGTAGATGATCTAACCTTCATTAAAATGAACCACAACTGGATTTCAAAATCTTTTGCCCCACCCTGCCCGGCTGACACCTAGCTTTCCTATGAAAAGGTCTTGCCTGTGGACTATTCTGAATGACTTTTCCAATCTCGTAATTTTCTTCACCTGATTGTCCAGCATACGACATGTTTCCACCTCACGAAATGGCCAAACTCCCCACACGGGGCCGTGCTATCGCCACTTTGCGCTTGGACCCTTGAGAGTGCTGTTTGTCTGAAGAGGTGGGTGTGGCCGCTTTTGGTCGACGGCACTGCCACTGGGTCCCTCATAGTACAATAAAGTGTCTCTGGCGGTGGTGGTGCGCACCCAACGTCAGACACACCGTTGTAATATGAGGGGCCCTGTGCCTGTACCGCCGGCCACAAGACAGTTCCCCCCCCCAGCTCAAACAGTGCTCTACCACTAGCAAAATTATCTCTCACAGCTTCACCAATGTGTAGTCTAGCCGCTGACATCCTTCAATGCCTGGCACTGACAATACCATTGTTTTGACATTTTTGTTATGTTAGGCCTTCGAAGCCTGTCTGCGGTCCCTTCTTTCTACAACTACTACACTGACCAGGCCACTGCTGGCCGTGTTACCCTGGAACCAATTTAAAAGTGCCTACAGTCAGCCCAATTTTGTTATGTTAGGCCTTCGAAGACTGTCTGCCGTCACTCCTTCCACTAGACTTCCACTGACCATACACTGCTGCCCATGTACCCCTGGAACCAATTTAAAGTGCCTACAGCCAGCCCAATTTTGTTATGTTAGGCCTTCGAAGCCTGTCTGCGGTCACTCCTTCCACTAGACTTCCACTGACCAGACCACTGCTGCCCGTGTACCCCTGGAACCAATTTAAAAGTGCCTACAGCCATGTGTTATTATTTTAGGCCTTCGATGCCTGTCTGCGGTCACTCCTTCCACTAGGCCTCCACTGACCACACCACTGCTGCCCGTGTACCCCTGGAACCAATTTAAAATTGCCTACAGCCAGCCCAATTTTTTTATTTTAGGCCTTCGATGCCTGTCTGCGGTCCATTCTTTCAACTACTACTACACTGACCAGGTCACTGCTGCCCGTGTACCCCTGGAACCAATTTAAAATTGCCTACAGCCAGCCCAATTTTTTTATTTTAGGCCTTCGATGCCTGTCTGCGGTCCATTCTTTCAACTACTACTACACTGACCAGGTCACTGCTGCCCGTGTACCCCTGGAACCAATTTAAAATTGCCTACAGCCAGCCCAATTTTTTTATTTTAGGCCTTCGATGCCTGTCTGCGGTCCATTCTTTCAACTACTACTACACTGACCAGGTCACTGCTGCCCGTGTACCCCTGGAACCAATTTAAAATTGCCTACAGCCATGTGTTATTATTTTAGGCCTTCGATGCCTGTCTGCGGTCACTCCTTCCACTAGGCCTCCACTGACCACACCACTGCTGCCCGTGTACCCCTGGAACCAATTTAAAATTGCCTACAGCCAGCCCAATTTTTTTATTTTAGGCCTTCGATGCCTGTCTGCGGTCCATTCTTTCAACTACTACTACACTGACCAGGTCACTGCTGCCCGTGTACCCCTGGAACCAATTTAAAATTGCCTACAGCCAGCCCAATTTTTTTATTTTAGGCCTTCGATGCCTGTCTGCGGTCCATTCTTTCAACTACTACTACACTGACCAGGTCACTGCTGCCCGTGTACCCCTGGAACCAATTTAAAAGTGCCTACAGCCAGCCCAAGTTTGTTATGTTAGGCCTTCGATGCCTGTCTGCGGTCCATTCTTTCAACTACTACTACACTGACCAGGTCACTGCTGCCCGTGTACCCCTGGAACCAATTTAAAATTGCCTACAGCCAGCCCAATTTTTTTATTTTAGGCCTTCGATGCCTGTCTGCGGTCCATTCTTTCAACTACTACTACACTGACCAGGTCACTGCTGCCCGTGTACCCCTGGAACCAATTTAAAATTGCCTACAGCCATGTGTTATTATTTTAGGCCTTCGATGCCTGTCTGCGGTCACTCCTTCCACTAGGCCTCCACTGACCACACCACTGCTGCCCGTGTACCCCTGGAACCAATTTAAAATTGCCTACAGCCAGCCCAATTTTTTTATTTTAGGCCTTCGATGCCTGTCTGCGGTCCATTCTTTCAACTACTACTACACTGACCAGGTCACTGCTGCCCGTGTACCCCTGGAACCAATTTAAAATTGCCTACAGCCAGCCCAATTTTTTTATTTTAGGCCTTCGATGCCTGTCTGCGGTCCATTCTTTCAACTACTACTACACTGACCAGGTCACTGCTGCCCGTGTACCCCTGGAACCAATTTAAAATTGCCTACAGCCAGCCCAATTTTTTTATTTTAGGCCTTCGATGCCTGTCTGCGGTCCATTCTTTCAACTACTACTACACTGACCAGGTCACTGCTGCCCGTGTACCCCTGGAACCAATTTAAAATTGCCTACAGCCAGCCCAATTTTTTTATTTTAGGCCTTCGATGCCTGTCTGCGGTCCATTCTTTCAACTACTACTACACTGACCAGGTCACTGCTGCCCGTGTACCCCTGGAACCAATTTAAAATTGCCTACAGCCATGTGTTATTATTTTAGGCCTTCGATGCCTGTCTGCGGTCACTCCTTCCACTAGGCCTCCACTGACCACACCACTGCTGTCCGTGTACCCCTGGAACCAATTTAAAATTGCCTACAGCCATGTGTTATTATTTTAGGCCTTCGATGCCTGTCTGCGGTCACTCCTTCCACTAGGCCTCCACTGACCACACCACTGCTGTCCGTGTACCCCTGGAACCAATTTAAAATTGCCTACAGCCATGTGTTATTATTTTAGGCCTTCGATGCCTGTCTGCGGTCCATTCTTTCAACTACTACTACACTGACCAGGGCACTGCTGGCCGTGTACCCCTGGAACCAATTTAAAATTGCCTACAGCCAGCCCAATTTTTTTATTTTAGGCCTTCGATGCCTGTCTGCGGTCCATTCTTTCAACTACTACTACACTGACCAGGTCACTGCTGCCCGTGTACCCCTGGAACCAATTTAAAATTGCCTACAGCCATGTGTTATTATTTTAGGCCTTCGATGCCTGTCTGCGGTCACTCCTTCCACTAGGCCTCCACTGACCACACCACTGCTGTCCGTGTACCCCTGGAACCAATTTAAAATTGCCTACAGCCATGTGTTATTATTTTAGGCCTTCGATGCCTGTCTGCGGTCACTCCTTCCACTAGGCCTCCACTGACCACACCACTGCTGTCCGTGTACCCCTGGAACCAATTTAAAATTGCCTACAGCCATGTGTTATTATTTTAGGCCTTCGATGCCTGTCTGCGGTCACTCCTTCCACTAGACTTCCACTGACCAGACCACTGCTGCCCGTGTACCCCTGGAACCAATTTAAAAGTGCCTACAGCCAGCCCAAGTTTGTTATGTTAGGCCTTCGATGCCTGTCTGCGGTCACTCCTTCCACTAGGCCTCCACTGACCACACCACTGCTGTCCGTGTACCCCTGGAACCAATTTAAAATTGCCTACAGCCATGTGTTATTATTTTAGGCCTTCGATGCCTGTCTGCGGTCCATTCTTTCAACTACTACTACACTGACCAGGGCACTGCTGGCCGTGTACCCCTGGAACCAACATCAGAAAATATAAAAATAAGTATTTTGCTTATAAAAAAGAAAATACTGGTGAGATATCAAATGCAGACATTTTAACATTAAAAACAAACACACAACTCTAATCTGGTACAGTACTAAAAATGGCCACCAGCTACAATTACTTTCTCCTGCAAGTAGTTAACTGAAAGTTTTTTTAAATTGAAAACACACATATGGCATCCACCGAGTGTTGTCCTGTCGCGTCTTCTTTATATTATTGCCGAGAAGATGCAAAATAATGAAAATAATAAAATCATTAATTACCAAAATAATAGAGAAAGTCAACACCACATTGCAAATAAACATTCATTCCAAATAAAGAAGCAGGGCGCGTCCGAGGGTGAGTATATACCTAATAAGAATATAATCACCCTCGGACGCGCAATGCTTATTTCCAACAGCCTTCCTTCCTAAGAATCAGCCCTTCCGTCGTGTAGAGAGACGTTGTGTTACACTCCAAGGTGTTCCCCAGGTTGCCTTTCCTGAGCTTCGATCTTCCGGCTCTCGTTTAGTAGTTCTTGGAAACTACTCTGCATTAGGCCTTCAAATTGGGTATGGGGTGTAGAGAGATGGTGTGTTCCACTCCAAGGTGTTCCCCAGGTTGCCTTTCCTGAGCTTCGATCTTCCGGCTCTCGTTTAGTAGTTGTTGGAAACTACGCTGCATTAGGCCTTCAAATTGGGTATGGGGTGTAGCGAGAGGGTGTGTTACACTCCAAGGTGTTCCCCAGGTTGCCTTTCCTGAGCTTCGATCTTCCGGCTCTCGTTTAGTAGTTCTTGGAAACTACACTGCATTAGGCCTTCAAATTGGGTATGGGGTGTAGAGAGAGGGTGTGTTACACTCTAAGGTGTTCCCCAGGTTTCCTTGCCATTGCTTCGGTCTTCCGACTCTCGTTTAGTAGTTGTAGAAAAGTACACTGCATTAGGCCATACAAAATGGGTATGGGGTGGAGAGAGATGGTGTGTTACACTCCAAGGTGTTCCCCAGGTTGCCTTTCCTGAGCTTCTATCTTCAGGCTCTCATTAAATTGTGGTTAAATGGAACAACTGCATTTGGCGTACTAGTTGGTTTGGGGCCTACTATCGGTGTCTGCCACTCCTTGCTGTTCTCCTCCACTGAACAAAGCTGTGCCGCCTGTTTACTACGGTTGCCAATTTTGAACTGCATTTCGACTACTTACTGATTTGGCCCTACTCTCTGTGTCAGCCTCTCATTCCAGTTGTCCTCCACTGCAATGCCCCCTGGTTATTCCTGTGTTACCAATTTTGAACTGCATTTAGCCCACTTTCTTCTTTGGGCCTATATCTGTGTTTCCACTTCATCGTGCCCATTGCCCAGCCAGTGATAGATGAGTCTGCTGGTACATTGACCCATAACGCAACATTCCCCGTGCACGCTACACAACAACATTGTGACCCTGCTGAAAGTCAGGTTGCTCTTCCCGCATACCATACCACCTTACACGGGGACAAAGAGGAAGGTGCAGATGAAAGTGCAGGTTCCTTCATCAGGTGGGGGGAGGAATACTAGTTGGCGACGTCACTGGCACAGGGCCTCTCATAGTACGCAAAAGTGTTGCTGCCGGTGGGAGGCGCCCCCGCCGTGCAAACACACCGCTGTACTTTGAGGGGCCCTGTGCCAGTGCCAATGCCAACGAGTGGGCCCCCCCTGCTTGCTCAGGTTCACAGCACTTGCAAAGTTGAAATACTTACCTCTCCCTGCTCCACTGCCGTGACGTGGTCCAGATTTCCTGGGCCCACTAATTACTTGAACCAGCCCTACCCCCCACAACTTTAGCCAAATGACCCCCAATTTCAAATGCCTTCCAATTATTATAAGGTAAATTACGCTTGACAAGCTTCATTAAGAAGAATGGATGGTTTTGACATTAAAATGGCCACTCTAGGTGTTTTCCTGGCCCCCACTCACTGCCGACTATGCTGCCCCATTGACTTGCATTGGGTTTCGTGTTTCGGTCGATCCCGACTTTACGTCATAATCGGCCGATTTCACTCGACCCGACTTTGGACATAGTCGGGTTTCGCAAAACCCGGCTCGACTCTAAAAAGGTCAAGGTCGCTCAACTCTAATTATCACAATAAAACTATTGTGATGATCTGATTATATTGTATCGCTACTGTCACCAGACTTCATCCTTATTTATAGGCTGAGTTCTATTATGACGATATCAAAGGAACATGTGCTTAGGCTGTTGTAATTCTGTTACTGTTACAGTACAGTGTTACGTTATTGTTTATACTAATAGCAAAAGATTCAGAACTATTACTATTTATACAGACTTCATTTTTAGGGTGTGTTCTATTCTGATGAAGTCACAATACTAGTTTTTCATATTTTTAGGCTGTGTTTTATTGTGATGAGGTCACAATAGTACTTGTCTATATTTATAGGCTATTTTTTACTCTGATGAAGTCACAATACTAGTTGTCTATATTTTAGGCTGTGTTTACTCTGATGAAGGCATAATACAAGTTGCTTATATTTTAACGCTGTGGTTTATTGTGATGAGGTCACAATAGTACTTTTCTATATTTTTAGGCTGTGTTTTACTCTGATGGAATCACAATAGTACTTGTCTATATTTATAGGCTGTGTTTTACTCTAATGGAGTCACAATAGCAGTTGTCTTTCTTTTAGGCTGTATTTTCTCTGACGAAGTCACAATTGTCGTTGTCTATATTTTTAGGCTGTGTTTTACTCTGATGAAACAACGAAAATAGTCTTACTTTAGGCTGTATTTTCTCGGACGAAGTCAAATTTGTAGTTGTCTTTAGTTTCCCTGCCTGTTAGCACCATATGGTGGGCATTGACCCCCCTTTCCTTTACATCACGGTTTAGCTTTTCTTTTCAATGGATGTAGAAGAGCTTTTTATGGCTTCCTGCTGCAAATTCCTGACTTTCAGCTCCCAAACCCCTCCTGCCCCTCCCAAAAGAATTTTTACGACTAGGCTCAAATCTTCCTCCAGCAGAAACTGGTTTAGAAGTTCTTGTAAAACATGAAGTCCTTTGTCTTAATATTGCAAGATATTGGGCCACCGAGTTAGGCTAGGAAAATAATGAGCACATATTGCTAAAGTCCATCGGCGCATCTATCCATCACGGTAAACGCGGGCTCCAAGTCCAACAGGGACAGAGTATGGATTTCTTTGGAAATATGCATTGCATCCAGCCCAAATTTGGTCTCCTTAGAACGCCAATGTTAAGATAAGAGGAATGCTGGGTGTGTTATGATTCTGACATGTTCTGGACCGAAAATACACAAATTATAAGAATTGTTGGAGAAAACTAGAAGGCTGAAGATAGAGGACGGACTGGGTAAACCAACCCCTTTTAGTGATGTCACCAGGCTGAGCTATAAGTGTTCTGACAGACCCCTAGCAGTTAGTTTTTCTACCTGGGAAGCCCTGACTGCTAGCCTGATGCACTGGGACAGATAGAAACTCCACCAACTAGCCTGGTTGCCTGCAATGCTCTGAACACATGTAAGTATTGATTTCTCATGTAATCCCTGTTTTTTTTAATAATTACCTTTGTACATATTTTCAATTGTCTCATATTGTAACATCTTTATATAACTTTTTATAAGCACTGCCTTATCTTTCGGAGTAAAAATATTTAAAGTACTAGTTCGTTCTTCCTGTTCTAAAACGTACCCTAAGTCTCCTGAAGGGAATTACGCTACTGTTTTGGGTTAGATTCGGACCCGTTTAATCGAAGCTGGTGGCAGCATACTGTGTGCGGGCCTTTGGGAGTCGTTGTAGCGACTGTGGCGTTGATAATTATTGTTCCTGCCTGAGTGGGAGTAGTTTATCACGTCGCTGCAGCGTGCCCAATAGCCAGTACATAGCAGGCAGCCTTTCTGGCGACTAATTACCCTAGGTGCAGTACCTAATCTGACCTGAGAGTAAGGGGGGCGCCAGAGAGCTGCAAGTTTCAAGTGGTACTGTAAGGGGGATATACATAAATCCCTGCAGTTCGTGGTATATTGAAGAGGAGTGGGATAACTAACATAAGCCCCTGTTGTAAACTAAGAGGTCAATAGCCTTGTGTGTGTTTTTTCATCACATTGGGGAGTGGAGGGATAACTGTATCCATTTATAAGTTCTGCTTTGTTTTGGATTTTGACACAATGTTGTATCTTTGCCAGGACTTGCACATACTTACAAGAGATTATTTGTATACAATATTTACTACCTAAGAATAATCTAAACACTTTCCAAAAATTATTAATGAATATATTCTATTATGGCCACATTAGTTATTCCTGATTTAATTTGACCATTCTGGTCTTTGCAAGAACATGGAAATTCGGCTCAGCAGTTTAGGCCCTTGGGGTCATTCAGAAGTTGTCTTTGAAGCTCGGTGTTTGTAATGAATATTGATTCTGGTGTCACATAGTATAAATATTTGTAATGTGCTATTTGCATATTCTGTCCTTTTATTATGTATGCGTATTTTTCTGAGAATTTTATGAATTTGGCCTCTCTTTGCTTCTTATTAACATCAATAGCAACAGTGACACCTTCAGGTAGAAAATGGAAAAACAGTCTATTTGTAAAATGGACAATTAGGGATTTTTATAGAACTTTTTAAGAATTTTTTTTGTAACTCCTTCAAGGCAATCCAGTAGTTGTTGAAGAAGAAACACAGCTCTCCTGCCTGTTATGTGCATATGCTAAGAATGATTTTTTTTCCATCTGCATGCACTGGTTTAGTGTCTAAGGGAAGTTCACTTCCTCTGGGATATTTGGAGCCATAGGACAATAGGAGGGAAGCTGACCTGCGGCATGTGTTGGGTGTTGTCTGCCAGTCCTCATCCAATTCTATGTAAATGTTAAGTTCAATAGAGAATCTATCCAGATCGTGAAGAACAAATACATGGGAAAAAAATTACATTTAAAGGGATTGTCCAGATTTAGGCAGAGATTTCATTAAAGGGAACCTGTCACCCCGTTTTTTCAGATTGAGCTATAAATACTGTTAAATAGGGCCTGCGCTGTGCGTTACTATAGTGTATGTAGTGTACCCTGATTCCCCATGTATGCTGAGAAATACATTACCAAAGTCGCCGTTTTCGCCTGTCAATCAGGCTGGTCTGGTCAGGTGGGCGTGTTCACAGCGCTCTTTTCTTCCCCAGCTTTCCGTTGGTGGCGTGGTGGTGTGCGCATGTCCAAGGTCCGAATTCCCTGTGCCCACGTGAAGACACAGCGCGCGATCTGCGCTGTCATCCCTTTCATCGGTGGGGGCGGCTATCTTCCTGGGGCCGCGCGTGCGCAGATGGAGTGCTCTGCTGCACGGGGCTTCAGGAAAATGGCCGCGGGATGCCGCGCGTGCGCACAAGAGATCGCGGCGGCCATTTTCCCAAAGCCGAGTTTGCATCTCGGCTTTGGGAAAATGGCCGCCGCGATCTCTTGTGCGCACGCGCGGCATCCCGCGGCCATTTTCCTGAAGCCCCGTGCAGCAGAGCACTCCATCTGCGCACGCGCGGCCCCAGGAAGATGGCCGCCCCCACCGATGAAAGTGATGACAGCGCAGATCGCGCGCTGTGTCTTCACGTGGGCGCAGGGAATTCGGACCTTGGACATGCGCACACCACTACGCCACCAACGGAAAGCTGGGGAAGAAAAGAGCGCTGTGAACACGCCCACCTGACCAGACCAGCCTGATTGACAGGCGAAAACGGCGACTTTGGTAATGTATTTCTCAGCATACATGGGGAATCAGGGTACACTACATACACTATAGTAACGCACAGCGCAGGCCCTATTTAACAGTATTTATAGCTCAATCTGAAAAAACGGGGTGACAGGTTCCCTTTAATAAGCACAACTTTGTGGCAGACATATCATTGGTGCAGCCTGTGCAGCTGCACAGTCGCCCACGACGTCACGTGACCAATACCACCCCTAAAGCGGGGGGAATTGTGCATTATGAAGAGCAATTGGACGGCCAAGGGCCCATACATTGTTCTTGCCCTGTGTCCGCGAGTGTCAGAGGGAATATCTCTCCATCTAAACCCCTTCTGTACTAGGACTGGTAATGGGTCTGAGCTGAGTCACTGTTTTGGATGGTGAACACCCTTTCTATGTGATGGACATGACAAATATGTAGAGAAACTGGATCACAATGTGCCTAGAGGGAACTGTAAACCATCATTTTAGGACGTGCGCTACCCCTCCCGCATGCCTCACAAGTCAACATTAGAAATATCCAGAGGGCGGCACTTTCCAGTGTACATCGTTTCGCCCATATACATAGGCAGGGGCACACATACCTAATATCTAGTCACAAATTAATGCTAAGCACAAACTCCTATAAAATGACACACGCGATAAAGCGGTAATTAGCAATGTACAAACACAGGGCGGATATCATTATTAATCATTACATGCGCTGACACAAAGAGAAGATTGAGAAATTTCATAAATATATACTTTGCAGCTATAGACGAAGCAGAGCCTGGGATATCGTTAGCATAAAGGTGGTTCCTCAGGCTCCAAGTCAAGATGGCCCCATCAACCATCCCAAACGGCATGCTAAGGGAGAAAAGAAATAGTTTGGTGAAACCTCATACGCTATTGCGAAGTTTAAGCTAAGCACCCTATGGTGCTGGAGTTTGCCCCAAGAGTAGAATGAACTATCATGTTTTTTTTACCTTGATCCATGGGTTGCAATGGAGATTCGATAGAGATGAGCGAATCGATTCAATGCAATACAAATTTGGATCACATTTGTAGGAAAATTATAGGGAATTTAAACAATTTGCGATTCCCTTCCCAAAAATCAATTAACACATTGGAAAAGATTGTATTGGCCAGAGAAGGCTCACATGACCTCGGGTGTGTTCTGGTGGGCTTCCACATGATGCTTTATGAGGCTATCACATCACATTGTATAGCACAGCCAGTCACAGCCAGTATAAAATCAGAAGCAGGAAATGCAGCAGCCACATTATGGTGAATCTGGATAGTGAGAGGACGTCACAGCTCACAGATTAGCCATAGAAATAGGGAGAAAAAGCCATAAAATACTAAAGAAACCATGCAGATGAAGAAGATTATCGAGTGAGGAAAAGAGAATAGTTTCATACATGTCTTTTCACGGCAATTGTAGGCTTCTGAATATTTTCAATCTGCAGTGAATCAATTAGCCACAAAATAAAATTTTGGCCAATTTTGAATTTTAATAGATTTGTTTGCCTTTAGGATGGGACTAGTCACAAATTGTCCCTCCCCCCTTCCCCCCCCAGTCACCAACAGGCTCATGGCAGATGCATCATTTGCCCCTATTCTGTATATGCTCTAGAACTGGGATGTAAGACTGAAATACACAGAGGGCCAAAATTAAAAAATTAGACAAAAGTCTCGATATTGATTTTTAAAAAAAATCTACAATTAAATACGTTTTTCCTTATCATCAAATACAACGAAGAACCTTTTCACATGGAAAACAAAAGTAGAGGCGTTGTCCCACAAAGTACATTTGTATTAATAGATCTGAGAATCAAATAAACCTATAATCATAAATAGGGCATACAGGAATAATATAAATATGTTATGTAAGTGCAGTAAAAGCACATTACTCAATGGACTAATTTAATTATATAATAACAAAGGATAAAAAAACTTGAATACTGGAGATAATAATTTATTATGCGAACAAAAGTGCCCCCCAAACATAGTAAGTTACCACCACAGTGAATTCCTCTACACACACGGTATGATGACCCTACTGTACCCCCCAAATAAACCCTGGAAAAGTATGGTGACCCCATCACAGTATGATTCTCCAACTGTGATCCCCACACAGCCCACTACAGTATAATGGGACTCACATAGTCCTCCATACAGTATAATGGCTCCACACAGTCCTCCATATATTATAATGATCCTATGCCGTCCTCCATACAGAATAATGGGCCCTGCGTTGCCTTCCATACAGTATAGTGGCCCCCACATAGTCCTCCATATAGTATAATGGCACCACATAGTCCTCCATACAGTATAATGGGCCCTGCATAGTCCTCCATACTGTATAATGGGCCCTGCATTGCCTTCCATACAGTATAATGGCCCCCACATAGTCCTCCATATAGTATAAAGGCGCCACATAGTCCTCCATACAGTATACTGGGTCCTGCATTGACTTCCATACAGTATGATGGGCCCCATATAGTCCCCCATATAGGATAATGGCCTCACATAGTCCTCCATACAGTATAATGGGCCCTGCATAGTCCTCCATACAGTATAATGGGCCCTGCATTGCCTTCCATACAGTATAATGGCCCCCACATAGTCCTCCATATAGTATAGTATAATGGCCCCACATAGTCCTCCATTCTGAATAATGGGCCCCAAATTAAAATAAATCAATACTCACCTCTCCTCAGTTCCCTGTTGCTACAATCTTGGCTGCGAGAACTCTGAAGCACTTCACTGCTTGGCATCAGGCGCATAGGGAAAATTATGGTGGAGGAAGTGGATGGCTCCCTCTTTCATCATTGTTTGATGTAATTGTAAATGATTCCCCTCCCATAGATAGAATTCTGCTCTATATGTATCATGGGGCTACCGTGACAGGAGCCAGAAGTCCGAAGTCTGATGGCTCCTACTCCTGCACTAAATAGAAACATTTCACCTTCTTTTTAAATAGTGTTTATTTCGTTTGGCAGTGCAGGGGTTAACTGGCCATGTTAGGAGTATTTAGTCTCCTAAAAACATTAATAATTTCTGACTCTCACAGACCTGTAACTTCTTCTTTAAGAGGCTCCTCTGTCCTTCACACCTTACCTGTAGTAATGGCGCCTGTTTGAACTTGTTATCAGTATAAAAGACACCTGTCCAGTGTCCACAACTTCAAACAGTCACACTCCAAACTCCACTATGGTGAAGACCAAAGAGCTGTCCAAGGACACCAGGAACAAAATTGTAGCCCTGCCCCAGGCTGGGAAGACTGAATCTGCAATAAGCAACTTGGTGTGATGTGATGGTGATGGCTACATCATGCTTTGGGGCTGTTTCTCTGCAAAGGGACCAGGACGACTGATCTGTGTACATGAAAGAATGAATGGGGCCATGTATCTTGAGATTTTGAGTGCAAACCTCCTTCCATCAGCAAGGGCATTGAAGATGAAACGTGGATGAGTCTATCAGCATGATAATGATCCCAAGCACACCACCAGGGCAACGAAGGAATGGCTTCGTAAGAAGCATATGAAGGTCCTGGAGTGGCCTAGCCAGTCTCCAGATCTCAACCCCATAGAAAACCTTTGGAGGGAGTTGAAAGTCCGTGTTGTCCAGCGACAGGTCCAAAACAATACTGCTCTAGAGGAGATCTGCATGGAGGAATGGGCCAACATACCAACAACAGTGTGTGGCAACCTTGTGAAGACTTAGGCTGGTTTCACATTTGCGGTTGTGTCCGCAGCGCTTCTGACGCATACATCCGCATGCGCCTTGATTTCATATCTTTTACATTGTGAACACAGGTACATGCGTTCGCCTGCGTTCGCTTACGCTTGCGACGTTTTGCGGTGTGTGGCTTGGCGCGGCTAGCGCACCATGTTGGCAAATTTCCGGACGCTTGTGGAAGGAGTGCGTCAAAACAACGCTTTACAGTCTTTGGGAAAGCACAGGAACGCAAGGACATGCGTTCGCTTGCGTTTGCGTACGCATGTGTTTTCTGAGTAAACAAAAAATCCCATGAGACACGCCTATTTGGCGTGGCCTGTGTGAAGGAAATTCTCCTAAAAATTATTTTTCCTATTGAACGCATGCGCATAAAAACCGCAAAAGCATTCGAAAATGCATACAAACGCATGCAAACACAGCTTTTATTTCCATCTTGCGTGAGCTGATGCGGATAAAAAACTCTGCGTTATCATACATTTGCATGCGTTTTTGCATGTGGTTGTGGCAAGATGCTGCAGACTCAACCGCAAATGTGAAACTAGCCTTACAGAAAACGTTTGACCTCTGTCACTGCCAACAAAGGATATATAGCAAAATATTGAGATGAACTTCTGTTAATGATCAAATACTTTTTTTTCCACCACAATTTGCTAAATAAATCTTGCCAAATCAGACAAAGTGATTTTCTGGATTTGTTTTCTCATTTTGACTCCCATAGTTGTGGTCTACCTATGATGTCAATTACAGGCCTCTCTCATCTTTTTAAGTGGGAGAACTTGCACAATTGGTGGCTGACTAAATACTTTTTTCCCCACTGTATATGTGGGAGTATGTTTATATGTTTGGTATTTTTGTTACCCCTGTTCGTGTTGCCTTGTTCATCTGGTTGGTGTACTATGTGACCCCGACGTCTTCACCATCAGAAGTAATCTGGGGAGCAGGGCGAGCTAGGGCACCCCATAGCGTTAGGGACAGGGAAGGAGCCTCTGGTCTTTGGACACCAAACAACAGAGTCGTGACAAAATGTGTTCAGTAATTTAAACTTCCATGAACAGTCATTCCCTGCACTTGCATGTCTCAAGGCAATTTGACAACAGCAACACATGTATGGATGCCTGTTTGTTAGACAATCCCTGCATATGTTGCGGCTGTCAAAGAGCCATGAGACATGGAGCCGAGGGGACTAGAACATATTATTCGAGGATGCCGAAGACACTCGGTTAGCACCCGAGCATGCTCAGATAACACCTTATCCCAGCACGTTCGCTAATCACTAAAGCTGACATGTATAAAACACAAATTTAATCCATGCTGAATGACAGTGATGTTTAGGTGAGATTGTTTGATAACCCAATATTTACTTTTCAGCAGCAATTTTTATTTTAGTTGAAGATGGTTCCAGTTTAAGGATTTTGAAAAAAAAAACAAGCAAAAGAGGCTGGTCACATTGCAAAATAAGACCCAAGCACACCAATCCTACCTGCTCTGCCAAAATACACAAATCGGTTGATCCTCCCCCTAGGAAGCCTATCATTGCAGGCATTGATTCAACAAATGAGAATCTCTGTGCATGGCTGGATTGTCTCCTCCAGCCACCAGTACACAGAGCTCCAGGATACATGAAGGACACACGGGATGTTCTTACAGCATGTAACCAAATAGCATGGTCTGACAATTTCATGTGGCTGACATGCGATGTGACATCGCTGTACACAAGTATACCACACTCTATAGCAATAGAAGTCTTACATTTTCATTTAAACAAGTATAGTAATTATTCTGAAAAGCTGAAGCCTTTTATAAAACCTGTTTCCTGATTACACATGATTAAAATAACAAAAGACTGACCATCACTTCCAAACAGAAATCAGGTGTGTATAGGTGCTTACTAAGACCAGCCATCTCCATATATAACCAACAAATAAAGTAGCACTCTGTAGCGCTATTGTGGCGCCCCTGAGGGTCCACAGAGTGCTGCACCTCACTCAGAGGTGTGGGATTCCGCTCTCAGGTAAGGAGGGACGCTGCCCAGAACCCTACACCTGCATCCAACACTAGAGAATTCAGTCAGAGTCAGGCTGGTTAGGAAAGGGTGTTGGAGGAGTGGGTGGGGTTGGTAGAGTAGGGGAGGAGCTTGTTAGAGACATCAGCTTAGGATGAGATTGTGAGAGAAGTGAAGCTGAGCAGACATGGGGTCTGCAGCTCCTGGCAGACAAAAAGGAGTTCCCAAAGAGAGATGGAACATAAGAAAAGAGAAACTACAGAAAGAACCAAAGGAAGGGGTCCTAGAGGCACGGGTAGTGAGAAGTCCACCCGTGGGGTTCGTATCCACGCTGACCTTCATTGGGTGGAGTGACCAGGTCGCAGTGAGGGACCAGCCCTCAAACTAGTGGAGAAACTAATAACTCAGCTAGCTAACTGGAGGCTGTGGCTTTTGCAAGAAGCACAGTCCCATCTGCACACATTCGCTGAAAAGGCAGCCGTATAGGATTCAGGGAGGACTTAGCACTCACTGCCCTGCAGGATCTGTGGCTGCTGGCTTGGCAGGCGCAGGGCAGGAGAGGTGATAGCCAGTGCAGAAAGACGGCCAGAGAAAGGAATATAAGAAAAAGGGTTCTGGAAAGTGCACCCAAATTGCTGGAGAGCTGGCTAGACCACACATTTATTTACTGTGCCATGCACCCTGCACTACAATCACCACAACTGCCATCACCACCATAGTACCATAGTACAATCTAAGTGCCCTGCGTCTAAAGCTCTGCCTGTGGAGAGCTGTACCAACTCTGCTGCATCACCATCAGCCCTAGCAGCCTCACTCCGGCGACCGACCCTGCTTCAGTAACCAACAGCACTTTAGCAGGCCCACTTCCCACCCCGACAGCCCCTAGGCCTGACTTGGCGTCCAGAAATGCATCCTGGGACCAGACGCCAGACATCTTAGACGAGATACCAGCCCTATTGACACCAACTAGTGGGCCCCATGAGGTGCACGCTGAGCCAGTGATAATTAAAGGGGGACCCCAGGGGGCTGATATGATCGAGCTCCAAAGGGAAATCCTGGCCATCATGCGGGAGGGATATCGCAGACAGTGGGCAGCAAGATATGATGCAGAAAGGCGGGCCCGGCAGGAGGAAAGGGAGAAGAGTAATCTACAGGCTAAGGCCCAAGCCCGTAAGAACCAACACATTGACCAAGGCCCACTGCAGCAAGGGGTGGTAATTGCCTTTACACCGGTGGTAGAGTCTACTAAACTTGCACTGTATGGCGCGCTATTTGATCCTGAACTTTCCCGGCCAGGAAGTGGCCAGCACCAAGTACTGCCCTGGAAACAGCAGAAGTGAGCAAGACATAGAATGTGACTGTAAATAGTTGATTTCCCTGAAAATGTTAAAAGTAAAAGAGACACTGTGATCATGAACGGTGAGTGATCAAGAAACTTTCCATTGTTACGCACTTCTTAAGGTGCTCCTTATTGGTTTTACTACACCTATTTAGTGTGGGTAGAACCTTTCTTGTTAATGTACCACAGAACTAAAACCGTCTGGCGTGACCGAAGACATGGTCCTAGATGGAGACCAGCTAGGCTCTGCAGTCACGCCCAGAGCCTACATGGGGGGTTTGGGATGGTTCCCCCATAGTACACTGACTGAAGGGATACCCCGGCTGGGGATCCCACTAAAGCATGCTGAACTGTACTTGCTTTACAAATGTTTTATTGCACTTAATCTAAAAAAATGTTTTACTGAACTTAGTAGGAAAGTGTTTTGCTACTGTTTTATTGCTTTTAATAAGGACTGACCTGGTGAACTCAAAGAAGTGGAGTTCATTGAAAGCAGTATTAAAGTGTGCTAATGTCGTATTCCATGTTTTACGGCCGATAGTTATGTTAAAGTAGCGTTTTAATGCCTCCCGTAAAGGGAAGAAAGTTTTTACCTGTTTTACTTGTTGATATGCATATCAGAAAAATGTTTGTATGCTTCATTATAACATCTGTTTTTGCTCTGTTCTAGCCCGCGAACGTGTTGTGTTTAAAGTAAGTAAGTAGTCCACAATGAGTTCCCACAATGAGTCCACACAAAGAGGGGAACAGTTCCGGGGGCGCCACCCGGTAATCCAACGCCAGGGAAAAGACAGAAATATTCAGGGATAAGTTCAATGGACCCAACCAATGAGGGACATAACACCATTCCGCGTGGCAGCTTTCAACCCTCCACACATGGGCACCAGGATTTTTCCTATTTTCTAGTGCAGTAATGCAATACAGATTTCAGATATTTCTTATTTTCATGCTATAGCAGCACTACAGAGTGCTACTTTTTTCGTTGGTGACATAATTAAAATAATAATTTTTCTGTTCTTTTGACACAATTTTCAATTTGCAGGCAAGGGGAGTTTCATTGGGTATCAAATATTTGCCCTCTCTTTCAAATTTGGTTATGTCTTATTGATAAGAGCATTTCATTTTTTCTGTTTCCAATCATCACCATGATTCAATTTTTTGGTTTGGAAGATTCATAGACTCTTCATCTGGAAAGGTGCTGTGCCTGCCATGTAGAATTCAAGGATTATCTCAAAAGTAGTGATGAGCAAATGTGCTCGGAAAAGGTGCTATCCAATCGTGGTCGAGTGCTGAGCGTCTTCGGCGTGCTTGAAAAGTATGTTTGTGTTCCCACGGCCGCATGTCTTGTGGCTGTAAGACAGCAGCAACACATGCAGGGATTTCCTAACAAACGTGTTGCGGTTGTCAAACAACTGCGAGACATGCAGCTGCGGGGACTCAAACATATTTTTCAAGCACGCCGAAGACACTCAGCACTCGACCATAATCAGATAGCACGTTCGCTCATCACTACTCAACAAAACTTCTTTTAATCTCAGTTTTACACATTATTAGCACCCAAATCAAACAATTCTTTTTGGATTTGTCACTTTCAGGATCATTAGGCCAACAAATTTCCTCCATTACACATAGAAAACCTATGGCATGTAATAATGTTCTTCCACGAGTAGTCACCGGAAACACACCATTAGATCTGTATTCTCTACCTGTGGGCAAATGTATTTGCACAAAAAGAAACTGTAGTGACACTTTAAAATTAAACCATGAATTTATAAAAAAACAGACAAAGATTAGAGAACAGAGGCAATGCCCCCGGGATATTAGATTCTCACTAGGGTTGAGCGAAACGGGTCGTTCATTTTCAAAAGTCGCCGACTTTTGGCAAAGTCGGGTTTCATGAAACCCGATCCGACCCCTGTGCAGGGTCGGCCATGCGGTACGCGACTTTCGCGCCAAAGTCGCGTTTCAATGACGCGAAAAGCGCCATTTCTCAGCCAATGAAGGTAAACGCAGAGTGTGGGCAGCGTGATGACATAGGTCCTGGTCCCCACCATCTTAGAGAAGGGCATTGCAGTGATTGGCTTGCTGTCTGCGGCGTCACAGGGGCTATAAAGGGGCGTTCCCGCCGACCGCCATGTTACTGCTGCTGATCTGAGCTTAGGGAGAGGTTGCTGCCGCTTCGTCAGAAGCAGGGATAGCGTTAGGCAGGGTCCATTAACCACCAAACCGCTTGTGCTGTAGCGATTTCCACTGCCCAACACCACCTTCGGTGTGCAGGGACAGTGGAAGCTGCATTTTTTTTTTTTTTCCCCTCAGCGCTGTAGCTCATTGGGCTGCCCTAGAAGGCTCCCTGATAGCTGCATTGCTGTGTGTACGCCGCTGTGCAAACCAACTGCTTTTTTCAAAGCACAAATCCTCTTGTTCCTTCCTTTCTGCACAGCTATCTTTTTTGTTTGTACACACTTTTTATTTAATTTGTGCATCAGTCCACTCCTTATTGCTGCCTGCCATACCTGGCTGAGATTACTGCAGGGTGATAGTAATTGAAGGACACTCCCTGTTTTTTTGTTTTTTTTTTTTGTGGGAGATTAAGATTGACATTTCTGCTAGAGTGCCATCCCTGTGTGTGCCATCTCTCACTCAGTGGGCCATAGAAAGCCTATTTATTTTTTTGCTTGATTTGGGTTCCAAAATCTACCTGAAAAAATCACTACATCAATCAGTGGGAGAAAAATATTGGCCTCAGGGCTTGTGTGCCACTCCTGACTCCTGTGTGTGCCATCTCTCAGTCAGTGGGCCATAGAAAGCCTATTTATTATTTTTTTTATTGGGTTTATAAATTTTCCCTGGAACAAAAAAAAAAAAGTGGGAGATAAATATTGGCCTCTGGGCTTGTGTGCCACTCCTGACTCCTGTGTGCGTCATCTCTCACTCAGTGGGCCATAGAAAGCCTTTTTTTGTTTTATTTGTTTTCTAAATTCTCCCTGAAAAAATCATTTTATTTTATTTGGTTTCTAAATTCTTCCTGAAAAAATCATTTTATTCTATAATTTTTTTTTCCTAAAGTCTCCCTGAAAAAAAAAAAAAAAAACAAATCAGTGGGAGATTAATATTGCCCTTTCTGCTTGTGTGCCAGTCTTGACTCCTGGGTGTGCCATCTCTCTCTCTCTCTCCAATTGTGGGCCATAGAAAGCCTATTATTTTTTTTAGCTTGATTTGGGTTCCAAAATCTACCTGAAAAAATCACTACATCAATCAGTGGGAGATAAATATTGGCCTCTAGGCTTGTGTGCCACTCCTGACTCCTGTGTGCGTCATCTCTCACTCAGTGGGCCATAGAAAGCCTTTTTTTGTTTTATTTGTTTTCTAAATTCTCCCTGAAAAAATCATTTTATTTTATTTGGTTTCTAAATTCTTCCTGAAAAAATCATTTTATTCTATTATTTTTTTTTCCTAAAGTCTCCCTGAAAAAAAAAAAAAAAATCAAATCAGTGGGAGATTAATATTTACATTTGTGCTTCAGTGACAGTCCTGCGTGTGTGGCATCTCTCTCATTTGTTGCCACCAACAACAGAGTGTGTAACATTGTGCCTGATTTTCGTTGTGGTCTCACTCACCTGTAAAGGGGTAGCTAAATCATACTGAAGTTATAGCTCACCGTGTAATTTGTGTGACAGCAACAAATACCGTTAGTTTGTTTACGTTTTTAAAACAATGAGGAAGTCTGGTGGAAGAGGTCGTGGCCGGGGGCGTTCATTGTCAGCTGGTAATGAGGGTAGTGGTAGTGGTGGAGCATCAGCTGGTCGTGGGAAAAAAAATATTGCACCTAAGTCTGGAGCTGTGGAGCCAGGTTCGTCGTCTGGCTACACAAGGCCTCGAACGCTCCCTTTTCTGGGAGTAGGAAAACCGCTTTTAAAGCCGGAGCAGCAAGAGCAAGTTTTGGCTTATCTTGCTGACTCAGCCTCTAGCTCTTTTGCCTCCTCTCGTGAAACTGGTAAATGTCAAAGCAGCGCGTCGTTAGTGGATGTTCACGGTCAGGGACAAGTCGCTTCCTTGTCCTCTTCAGCAAAAACAACAACAGAGAAGAATGCAGCAGGCGACACAACGGGTTACTCCATGGAGCTCTTTACACATACCGTCCCTGGCTTAGAAAGTGAAGCAGTTAACAGTCCATGCCCATTACAAGTTGAATCTGACATGGAGTGCACTGATGCACAGCCACAGCCAGACTACTATGCTGGTCCTTTGACTCAGACCACAACATTGCCCTCGCAGGGTAATGATCAAGAATCAGACCCTGATGAGACTATGTTGCCCCATCACGAACGCTATACCACCGACCGACACGGTGACACAGACGAAGTTGCACACGAGCTACAAGAAGAGGTAATAGATGACCCAGTTCTTGACCCCGATTGGCAGCCATTGGGGGAACAGGGTGCAGGCGGCAGCAGTTCTGAAGCGGAGGAGGAGGGGCCGCAGCAGGCATCAACATCACAACAGGTTCCATCTGCCGGGCCCGTATCTTGCCCAAAACGCGTGGCAAAGCCAAAACCTGTTGGAGGACAGCGTGGCCATCCGGTTAAAGCTCAGTCTGCAATGCCTGAAAAGGTATCCGATGCTAGAAAGAGTGCAGTCTGGCATTTTTTTAAACAACATCCAATTGATCAGCGCAAAGTCATCTGTCAAAAATGTTCAACTACCTTAAGCAGAGGACAGAATCTGAAAAGTCTCAATACAAGTTGCATGCATAGACATTTAACCACCATGCATTTGCAAGCCTGGACTAACTACCAAACGTCCCTTAAGGTTGTAGCACCCTCGGCCAATGAAGCTAGTCAGCAACGCAACATCCCTTCCGGCAGTGTAGGGCCACCATTTTCCGCACCACCTGCAGTATCTGTGCAGGTTTCTTTGCCAGGCCAAAGCAGTCAGGGTCAGGGAATCACCAGTTTCGTAGTAGGAAACACTGCATCTAGGGCACCGGTGGCAACAATACCATCTCCCACCGTCTCTCAGTCTGCCATGTCCACCGGCACCCCCGCTAGTTCCACGATATCCAGCTCTCCAGTCCAGCTCACCCTACATGAGACTATGGTTAGAAAAAGGAAGTACTTAGCCTCGCATCCGTGCGTACACAGGGTTTGAACGCACACATAGCTAGACTAATCTCGTTAGAGATGATGCCCTACCGGTTAGTTGAAAGCGAAGCTTTCAAAGCCCTGATGGACTACGCTGTACCACGCTACGAGCTACCCAGTCGACACTTTTTTTTCCAGAAAAGCCATCCCAGCCCTCCACCAGCATGTTAAAGAGCGCATCGTCCATGCACTCAGGCAATCTGTGAGCACAAAGGTGCACCTGACAACAGATGCATGGACCAGTAGGCATGGCCAGGGACGTTACGTGTCCATCACGGCACACTGGGTAAATGTGGTGGATGCAGGGTCCACAGGGGACAGCAAGTTTGGGACAGTTCTGCCTAGCCCACGGTCTAGGAAACAGTTGGCTGTAGCCGTTCGCACCCCCTCCTCCTCCTCTTCGTCCTCCTGCAGAAGCGAGAGCTCGTCCACAGACCGCAGTCGCACAACCACTCCATCCGCAGCTGCCACTGTTGCACACCATGTCTCCCATTATGGGGCAGCTACTGGCAAACATCAGCAGGCTGTATTGGCTATGAAGTGTTTGGGCGACAACAGACACACCGCGGAAGTTCTGTCCGAGTTCTTGCAGAAAGAAACGCAGTCGTGGCTGGGCACTGTAGATCTTGAGGCAGGCAAGGTAGTGAGTGATAACGGAAGGAATTTCATGACTGCCATCTCCCTTCCCCAACTGAAACACATTCCTTGCCTGGCTCACACCTTAAACCTGGTGGTGCAGTGCTTCCTGAAAAGTTATCCGGGGTTATCCGACCTGCTCCTCAAAGTGCGTGGACTTTGCTCACATATCCGCCGTTCGCCCGTACACTCCAGCCGTATGCAGACCTATCAGCGTTCTTTGAACCTTCCCCAGCATCGCCTAATCATAGACGTTGCAACAAGGTGGAACTCAACACTGCACATGCTTCAGAGACTGTGCGAACAGAGGCGGGCTGTTATGTTTTTGTGGGAGGATACACATACACGGGCAGGCAGTAGGATGGCAGACATGGAGTTGTCAGGTGTGCAGTGGTCGAAGATTCAAGACATGTGTCAAGTCCTTCAGTGGTTTTGAGGAATGCACACGGCTGGTTAGTGCAGACAACGCCATAATAAGCGTGAGCATCCCCCTAATGCGTCTGCTGATGCAAAGTTTGACGCACATAAAGGATCAGGCGTCTGCAGCTGAGGAAGAGGAAAGCCTTGATGACAGTCAGCCATTGTCTGGCCAGGGCAGTGTACAGGACGAGGTAGCGGGCGAAGAGGAGGAGGAGGACGAGGAGGATGATGGGGATGATTATATTTTTAATGAGGAAGCTTTTCCGGGGCCACTGGAAATTGGTGGCGCGGCAAGGCCGGGTTCTGGTTTTTGGAGGGACACAAGTGACGTGGATTTGCCTGAAACTGCCCCTCAACCAAGCACAACCGCAGATTTGAGAACTGGAACTTTGGCCCACATGGCGGATTATGCCTTACGTATCCTCAAAAGGGACACACGCATAACTAAAATGATGAACGATGACGATTACTGGTTGGCCTGCCTCCTTGATCCTCGCTATAAAGGCAAATTGCAAAATATAATGCCACATGAGAACTTGGAACTAATATTAGCAACCAAACAATCAACTCTTGTTGACCGTTTGCTTCTGGCATTCCCTGCACACAGCGCCCGTGATCGTTCTCACACGAGCTGCAGGGGCCAGCAGACCAGAGGAGTTAGAGGGGCAGAAATCAGAAGTGGCGTTGGCCAGAGGGGTTTTCTGACCAGGTTGTGGAGTGATTTTGCTATGACCGCAGACAGGACAGGTACTGCAGCATCAATTCAAAGTGACAGGAGACAACATTTGTCCAGTATGGTTACAAACTATTTTTCATCCCTTATCGATGTTCTCCCTCAACCGTCATTCCCATTTGATTACTGGGCATCAAAATTAGACACCTGGCCAGAATTGGCAGAATATGCATTGCAGGAGCTTGCTTGCCCGGCAGCTAGTGTCCTATCAGAAAGAGTATTCAGTGCTGCAGGTTCAATACTAACAGAAAAAAGGACTCGTCTGGCTACCCAAAATGTAGATGATCTAACCTTCATTAAAATGAACCACAACTGGATTTCGAAATCTTTTGCCCCACCTTGCCCGGCTGACACCTAGCTTTCCTATGAAAAGGTCTTGCCTGTGGACTATTCTGAATGCCTTTTCCAATCTCGTAATTTTCTGCACCTGATTGTCCAGCATACGACATGTTTACACCTCACTAAATGGCCAAACTCCCCACACGGGGCCGTGGTATCGACACTTGGCGACAGCACCCGTGAGAGTGCTGTTTGTCTGAAGAGGTGGGTGTGCCCGCTTTTGGTCGACGGCACTGCCACTGGGTCCCTCCTAGTACAATAAAGTGTCTCTGGCGGTGGTGGTGCGCACCCAACGTCAGACACACCGTTGTAATATGAGGGGCCCTGGGCCTGTACCGCCGGCCACAAGACAGTACCCCCCCCCAGCTCAAACAGTGCTCTACCACTTGCAAAATTATCTCACAGCTCCACCAATGTTTAGTCTATGCGCTGAAATCCTTCAATGCCTGCCACTGACAATACCATTGTATTGACATTTTTGTTATGTTAGGCCTTCGAAGCCTGTCTGCGGTCACTCCTTCCACTATGCCTCCACTGACCACACCACTGCTGCACGTGTACCCCTGGAACCAATTTAAAATTGCCTACAGCCAGCCCAATTTTTTTATTTTAGGCCTTCGATGCCTGTCTGCGGTCCATTCTTTCTACTACTACTACACTGACCAGGCCACTGCTGCCCGTGTACCCCTGGAACCAATTTAAAATTGCCTACAGCCATGTGTTATTATTTTAGGCCTTCGATGCCTGTCTGCGGTCACTCCTTCCACTAGGCCTCCACTGACCACACCACTGCTGCCCGTGTACCCCTGGAACCAATTTAAAATTGCCTACAGCCAGCCCAATTTTTTTACTTTAGGCCTTCGATGCCTGTCTGCGGTCACTCCTTCCACTAGGCCTCCACTGACCACACCACTGCTGCCCGTGTACCCCTGGAACCAATTTAAAATTGCCTACAGCCATGTGTTATTATTTTAGGCCTTCGATGCCTGTCTGTGGTCACTCCTTCCACTAGGCCTCCACTGACCACACCACTGCTGCCCGTGTACCCCTGGAACCAATTTAAAATTGCCTACAGCCATGTGTTATTATTTTAGGCCTTCGATGCCTGTCTGCGGTCACTCCTTACAATATGCCTCCACTGACCACACCACTGCTGCCCGTGTACCCCTGGAACCAATTTAAAATTGCCTACAGCCATGTGTTATTATTTTAGGCCTTCGATGCCTGTCTGCGGTCACTCCTTACAATATGCCTCCACTGACCACACCACTGCTGCCCGTGTACCCCTGGAACCAATTTAAAATTGCCTACAGCCATGTGTTATTATTTTAGGACTTCGATGCCTGTCTGTGGTCACTCCTTCCACTAGGCCTCCACTGACCACACCACTGCTGCCCGTGTACCCCTGGAACCACTTTAAAATTGCCTACAGCCATGTGTTATTATTTTAGGCCTTCGATGCCTGTCTGCGGTCACTCCTTACAATATGCCTCCACTGACCACACCACTGCTGCCCGTGTACCCCTGGAACCAATTTAAAATTGCATACAGCCATGTGTTATTATTTTAGGCCTTCGATGCCTGTCTGCGGTCACTCCTTACAATATGCCTCCACTGACCACACCACTGCTGCCCGTGTACCCCTGGAACCAATTTAAAATTGCATACAGCCATGTGTTATTATTTTAGGCCTTCGATGCCTGTCTGTGGTCACTCCTTCCACTAGGCCTGCACTGACCACACCACTGCTGCCCGTGTACCCCTGGAACCAATTTAAAATTGCCTACAGCCATGTGTTATTATTTTAGGCCTTCGATGCCTGTCTGTGGTCACTCCTTCCACTAGGCCTCCACTGACCACACCACTGCTGCCCGTGTACCCCTGGAACCAATTTAAAATTGCCTACAGCCAGCCCAATTTTTTTACTTTAGGCCTTCGATGCCTGTCTGCGGTCACTCCTTCCACTAGGCCTCCACTGACCACACCACTGCTGCCCGTGTACCCCTGGAACCAATTTAAAATTGCCTACAGCCATGTGTTATTATTTTAGGCCTTCGATGCCTGTCTGCGGTCACTCCTTCCACTAGGCCTCCACTGACCACACCACTGCTGCCCGTGTACCCCTGGAACCAATTTAAAATTGCCTACAGCCAGCCCAATTTTTTTACTTTAGGCCTTCGATGCCTGTCTGCGGTCACTCCTTCCACTAGGCCTCCACTGACCACACCACTGCTGCCCGTGTACCCCTGGAACCAATTTAAAATTGCCTACAGCCATGTGTTATTATTTTAGGCCTTCGATGCCTGTCTGTGGTCACTCCTTCCACTAGGCCTCCACTGACCACACCACTGCTGCCCGTGTACCCCTGGAACCAATTTAAAATTGCCTACAGCCATGTGTTATTATTTTAGGCCTTCGATGCCTGTCTGCGGTCACTCCTTCCACTAGGCCTCCACTGACCACACCACTGCTGCCCGTGTACCCCTGGAACCAATTTAAAATTGCCTACAGCCATGTGTTATTATTTTAGGCCTTCGATGCCTGTCTGCGGTCACTCCTTCCACTAGGCCTCCACTGACCACACCACTGCTGCCCGTGTACCCCTGGAACCAACATCAGAAAATATAAAAATAAGTATTTTCTTATAAAAAAGAAAATACTGGAGAGATATCAAATGCAGACATTTTAACATTAAAAACAAACACATACAACAAAAATCTGGTACAGTACTAAAAATGGTAGTTAACTGAAAGTTTTTTTCAATTTAAAACACAGATATGGCATCCACCGAGTGTTGTCCTGTCGCGTCTTCTTTATATTATTGCCAAGAAGATGCAAAACAATGAAAATAATAAAATCATTATTTACCAAAAAAATAGAGTAAGTCAAAACCACATTGCAAATAAACATTCATTACAAATAAAGAAGCAGGGCGCGTCCGAGGGTGAGTATATACCTAATAAGAATATAATCACCCTCGGACGCGCCCTGCTTCTTTCCGACAGCCTTCCTTCCTAAGAATCAGCCCTTCCGTGGTGTAGAGAGAGGGTTTGTTACACTCCAAGGTGTTCCCCAGGTTGCCTTTCCTGAGCTTCGATCTTCATGCTCTCGTTTAGTCGTTGTCGGAAAGTAGGCTGCATTAGGCCTACAAATTGGGTATGGGGTGGAAAGAGATGGTGTGTTCCACTCCAAGGTGTTCCCCAGGTTTCCTTGCCATTGCTTCGGTCTTCCGACTCTCGTTTAGTAGTTGTAGAAAACTACACTGCATTAGGCCTACAAAATGGGTATTGGGTGGAGAGAGATGGTGTGTTACACTCCAAGGTGTTCCCCAGGTTGCCTTTCCTGAGCTTCGATCTTCCGGCTCTCGTTTAGTAGTTGTTGGAAACTACACTGCATTAGGCCTACAAATTGGGTATGGGGTGTAGAGAGATGGTGTGTTCCACTCCAAGGTGTTCTCCAGGTTGCCTTTCCTGAGCTTCGATCTTCCGGCTCTCGTTTAGTAGTTGTTGGAAACTACGCTGCATTAGGCCTACAAATTGGGTATGGGGTGTAGAGAGATGGTGTGTTCCACTCCAAGGTGTTCCCCAGGTTTCCTCGCCAATGCTTCGATCTTCATGCTCTCGTTTAGTAGTTGTTGGAAACTACGCTGCATTAGGCCTACAAATTGGGTATGGGGTGTAGAGAGATGGTGTGTTCCACTCCAAGGTGTTCCCCAGGTTGCCTTTCCTGAGCTTCGATCTTCCGGCTCTTGTTTAGTAGTTGTTGGAAACTACGCTGCATTAGGCCTACAAATTGGGTATGGGGTGTAGAGAGATGGTGTGTTCCACTCCAAGGTGTTCCCCAGGTTTCCTCGCCAATGCTTCGATCATCATGCTCTCGTTTACTAGTTGTTGGAAACTACGCTGCATTAGGCCTACAAATTGGGTATGGGGTGTAGAGAGATGGTGTGTTCCACTCCAAGGTGTTCTCCAGGTTGCCTTTCCTGAGCTTCGATCTTCCGGCTCTCGTTTAGTAGTTGTTGGAAACTACGCTGCATTAGGCCTACAAATTGGGTATGGGGTGTAGAGAGATGGTGTGTTCCACTCCAAGGTGTTCCCCAGGTTTCCTTGCCAATGCTTCGATCTTCATGCTCTCGTTTACTAGTTGTTGGAAACTACACTGCATTAGGCCTACAAATTGGGTATGGGGTGTAGAGAGATGGTGTGTTCCACTCCAAGGTGTTCTCCAGGTTGCCTTTCCTGAGCTTTGATCTTCCGGCTCTTGTTTAGTAGTTGTTGGAAACTACACTGCATTAGGCCTACAAATTGGGTATGGGGTGTAGAGAGATGGTGTGTTCCACTCCAAGGTGTTCTCCAGGTTGCCTTTCCTGAGCTTCGATCTTCCGGCTCTCGTTTAGTAGTTGTTGGAAACTACGCTGCATTAGGCCTACAAATTGGGTATGGGGTGTAGAGAGATGGTGTGTTCCACTCCAAGGTGTTCCCCAGGTTTCCTCGCCAATGCTTCGATCATCATGCTCTCGTTTAGTAGTTGTTGGAAACTACGCTGCATTAGGCCTACAAATTGGGTATGGGGTGTAGAGAGATGGTGTGTTCCACTCCAAGGTGTTCTCCAGGTTGCCTTTCCTGAGCTTCGATCTTCCGGCTCTCGTTTAGTAGTTGTTGGAAACTACGCTGCATTAGGCCTACAAATTGGGTATGGGGTGTAGAGAGATGGTGTGTTCCACTCCAAGGTGTTCCCCAGGTTTCCTCGCCAATGCTTCAATCTTCATGCTCTCGTTTAGTAGTTGTTGGAAACTACGCTGCATTAGGCCTACAAATTGGGTATGGGGTGTAGAGAGATGGTGTGTTCCACTCCAAGGTGTTCTCCAGGTTGCCTTTCCTGAGCTTCGATATTCCGGCTCTCGTTTAGTAGTTGTTGGAAACTACACTGCATTAGGCCTACAAATTGGGTATGGGGTGTAGAGAGATGGTGTGTTCCACTCCAAGGTGTTCTCCAGGTTGCCTTTCCTGAACTTCTATCTTCAGGCTCTCATTAAATTGTGGTTAAACGGAACAACTGCATTTGGCGTACTAGTTGGTTTGGGGCCTACTATCGGTGTCTGCCACTCCTTGTTGTTCTCCTGGTTTCCTGTCCTGAAATTCCGTTTTCAGGCGCTCGTTAAGTACCGTATATACTCGAGTATAAGCCGACCCGAGTATAAGCCGACCCCCCTAATTTTGCCACAAAAAACTGGGAAAACTTATTGACTCGAGTATAAGCCTAGGGTGGAAATGCAGCATTTACTGGTGAATTTCAAAAATAAAAATAGATCATTATTTCCCCATAGCTGTGCCATATAGTGCTCTACACCGTTCATTATTTCCCCATAGCTGTGCCCCATATAGTGCTCTGCACCGTTCATTGTGCCCCATAGCTGTGCCATATACGGTGCTCTGCACCGTTCATTGTGCCCCATTGCTGTGCCATATACAGTGCTCTGCACCGTTCATTGTGCCCCATTGCTGTGCCATATACGGTGCTCTGCTCCGTTCATTGTGCCCCATTGCTGTGCCATATACGGTGCTCTGCACCGTTCATTGTGCCCCATTGCTGTGCCATATACGGTGCTCTGCACCGTTCATTGTGCCCCATTGCTGTGCCATATACGGTGCTCTGCTCCGTTCATTGTGCCCCATTGCTGTGCCATATACGGTGCTCTGCACCGTTCATTGTGCCCCATATCTGTGCCCATATACGGTGCTCTGCACCGTTCATTGTGCCCCATTGCTGTGCCATATACGGTGCTTTGCACCGTTCATTGTGCCCCATTGCTGTGCCATATACGGTGCTCTGCACCGTTCATTGTGCCCCATAGAAATCTCTGCCGCCGGTGCTGCAATAAAAAAAAAAAACACATACTCACCTCCCTTGATTGCAGCTCCCGGCGTCTCGTTCTGGCGCCTCCATCTTCCCGGCGTCTCTGCTCTGACTGATCAGGCAGAGGGCGCCACGCACACTGTATGCGTCATCGCGCCCTCTGCCTGAACAGTCAGAGCGCAGACGCCGGGAAGATGGAGGTGCCGGCCGGGAAGATGGAGCGGCGCCCGGCGGCTGGAACGAGGACAGGTGAGTATGCTATACTTACCTTGTCCTGGCGATCCTCGCGCTGTCCCTCTGCCTGGTCTTCGGTGCCGCAGCTCTTCCTGTCAGCGGTCACCGGCACCGCTGATTAGAGGAATGAATAGGCGGCTCCGCCCCTATGGGAGGTGGAGCCGCTTATTCATATCTCTAATGAGCGGTCCCACGTGACCGCTGAAGAGGGGAAGAAGCTGCAGCACAGAAGCCCGTGGGACGGCAGGGACAGCGCGAGGATCGCTGGGACTAGGTAAGTATACCTCAGCGCCCTCACCCCCTCACCCGCCGACCCTGCCACCCACATTGACTCGAGTATAAGCCGAGAGGGGCACTTTCAGCCCAAAAATTTGGGCTGAAAATCTCGGCTTATACTCGAGTATATACGGTAGTTGTTAATGTTAGACTGCATTTGGCCTACTAGTTGGGTTGGGGCCTACTATCGGTGTCTGCCACTCCTTGCTGTTCTCCTCCACTGAACAAAGCTGTGCCGCCTGTTTACTACGGTTGCCAATTTTGAACTGCATTTCGACTACTTACTGATTTGGGCCTACTCTCTGTGTCAGCCTCTCATTCCAGTTGTCCTCCACTGCAATGCCCCCTGGTTATTCCTGTGTTACCAATTTTGAACTGCATTTAGCCAACTTTATTCTTTGGGCCTATATCTGTGTTTCCTCCTCATCCTGCCCATTGCCCAGCCAGTGATAGATGAGTCTGCTGGTACATTGACCCATAACGCAACATTCCCCGTGCACGCTACACAACAACATTGTGACCCTGCTGAAAGTCAGGTTGCTCTTCCCGCATACCATACCACCTTACACGGGGACAAAGAGGAAGGTGCAGATGAAAGTGCAGGTTCCTTCATCAGGTGGGGGGAGGAATACTAGTTGGCGACGTCACTGGCACAGGGCCTCTCATAGTACGCAAAAGTGTTGCTGCCGGTGGGAGGCGCCCCCGCCGTGCAAACACACCGCTGTACTTTGAGGGGCCCTGTGCCAGTGCCAATGCCAACGAGTGGGCCCCCCCTGCTTGCTCAGGTTCACAGCACTTGCAAAGTTGAAATACTTACCTCTCCCTGCTCCACTGCCGTGACGTGGTCCAGATTTCCTGGGCCCACTAATTACTTGAACCAGCCCTACCCACCACAACTTTAGCCAAATGAACCCCAATTTCAAATGCCTTCCAATTATTATAAGGTAAATTACGCTTGACAAGCTTCATTAAGAAGAATGGATGGTTTTGACATTAAAATGGGCACTCAAGGTGTTTTCCTGGCCCCCACTCACTGCCGACTATGCTGCCCCATTGACTTGCATTGGGTTTCGTGTTTCGGTCGATCCCGACTTTACGTCATAATCGGCCGATTTCACTCGACCCGACTTTTGAGATAGTCGGGTTTCGCGAAACCCGGCTCGACTCTAAAAAGGTCAAGGTCGCTCAACTCTAATTCTCACGATAGACATCAATTAATTGATAAGCGCTGTTCTATAGCAAAACAAAATCAGAAGGACACTGTACTTTCTTTAGCTTTACAATATAGTAATCAATTCCAAGATATTAAGAAGGATGTTCATAAATATTTACTCATTTTGATTGAAGATGAGATGTGGGATACATTATTATCGGAGGTATTCGCTTCGTTGCTAAAATAGCACCATCATTAGCAAATATGCTTTCGTTCAGTCCTTTTTGCTCAAACCCCAAAAGACATAATAAAAATTAGTTGCAAAATATTTTTATCAATGTGGAGCCACTCGCTGCAACCCCTTGCAAAACCTTTTTAAATCTAATCATATACCATTAAACAGTTTATTAACTGTCATAGTGAGACTGTAATATAACTGTAATATAATCACATGCACACTATGTCATAAACATTATATTGGATACACATGCTGAAAATTAAAAGTGCGCATAAGAGAAAATTTAAATGAAATAGATAACGTGAATTCAAACAGGCACATTTCATCAGCAGCAGCAGCAGCAGATCATTTCAATATATAACAGGAATACATCCACTTTACAAATATTTGGTATTTATAAAATGGATAATCCGCTGTCACAAGTGTGTCACATCCTCCTGGGAGATCTGGGGTTAGAAGATCACTACGTATTATGAATCTCCATCTTATATTTAACCTGTGAGTTTGTGTCCCATATTAAATAGATTTGGTTTCCTTTGGTGCTGAAGAGGTTAACGACTCTTTCTATGTTGGTCAGAAACTTGCCGCTCGATTTCAGCTGCTTCTTATGTGGTCATTACCTCTCCCTATAAAACCTGGCAAGACCTTCTCTGCCTTGTGTTAAATTGGAGATCGTTGTTGCTACTGGAGATTGCTGCTTGCTGTTTTGGGATGTATGTTTTCCTATTCCCGTTTGGTTGGTACAATCCTTTCCTTCCCTATATACCTCTTTACCTTTGGTGAGTGTTTGTATGTTTGTTGCTTTCTGTTATCCCTGTTTTGTCTTTGTGTCTTGTTTACCTTATATTTCTGTACCATTCCTCATGGGGTGAGGATAGATCATAGTTTACGAAGAGCATAGAAACGTTGGAGACTCAGGCCTCTCTACCTTCAAGAGTACCCCTGGCACATGGTAGTTAGGGTCCCAGTTCCTGGGACAGTTTGAGGCACCCCTATCTTACCAAAGACCGTCACAGTGTGACATCCACCTAGTGGAGGGAATAAAAAAAAGACTCCTTCTGGATAGAGAGGTGTTCTGGATGTTCTCATCTGATGCAATCTATCCAAGAGGCATGAATTCACGAAGGGAACTGATGTTTCATTATTAAGTATCGTTGTTGTTTCATGATGTTTCATTACGAATAAGGTGTTCTCCAAGCACGCTTGTTTCCTAATCGAGTATTTTTGGCATGCTCGAGAAAAATGCTGTAGTCACTGCGGCTGCATGTTTTTCGGCTTTTGGACAGCCACAACAAATGCAGGAATTGTCTATCAAACAGGCAATCCTTGCATGTGTTGAAGCTGTCGAACAGCTGCGGCGACTTGAGCATTTTTCTCGAGCGCGCCGACTCGATTAGGACACGAGCTTGCTCAGATAACATCCTATCCGAGCACATTCGCTCATCACTACTTGTCAGATTGTCCAATGTCAGGCATTTAGCATGTTCTGCAAGCTCCAGGACTCCCAGTAAATGAAGAAACATAGCTGCTGAATTCCCCAAGGTTCAAGATGGGCCATATTTTCCTATGGATGTGCGATGAATATCTGAGATGGAAATACCCCTATATGCCACACATCATCTGCGACTGGTCCTATCACCACTTTTTTTTCTTTACTCCTAGTCCAGGAAGAAGAACACCAATAGTACACACTTCCCCCCATAAAACAGCCAGGTTGTAACCCACCCATACCCATGCCTGACTAGTTCAGCAGTTGACAGTCGGTCTTATTTATAGCGACTCTTCTTGACACCTAATGATATAAATATCAGGCTGTAAAGCTAATATTATCTCTAATCTATAGGAAGAAATCACATAGTGTTCTCTGCTACATACATAGAAAGTCTAATAACACATTCCGAAAATATGTGTAAAATGTGCAATATACTCTTCACCTGAGGTGGCAATTAATTTTCTTGAGGGGCCTCCTAAGAGACCGTGACTGTTGTGGAGACCGAAACAAAAGGCTGAAATTAAGTCTGGTCAATATTATTATTAATATAATAATTAGAATTAATAATAATCTTTATTTATATAGCGCCAACATATTCCGCAGCGCTTTACAGTTTAACAGTTTCAAACGCAAGTCCTAAATAACAACGTTAACAATACAATAATTAAAGCACAATAAGACGACCCTGCTCGTGAGAGCTTACAATCTACAATGAGGTGGGGGAGATACAAAGTACAGGTGTGTATTTACAATTATGTATTTAAAATGATGGTGCAGCCATCTTCAGGGGATGGGAAATAGATGGAAGTAGTGAATGGGCTACACACACAAACATAACATGACTTTTATTAGGGAACGTGACAGGCCGCTCTGAACAAATATGTTTTGAGGGCGCGCCTAAAACTATGCAAATTGTGAATGGTCCTAATTTCTTGGGGTAGAGCATTCCAGAGGATTGGTGCAGCGCGGGAGAAGTCTTGGAGTCGGGAGTGGGAGGTACGGATTAGTGCAGAGATTAGTCGAAAGTCATTTGCAGAGCGCAGTGGTCGGTTAGGCCAATAGACTGAAATGAGGGAGGAGATGTAAGGGGGTGCCACACTGTGGAGAGCTTTGTGGGTGAGAACAAGTACTTTGAATTGTATCCTGTAATGAATGGGCAGCCATTGTAACGACTGGCGAAGAGCGGCTGCATCTGAATACCGATTAGCCAGGTAGATGACCCTGGCTGCTGCATTGAGGATAGACTGAGGGGAAAGTCGAGTAATGGGGAGGCCAATTACAGTAGTCCTGGCGGGAGTGGATCAGGGCGACAGTGAGGGTTTTTGTTGTTTCCATGGTGAGAAAAGGGCGGATTCTAGAGATGTTCTTTAGGTGTAAGCGGCACGAGCGGGCAAGAGATTGTATATGGGAGGGGAAGGAGAGATCGGAGTCAAACATAACACCGAGACAGCGCGCCTGCTGCCGGGGTGTTATTATGGTGACACCCAAGGGGAGGGAAATGTCAGGTTTAGGGAGGTTAGTAGATGGTGGGAGCAGAAGAAGTTCAGTTTTGGAGAGGTTGAGTTTCAGATAGAGGGCGGACATGATGTTGTAGACTGTGGACAGACAGTCAGTGGCGTTCTGTAGTACAGCGGGGGTAAGGTCAGGGGAGGATGTGTATACTTGTGTGTCATCAGCATAAAGATGGTACTGAAAGCCAAATCTGCTGATGGTCTGTCCAATTGGGGCCGTGTAGAGGGAGAAGAGAAGGGAGCCAAGGACTGAGCCCTGAGGTACCCCAACAGTGAGAGGAAGAGCAGATGAAGTGGAGCCAGCAAACAGAACACTGAGGGAGCGGTCAGAAAGATAGGAGGAGAACATGGAGAGGGCAGTGTCCTTAATGCGTAGTGACTGGAGCCTAGAGAGTAAGAGAGGGTGGTCAACAGTGTCAAAAGCTTCAGAGAGGTCTAGAAGAATGAGCAGAGAATGGTCACCGTTACATTTTGCTGTCAGAAGGTCGTTGGTCACTTTGATGAGTGCAGTTTCTGTCGAGTGTAGGGGGCGGAAGCCGTACTGTGGAGGGTATAGGAATGAGTGAGTGGAGAGGTAACGGGTAAGGCGGGAGTAGACTAGGTGCTCCAAGAGTTTAGAGATGAAGGCTAGGTTGGAGACTGGTCTGTAGTTATTTGTGCAGGATGGATCGAGAGAGGGTTTCTTTAATAATGGAGTAATGATAGAGTGTTTAAAGTAGTATGGGAAAATGCCAGAGGAGAGGGAGAGATTAAAGATTGTAGATAGGTGAGTTGTGACGACTGGAGAGAGAGACTGGAGGAGGTGTGAGGGAATGGGGTCAGTGGTGCATGTAGTCGGATGAGAAGAAGAGAGGAACCTGGAGACTTCTTCTCTTATATGATGGGATCAAATGTGGAGAATGAGCCAGGGGAAATGCAGGGAGGGATGGGAGTCACAGCACTTAGTGGCTGGGAACGGATTTCCTGATGGATATTATTTATTTTCTCTACAAAGTGGGAGCCAGGTCATCAGCACAAATGTCTGTGATAGGGGCTTGTGCTTTTGGCCTGAGGAGGGAGTGAAAGGTGTCAAAAAGTTTCTTGGGGTTGTTGGATTGTGAGGAGATCAGGGTGGTGAAGTAGATCTGTTTGGTGAGGTGAAGGGAAGAATTATAGAGTCTTAACATAAATTTGAAGTGTATGAAGTCTTCTGGTGTGCGTGTTTTCCTCCATAAGCGTTCAGCACACCTAGAGCATCGCTGGAGAAATCGGGTTTGCAATGTGAGCCAGGGCTGTTTCATGCTGTGCTTGGAGGTTCTGAGGGTGAGGGGAGCTACTTGGTTCAGGGTGCTTCTAAGAGTGTCATTGTAGTGATGTACAGCCAGATCAGGACAGGAAAAAGAGGAGATAGGGGACAGTGTAAGGAGTCTGAAAGTGTATGAGAGTTAATGGCGTGTAGATTTCTGAATGTGTGGTAGGTAGGAGTGTACTGGAGTGGGTGAGGGATTGTGAGCGCGAAGGAGAGAATGTTGTGGTCAGAAAGGTGAAGCGGTGAGTTATCTAGATAGGAGATTGAGCAGAGCAGGGCAAAGACCAGGTCAAGGGTGTTACCGTCTTTGTGTGTTTCAGAGGTTGAGAGCTGTGAGAGGCCGAGAGAAGTGGTTAGTGATAGAAGTTGGGATGCAGATGTGGAAGTAGGGTTGTTTATGGGGATGTTAAAGTCTCCCAGGATAAGGTTTGGGAGTTCTGAGGACATGAAGTGGGGCAGCCAGGCTGATAAGTGGTCAAGGAACTGGGTGGGCGAGCCTGTGGGCCGATATATGACCACTACTCTGAGGGAGAGGGGACGAAAGAGCCAGATGGTGTGGATCTCAAAAGAATCGAATGAGAGAGATGGAACTGGGGGGGTGACCACAGACCATTTCTCTGTTCTCATCCTTTTTGGCTGTTGATTTGATCACTCTTGCATTTTGTTATTGTCATATATCCTTTCCTCTGTGCTGTCCCTTGTTCTCCTGCAATTCATTGTTCCAATACCATTCCCTCCAGTAGCGCAGCTTCCCAACTAGCCAGACTATTTCGTGCCTGGGGTTCCCTGCCCATTTGCCCGTCCAAGGGCGAGATAGTGGATGGCGCTTTCCATTCCTTTTCAGACTGTAGGTCTCGGACGTTCTGGATCTTCCCACTGTACCTAGCTGCTATTACTCTTTCGCTGCACTTGTCCCCTCCTGCTCGTGTAACTTTCGGCCCCAAGGCCCTGGACTGCTGGGCTCCTCTTAACCTTGCTCTTGCAACAACCTTACTCCTGTTTATCCCAATCTCTACCTAATTACAACCAGGAAGTGCCCCAACTATCACTACCCTGGCCCCTCCTACTCAGACATCCCCTACTTCTTTTCCTAACCTTATCTTATCTCCTAATCTATAGTGCCCCCCACTATCCTAAACCCTATACTACCAATTGCTAGGCCTAATTCTTATACAGTATTTCCCTAACTCTATCCCTAGTCCATATATCTTACACATGACCCAAACATCAAAACATTATAAAGCACTATCACATAATACATCCTTTTACACGTAAAACATACCTGCTATATGAAGAAGGGATGCAGGGCATGGTTTGACCCCAGCACACCCTTACACTTGCAGATGTTGTCGTTGGTGGTATTTGAACCCAGAGCTGCAAAGCAAAAGTGCTAACCACTGAGCCACCGTGCTGCCCAAGATGTAACTGGCTGGAAATTTAAGGCTTATTTAAATAAAAAAAACTAAATGATGTCAAATGGTTAAAGATAAGACATAACCGCGAACAGTATAGTGAAAAATACTGGTGTAACCTCCAACATTCCTATTAGTTCAGCACCAGTGGCCACGAGGTGAGCGTGGATAATGTGCTTCACTGGAGTCATTTCCTAATAACTGGCATCTTTTTGATAGCTGCCTTGTTCAGGATAATTGCCATTGAGTTCGGGTTACTTTAACTATTGTCAGACGTGCCTGAACGCTGCCTTCACTGGCATCCAAGCTGGGTTTGCAGGTATTTTATGTAAAATAGTAAGTAATGACATAAAGAGCAATTGCCTAATATACTATTACTAGCGATACGCCTGATGGATCTGTGATTAGATAAATCTATTAAATAGACTAAATGGAATAGTCTATCTGCACAAAAGTATGTACTCCCGACACAGAGCTTTTCTTACCTCCCAGTCTAAACCCATAGACAATAATATGGACTCGGCCATTACAGCTGCCACTCAGGATTTCTGCAAGATTTTGGTGGCGATTATTATCCATTCATGCAGAAGAGCATTTGGGAGGTCAGATCCTGATGTTGGGGAAAGGCCGGGATCACAATATCTGTCCTAGTGCATCCAGAAGGCCGGAATCATATTAGCGCAACACATCAGTTGCGAGCGTGAGCCGAGTGTCAGTGCTCATATGGGAGGATCGCCGCACTGCTGCGGAGGAGACGGAGAAAGTGATTTCTCCTATATCTCGATTTTTCCAAAGCATTTGATACCGTGCGGCACAAGAGGTTGGTACACAAAATGAGAATGCTTGGTCTGGGGGAAAATGTGTGTAAATGGGTTAGTAACTGGCTTAGTGATAGAAAGCAGAGGGTGGTTATAAATGGTATAGTCTCTAACTGGGTCGCTGTGACCAGTGGGGTACCGCAGGGGTCAGTATTGGGACCTGTTCTCTTCAACATATTCATTAATGATCTGGTAGAAGGTTTACACAGTAAAATATCGATATTTGCAGATGATACAAAACTATGTAAAGCAGTTAATACAAGAGAAGATAGTATTCTGCTACAGATGGATCTGGATAAGTTGGAAACTTGGGCTGAAAGGTGGCAGATGAGGTTTAACAATGATAAATGTAAGGTTATACACATGGGAAGAGGGAATCAATATCACCATTACACACTGAACGGGAAACCACTGGGTAAATCTGACAGGGAGAAGGACTTGGGGATCCTAGTTAATGATAAACTTACCTGGAGCAGCCGGTGCCAGGCAGCAGCTGCCAAGGCAAACAGGATCATGGGGTGCATTAAAAGAGGTCTGGATACACATGATGAGAGCATTATACTGCCTCTGTACAAATCCCTAGTTAGACCGCACATGGAGTACTGTGTCCAGTTTTGGGCACCGGTGCTCAGGAAGGATATAATGGAACTAGAGAGAGTACAAAGGAGGGCAACAAAATTAATAAAGGGGATGGGAGAACTACAATACCCAGATAGATTAGCGAAATTAGGATTATTTAGTCTAGAAAAAAGACGACTGAGGGGCGATCTAATAACCATGTATAAGTATATAAGGGGACAATACAAATATCTCGCTGAGGATCTGTTTATACCAAGGAAGGTGACGGGCACAAGGGGGCATTCTTTGCGTCTGGAGGAGAGAAGGTTTTTCCACCAACATAGAAGAGGATTCTTTACTGTTAGGGCAGTGAGAATCTGGAATTGCTTGCCTGAGGAGGTGGTGATGGCGAACTCAGTCGAGGGGTTCAAGAGAGGCCTGGATGTCTTCCTGGAGCAGAACAATATTGTATCATACAATTATTAGGTTCTGTAGAAGGACGTAGATCTGGGTATTTATTATGATGGAATATAGGCTGAACTGGATGGACAAATGTCTTTTTTCGGCCTTACTAACTATGTTACTTTACTGCCATCTTCGGCGGGAATCGCACTGCACTCGGGTGACATCCGAGTGCAGCCCGATGTTTCACCTGCCCCCAAAGACTTATATGGGTGTTTACAATCCAAATTTTGGATGCAATGGCATCGTGCTGCGATTGTTTTCACATGCCAAATCGGCATTAGTACACGGAAAACGTCAGATATTTTTTCCTTATGTATGGCACTATACATAACATAGCGCTATACAAAATAGAGCCGGGGTGGGAGATTAATTTTCCTAATGGTTCATAGCACAGACCATCACTATTGTAGAGGCCGAACCAATAGGCTGAAATTGATTTTGCTCCATATTAATATAATATGAAAAAATAATTATTAATAATTCTATGACTTAATATCGAGCAGAATTAAGAATTCCAACATCCTCTATGTACTGTATTATGCACCACATAGCCCCTACATACTGTAAGTGTGAGCCCCTACATCAGGGGTGTCAAACTGCATTCCTCGAGGGCTGCAAACAGGTCATGTTTTCAGGATTTCCTTGTACTGCACAGGTGATAATTTAATCACCAACTCATTATTTGTGTAGGTGATTATATTATCACCTGTGCAGTACAAGGAAATCCTGAAAACATGACCTGTTTGCAGCCCTCTAGTAGTGGCCGGAGCTGGAGCCGCCCCTCCCCCCAGCGGCGTAAGTGGAGGCGAACATGACCATGGGATGGAGGGAGGGGTTAGGGTTAATAGGGAGGAATAGTGGAAAGAGCGGGAGCTTATATAGTGGTGGTGGGGGGGTGGGGCCAAGCAGTTCCCGCTCTCCAGGCATCGTGAGTACACCTTACCTGACAATGGCTGCGGTGGACCAGATCCTGGAGAGCCTGAGGGTTGCGGCTGCCTCGCACCCTCCCGACTGGCTACAGCAGCAAGTGGCGGGCATCCTGGGGAGCGGCGGTCAGGCTGCGGCGGCGGCGGTTTCCCCGCTGCGGCGCTCGCGCCGCGCCAGGCCGCCGGACCGACTCTCACCCGACTCTGCACCTCGGGCCCCCCGTAGGCGTAGGAGCCCCTCCAGGGACCCTCCAGGCCGGGCGCCAGCGGGTCGCGGTGCTAGGGGGCCCCGGCCTGGGAGGAATCCATTGGCCACGAGGGGTCCATCTTCGGCTGCTAGGCCTCAGCCTCGCAGCACTGTGGGGGCGGAGCCTGTGCGAGCTGGGCAACGTGGGAGGACTTGTGCGACGGGGGGCCGCAGCGGTGATGTCCCTGCCGCGCGGCCTGCCTCAGCGTCACCGGTGGCTACGCAGAGCGGAGGTTTCGGTACGGGCGGCTTGGGGTCTCATGCCCTGGGGCCGGCCCCGAGTACTGCAGCAGGATACTCTCCTGCCCCGGGAGTGCAGGATGGGATGGCGTTTTCACCAGGACCGGTTGGTGGCTCCGCAACTTCGTCGGTGCAGTCATTTGGAGGGCGGCTGGCACCAGATCTGACACCCTCATCGGCTGGAGCAGCACAGGGATCGCAACTGGATTCAAGCCAGGGGCCCAGCACGGCATCCCCCTATGATGGATCGTCTGCAGCGGGACAGAGTCGTCAGGATCCTGGTACTCCGGCTGGAGGGATCACAGCTCCTTCGCAGCCTGGTGAGTGTGCGTCTTTGTCTTCAATATCTGCTCAATTGTTATCCATGCCAGTGGTTCGGGGTCTGCAAGGCGATGGAGGGTCTGTTTTTGGGGCCGTGGGCCCGAGTGCAGGGGATACAGGGGGGTAAGTGCGCTTTTGGAGAATGTGAGGAATTTATTGACAAGATTGGAGAGGGGTATGAATGATCAGAGGCATTTGGCAGCATGGATAGGTGCTGGCGGTGTGGGTATGGGAACGAGGGACGTAGCGGTTAGCCCTGTGGCTCCGGTTTCAGTTTCAGTGCAGACGGAGAAGGAGAAAGAATGCCGTATTCACTTGGATGATAGGGCGCATGGGGAGGTGTATGTCTGTTTTGAGGGCCCCTTGGGGGCGCACCTTAAAAAAGAGGTGAGAGAAAAAATTGTTAAAGATGAGTATGTGGAGATATTTTCGTTACTTCCCCTTGAAAAATTTAACCTGGATAAAGGGAAGAAAGAGGACAGTAAAAAGGAGGAGGAGGAGAAGCGCAGATGGCGTTTAATTCCTCAGACTTTTGTTAACTGGCTGCAAGCCTTTGCTATTTTGGCTAGTGTGATTGGGGAGAAGGCGCCGGAGAATTGTTCGGGCCTGTTCTGTTACATGGATTCTATTGGGGAAGCTCATAGAGTGTATGGGGGGCAGGCTTGGTTGAGGTATGACGAACAATTTCGTCAGCGTAAAGCGATTCGGCCGACATTGCGGTGGGACCAAAAGGATATAGGGCTATGGCTGCGCGTGATGGCGCAGTATAAATTCGGTCATTCCTTTCAAGGGGGGGCCGGATCTTCCGGTCAAGGTAACCAGTCCACCAGTACAGGGGCGTCAAGCCAGTCCGGTCAGTCAGGGGGGCATAAGGCAGGTCTGTGTTGGCAGTACAACGACGGACAGTGTAAGTACGGGGTCAATTGCAAATTCAAGCATTTGTGCTCCCATTGCAATGGATCCACACACGGGGCAGCAAAATGCTTTAAAAAAGGCAAGTCAAAGACAGGGGCAGGGAATTCCTATGGGGGTGACGCCGGTGAGGCTGGAAAGGATGGCCCCTTATCTAAGTAGATATCCTGAGAGGGAGGTGGCAGAGTTGTTATTCAGTGGTTTCCAGGTTGGTTTTGTTATCCCGGCTCCGTCGTTTGAGGTGCCTCGGGTCCTTAAGAATTTACGTTCGGCTTTGGTTCATAAGGAGATTGTGTCGGAAAAATTGAGTAAGGAGGTGGCGCTAGGGAGGATGTTGGGCCCGTTTTCGTCATCACCATTTAAGGATTTGGTAGTCTCCCCGCTGGGTGTGGTCCCTAAGAAGGAGGTGGGTAAGTTTCGGCTCATTCACCATCTTTCTTACCCGCGTGGACTATCGGTTAACGATGGTATCGCTCCTGAGCTTTGCTCGGTGGTGTATGCATCATTTGATGAAGCCATTGGGTGGGTGAGTAAGTTTGGGAAGGGGGCGCTGTTGGCAAAAACGGATATTGAGGCAGCATTCCGGTTACTGCCTGTTCATCCGGATAGCGTAAGACTTCTTGGTTGTTTTTGGGAAGGGGGTTTTTTTTGTGGATCGATGTTTGCCCATGGGTTGCTCGTTATCATGTGCATTGTTTGAAACTTTCAGTTCGTTTCTGGAATGGGCAATTAAGGACGTGTCAGATTGTGATTCGGTGATACACTATCTGGATGATTTCTTGTGTGTGGGCCCGGCTGGGTCTGATCGTTGCCATAGGCTTCTGAAGGCAGTGGAATGGGTGGCGGAGCGGTTTGGAGTACCGTTGGCTCCTGGTAAAACGGAAGGCCCGTGCACGTGCTTGAGTTTTCTGGGCATTGTCATTGATACTGTGGAGTGGGAGTTTCGGCTGCCTGTTGAAAAGATTGAGGGGCTTCGCCAGGATTTGGTCAGAGCGCGTCGGGTGAAAAAATTGTCATTGCGGGATCTGCAGTCATTGTTGGGGAAACTCAATTTTGCGTGCAGGGTGATGCCGATGGGGAGAGTTTTCTCCAGACGGCTGACAAGTGCTACTGCGGGTGTTCGAGCCCCGCATCATTTTGTGCGGTTGTCAGCTGATTTAAAAGAGGATTTGGCGGTATGGAGCACCTTTTTGGAAACTTACAATTGTCGTTCATTGGTGATGGAGGAGGTTGTGGACAATGACTCGTTGGATTTGTTCACGGACGCGGCTGGCAGCAGTGGTTTCGGAGCGTACTTTCGAGGGCAGTGGTGTGCGGCACCTTGGCCGGCGGAATGGTTCTCGGAAGGGTTGGTGCGTAATGTTGCGTTATTGGAAATTTTTCCTATTTTGGTGGCAGTGCATTTGTGGAAGCAGGAATTCCGTAACAGGCGCATTCGTTTCAACTGTGATAATATGGGGGTGGTGTGTGCGGTTAATGGTCTCACTGCATCGTCACCTCCGGTGGTAAAAGTGTTGAGACAGCTGGTTCTTTGTTGTTTGGAGTTGAATTCTCAGGTTACGGCTACTCATGTGCCTGGGGTGTGTAATTCAATAGCTGATTCTCTTTCTCGTTTCCAGTTCGACCGTTTTCGGTCCTTGGCTCCAGAAGCGGAGAGCAGCGGTTTGGAATGCCCGGCGGAACTTTGGCTAGTGGTATCCGGGATGCAGAAGATCTGATAAGATCTTCGTTGGCTCCCAAGACGTGGGAGGCTTATCGGGCGACTTGGTTGTTATGGGAAAGAGAGTTGTCTTTTCACCATGGTGAGGGTGATCCTGATGGACAGGTGGGGGTCTTGTTGTCATGGTTGAGCCGGGGGTTTTCTGAAGGTTGGTCCTGGTCTAAAGCGTCGCGTTTGTTAGCTGCTTTAGCTTTTGGTTTTAAGCTAAGAGGACAGCGGGATTTATCAAAAGTGTTCCTGGTAAAACAGGCAGTTAAGAGTTTTCGCAGACAGTATAATCGTTTGGATTCTCGGCGTCCAATTTCTTTCGTGATGTTGGAGCGGTTAGGCGAGGTGTTAGGTGAGTGTTGTGAGTCGGAATTTGAACACTGTTTGTTCAGACTGGCGTTTTCTTTGGCCTTTTTCGGCGCCATGAGAATTGGAGAGTTAGTGTCTCCCAATAAGAGAGTAGTGGGGGGCATTTTGGCGCGCGACGTAATTTTGTATGACGGGCGTGTGGAATTTTGGTTACGTCGATCTAAGACGGATCAGGCGGGTCGAGGTAAGAAGATTGTGCTCAGCTCAGTTAGTGGTTCAAGAATGTGCCCAGTTGATTGTTTGAGAGTTTTTTGGGGACAGGGTTCGTCCAGGGCGGGTTCGTTGCTCTGCCACGGGGACGGTTCCTCGCTGTCGCGATATCAGTTTCATATGGTCTTTAAAAGGGCGATTAGAGCCTTAGGTCTAGATGACTCTCGATTCGCTCATTCGTTTCGGATTGGGGCAGCAACCGCTGCAGCGGAAGGGGGTCTGGATTCTGAGGTCATCAAGCGCATTGGTAGATGGAAGTCTAACAGATATCGCAGTTATGTTAGGAATTGATGGTAGGGTGTTGGGTGACATCAGGTTTGGTGTCTGGGTCGTTTTAGCGTTGCTTTAACTGCATGTGTTTGTATTTTTCAGATTCCCCCTCACTGCTTGTGTGGATTTTCGGCCATTCTTATGTCCATTGGGGAGCCCTGAGAGCTGACATGCGGTCGGAGGGTAGACAGCTGGGATTCGATCGCTCGGTGGCGGTGGTTCGATGGATCGGATTTAGGGGCTTGGTCTGGAACAAGGTGCTGAAGGAAATCCACAAGGCAGTTATTTTGGATAAGTCACCTGATATTTTGGTGTTGCATGTGGGGGGTAATGATTTGGGGGCAAGACCCTTCAGAGAGTTAATCAGGGATATTAAGCAAGATTTGCTTCGGGTATGGCTTTTATACCCGGGTGTGGCAGTGGTTTGGTCCGAGATAGTGCCGCGTAAGCATTGGCGGAACATGAGATCTTTGGACAAGCTTAACAAAGCTAGAATTAAAGTAAACAGAGCGGTGTCTGCTTTTGTTGTACGGAATGGGGGAGTTGCCGTGCGGCATTTTGAATTGGAAAAAGGTGACGGGGCTTTTTGGTTGGCAGATGGTGTCCATCTGAATGCAGTCGGAATGGATTTCTGGGCACTGGAACTGCAAGAAGGTGTGGAAAAGGCCATAGCGTTCCGTTCTGGTGGGGTCTTGGGTCTTTGAGGTGTTCAAAGCCCCTCGTTGTGGTGGCTGGGGGGAGTCCTTGGAGTTGGTGGAAATTGGGTTGGGGGAGCCATTGGCTGATGGCTCCTCTGTATTTAGAGGTCAATTGGTTTTGGATCTGGTGACTGGGATGGGGGTTCCGGCAGGGGTGGTCGGTTCCCCTGGAATATTAGCGTGAACAGTTAACCCTATGGGGTTCTTTGGTGCTCCCGAGCCAGTAGGGTAACGGCTGGGAGTAATTTTGGTTTGGATAAAGTCACGCTATGCTGTGTTGGTCACCAGATTCTTGGGAGCTCCAAGGACTCCTTCACAGTTTTAATGATTGGTGTTTTTTATATATTCAATGTTTGTTTTATGTTAAATAAATAAAAAGGCTGCTGTGGCCGATACTATTCCAAAGAATATGTTGTAAGTGTGTTATTGGTGGGCAATGGGGTTGGCAAACGGAGGTATGTACAAGTTAAGTAAGATGGGGTGTTTCCCCGTTACCCCAATCGCTCGACATTACCAGGGTCAAGTAGTGGCCGGAGCTGGAGCCGCCCCTCCCCCCAGCGGCGTAAGTGGAGGCGAACATGACCATGGGATGGAGGGAGGGGTTAGGGTTAATAGGGAGGAATAGTGGAAAGAGCGGGAGCTTATATAGTGGTGGGGGGGTGGGGCCAAGCAGTTCCCGCTCTCCAGGCATCGTGAGTCCCGCCCGCCCGCCCTATTTGTTATGGTTAGTGGGGGTGGAATGTTATTTTATGGGGAATTTTGTACCGGGTAACAAGGATCACTGTGGCTTTGGTGGCTGGGGGGAGTCCTTGGAGTTGGTGGAAATTGGGTTGGGGGAGCCATTGGCTGATGGCTCCTCTGTATTTAGAGGTCAATTGGTTTTGGATCTGGTGACTGGGATGGGGGTTCCGGCAGGGGTGGTCGGTTCCCCTGGAATATTAGCGTGAACAGTTAACCCTATGGGGTTCTTTGGTGCTCCCGAGCCAGTAGGGTAACGGCTGGGAGTAATTTTGGTTTGGATAAAGTCACGCTATGCTGTGTTGGTCACCAGATTCTTGGGAGCTCCAAGGACTCCTTCACAGTTTTAATGATTGGTGTTTTTTATATATTCAATGTTTGTTTTATGTTAAATAAATAAAAAGGCTGCTGTGGCCGATACTATTCCAAAGAATATGTTGTAAGTGTGTTATTGGTGGGCAATGGGGTTGGCAAACGGAGGTATGTACAAGTTAAGTAAGATGGGGTGTTTCCCCGTTACCCCAATCGCTCGACATTACCAGGGTCAAGGAATGCAGTTTGACATCCCTGCCTTACATAGCCTCCTGCACACACTGTGAGCCTATATATAGCCTCCTGTATACACTGTGAGCCCTTCAGCCCTTTATAGCCTCCTATATAAAGTATGAATCCTTACGTCTCATACACATACTAATAAAAAAAAAACACAGACTGGGGTCCCCGAAGCTCCACTTCTGGTCAGGGCAGCACGTACATGCTAGCACGATGACGTCATCACGCTGGTACAGCAGAGCTGTGGGTTGCTCCCCTGGAGCTGCGCTGCTATTGTGCATCGTGTGTAGAGCAGCGTCAGGAAAGCTCCCTGTTGCGGTATGTGCGCCACATACGGCGGCACACAAAACATTGTAATAAGGTCAATCTTTCATCGAGCTCAGGGCAGTAGCCTAGATTGACCTCATTACAATTTGCCTATGGGTCTATTAGACACCTCTCCATAACTAACCCCATAGTCAGATTGTAAATAAACACAGAGCCAAAAATAAAGTCCTTTATTTGATATTGCAATACACACCATTTTCCTGTTTTAAAAAAAAATACAAAGTTATACTAACCTTATGCCTATCCCATTGAAGCCATTGTCCCCTGTAAAAAACACAGAAAATAATAAACAACAATAATACTTACCTGGCCCCCATTCCATTGAAACCCTTGTCTCCTGTAAAAAAACAAAAATAAAAAACAACAATACAACTCACCTGTCTGACATATCTTGCAGGCTTGATATCAGTGGCCATAAACCAGCTAACAACAAATATTAACCCCACTTGCCACTGCCACAGGGCAAGTGGCAAGAGCTAGGCAAAACGCCATGCAACCGCAGAAACTCAAGCATAATATACCAGCACTCCCAGATGCTCGGATAACACCTGAGCATGCTAGGATAAAACGTTATCCGAGCACGTTCGCTCATTTCTAATAGACGTACAGTACATTCAAGCAGATGCATGTAATGCTAGGTTCTCAAATTTCAGCTTCTGCAGGTGCTAGAAAAGGATCCCGTGGTGACCAGTTTATCATTAGAAGCTGTGTTATATGAAAAGAGGTCATCTCAAAAACTTATTTTTGAAGCCTTGACATACAGCTCTGGCAAAGACCAAAATGTTCAGTTTTGTCTGATTTTTCTCTTTATAGGTATATTTTTGAGTAAAACGTAAATTTTTCTTTTAGTGTATAAACTTCTGATAACATGTCTCCGAATTTCCAAGCAATAAATTTTGCATTTTTTTCTGAAAAAGAAAAATGGTCAAAAAAAAAAAAAGCACAGTGCATTCAGACCTCAAATAATGCAAAGAAAACAAGTTCATAATCATTTAGAAACAACAATACTAATGGTTTAACTCAGAAATCAATATTTTGTGGAATAACCATGATTTTTAATCACAGCTTTCATGCGTCTTGGCATGCTTTCCACCCGTCTTTCACACTGCTCCTGGTGCAAAAATGTAAGCAGTTCTTCTTTGTTTGATGGCTTGTGACTATCCATCATCCTCTTGATTATATTCCAGAGGTTTTCAATGGGGTTCAGGTCTGGAGATTGGGCTGCTCATGACAGGGGTTTGATGTGGTGGTCTCTTAATTTTTGCCAGAGCTGTAATTATTACCGCATCGCAAACTAAAACTGGCAAAGGCTCCAGTGAATCTCTGGGTGACACGCGATATTAGAAGGGGTGTTCACAATGGGCAGCAAATTTAGGAGAATGCCAAAACTAAAAATAAAAAGTAAGTTATACGCTCTCTACATGATCACTAGCATTGTGCTAATCTTATTTCTTCACATCTGTGAGTTTTACTGCTTGTGCAACTTTAGCTTATTTACAACCTGAAGCCACGGACAGCAGCATATTATCTAACATGATTCATGTCCACACATTGACACATTGATCTTGTTTTAGCGTTACTTAGAAGGAACAAGCTAATATTAGCAGTGCCTACTGCCTTGAAATACCTGGCAAACTGGACCAAGTGCTAGATCATAGCTGGTGTTGAAGCCAATTGAGTAAGACCATAGGGTATGAGGCAATGGTCTCCAACCAATGACTCCAACCAATGATAGTGCAAATCTGAAGTGTTGCGTCTCAACACCTTGAAGGTCACTAGCTGTAGACCACTTCCAGGATTACTTAAGCCTACCAGAAGAACATTTTTGAGAGCAAGAGGTGGGACAATATTATGAGCTCCACAGGTGAGCTGGAACCTCTAAGCAAGCGGTTGACCACTAATAGTGGCGGATCATACCGCCGTTATGCCTTTTGTGAATTGGCCGCACCCCCTTCCTCCAAATGTCTCAGTTTCATATAGTTGAATTCAATGATCGACCAGGGATCTTTAGGATTTAGGATGCTAGCAGGTGCGTAGGATGCAGTGACACACAGGAGGCAGAGCAAGGGTTAACAGGTTCTTTATATGTAGAAATGGTAATGGTACAAGCAGGGGAGTAAGGGATGTGATTGGAGGATGGGGAAAAGTCAAATGCAATAGAATATAACAGATTAACTTATCAGTGTCTGTGCGCTGGAGGAAGATGGCTGGAAGGTGGCGCCGCGGGTGGTGCGAGATGTTTCTGATCTGGTCCCACAGATGAGCGATACACTTTCTCCTTGCGATGGCGAATCCTCCGGGTTCTTCGGCATGTGATCTCCAGATCCATGCACACGGTGGAGCAGAGGTGATGGTCGGCAGCACAGAAGAAGAAGCAGAAAGTTCAGTTGGCAAGGCTGCAGTAGAAGCATACAGTCCAGCGGATACAGTCACAGGCACGGGCCAGTCCTTAGCAGGAACCGCAAGGATGGGACTAAGTGGTGCCTCCGCGATGTTGAGCGGAGCCAAGGTACCTACTCTATCCTGGTCACTACCCGGTGTGGAAGTGGAGCGCCCCCAAGGGCTGTGGGGTACTCGGATCCGGGCCCTTCTGTTCTCAGTGGGGATGTCACGGTGGCTGTCCCGGTCCCTGGCCCTCGGGAGGTCCATTGATGAAATGGGGAAAGGTCTTTAAAGGGATAATGTTCGTGACGCCACCTGTGGTATTCGGTCAGGGTGACCGACGCTGCTTAGGGGTCCGCTGGAGTGATGTTATGGCAGCTAGATGGTATACCTTCCCACAGGTGAAGTATGTCCCCTGGGCTTCCCAGAGTGTAGGTAGTAGATGGTGGAAGATGTAAGGCGCAGTGAATAATGATTACACAAGGTTGCAGTCTCTTTACCTTTACTGAAGGCTTCAGCATCCACAGTCCAGAGCACCAGATCACGGGGCTGTCAGAGTCCGGCCGGTCTGAAGGCAAGTCCAGAGTCCCCTTATCCAGGTGGAAATCAGTAGCCTTCCTCTAGCGCCTGAGCGCTGTAGTACCTCCCTGCTGAGCAACTAGGTGAGGTCCTCACAACTATTGTAGATGTTAAGTCTCTTCTCTCTGTCCCACTGACGGATAGGACAAACCCATATGACGGGTAGCCTGAGGCTTTTTATAGGGACCCTAGTGACGCCCCGGCCCCCACAAGTTGCCACCCTGCCTCCTGGGTAAATGGTCGGGCAGCTAATGTGGAATTAACTGTCCTGCCAGTCTCTGGTGTAATGGCATAGAGCTCTTTACTCCCTCGGTGTTCTGGCTACCGGTCCTGCGCTTCAGAAAGAGGCAGCTTGCTTCTAGCTGGTCTCCCTCTGATGTTTTACTCCTGTTGCTATGACTTCGTTGCTCACTCACTGCAACACAATTCCTTTCGTGTCCTTTCTTAGGATGCTGCCGCACGTGGGGCAGGCGCAGCTCCGTGTACCTTCCTTCCGTAGGCCGCAGTCTGGAGCTGGCTGGAACCCAACCCAGCCAGCCTCTGCCAAACTCGGTAAGGACCCACTGACTATCTCCTTCTCCCTCCAGTCAGCTTCTGTCCCTTTCTGCCTGACTTCCTCCCCAACCCACCAGTTTTACCCAAGTGTCAGGAGTGCCCTAATAGATAAAAGCATGGCTCCCCCTGGTGGACTGGAGTGTGAAGTGTGTGTACTGGTTGTGATAATTGGACAGAAGATCTCCTTCATTGCCCTCAGACGTAACATCACTCCTCCTGGTGGAAGAATAACATTACTGCAACGAACCAGGACTCTGGGGCGCTGCAGAAGTCTCTCTGGGCTCAGGGTAGGATGTGTCGGCAGTCTGGCTAGCTGGGGGTATAGGCACAGCTAGCGGGCATGGGTCTGTGGAGAGGGAGTCAACCGTCTCACTACTCACAAGCTCGTTCCTCACCAAGTGACACGTCTTCCTGCTCAAACTGCTATTTATGTCGGACCCGCCCCCATCAGTCAGGTGTCATGAACTGCTCCGGTCAGCAATCTCTTCCCCCTTAAACACTGGTGACAGCCCCGACAGTTCCGGCCCAGACACGCAGGAGAGACCATTAGCTTGGTTCCCCACCCTACAGATCTATCGCTCTTTGTCCGACCATTCAAGTCTGTACATGAATTTCCGCATAGGAGATGCGATGACATATCTTGTGCCTGCTGTTCAGAGCCTTAGTCCACATGCAGCACAGACTGGGGCAACATATTGAGGGAACAAAGCTAGCCGAGTAGTTATTTTTTTATTGTGTCAATCAGTACTTTTAGAAGTGATAGGGTTATCATACTGTGTGTGGAGGGTTATGAAGGCCATCATACAGTGTGTTGGGGACTGTGTGGGCATCATACTGTGTGTTGAGGATTATGAAGACCATCATACAGTGTGTTGGGGACTGTGTGGGCATCATACTGTGTGTTGAGGGTTATGAAGACCATCATACAATGTGGTGGGGACTGTGGGAGCATCGTACTGTGTGGTGAGAATCATGGAGGAAGATCATACTCTGTGAGGGGCCATCATAATTTGTGAGAACTGTGAGGGGCCTATTTTACTGTGTTGTGAGGGTTGTGTGGACAGCTATGGTCTCATCATACTCTGAGTTGTGACTGGGGGCATCAGCCTTTGGGGCAGGTCATTGTGGCGGGCATCACTGTAGGGGGGCCTTATAACTTGTGTGAGGCAACTGTGGGGGCAAAACATCGGATAGCACTTGGCTGTGTTATGCGTCAGTGTGAGTGAGTCCCAAGGCAGTACTGACAGTAACCACCAAGCACATTGAATGAGAGATTATTTATTGTTGAGTGAGTGTACTCAGATAAGGTGTTATCCAAGCTTGCTCGCGTCCCAATTGAGTATTTTTGGCGTGCGCGAAAAAAAATGCTCGAGTCCCGGCGGCTGCATGTCTCGCAGCTGTTTGACAGCTGCAACACAGGAAGAGATTACCTAACAAACAGGCAATCCCTGTATGTGTTGCGGCTGTTGAACAGCAACGAGACATGCACCCGTGTGGACATGAGTATTTTTTCGAGCACGCCAAAAATACTCAATTAGCAAATGAGCATGCTCAGATAACACCTTATCCGAGCATGCTTGCCCATCACTAAGAGATAATGCCTGTAACCTTCTAGTTCATTGTGATACCAGATGTGGAGTTAGATTTATTAACTCTTGAAGCTAATTGCACTAATGCCCTTCCGTCCCACTCTCAACCAGTTCTACCAGTTATTTCTCCTTCTACCTAATATTCTTTCCTAATTTATCAATGAAACCACTCAGCAATAAAATCCCATTCCAAGCTCCATGTTACGTTGCACAACTGATTTAACCCCTTAGTGACCGAGCCAAATTTTTGAAATCTGACCAGTGTCACTTTATGTGGTAATAACTCTGCAACGCTTCAACAAATCCCAGTGATTTTGAGATTGTTTTTTCGTGACACATTCTACTTTATGATAATGGAAAATTTAGTTCAACATTTTTTGTGTTTATTTATAAAAAAATAAAAAATTTGAGAAAAATGCTAAAAAATTAGCAATTTTCTAAATTTGAATGATTATCCCTTTAATCCAGATAGTCATACAACAGCAAACCATTAATAAATAACATTTCCCACATGTCTGCTTTACATCAGGACCATTTGTAAAATGTTATTTTATTTTGTTAGCATTTTAGGAGGTTTAAAAATGTAGCAGCAATTTTTCATTTTTTCAAAGAAATTTACAAAATTTATTTTTTTAGGGACTTATCCATGTTTGAAGTGACTTTATGGGTCCCATATATTGGGAAACCCCCAAACGTGATACCATTTTAAAAACAGCACCCCCTGACATATTGAAAACTGCTGTCAGGTAGTTTATTAACCCTTCAGGTGCTTTACAGGAATTAATGCAAAGTGGTATGACAGAAATGAAAATGTGTATTTTTACCACCTAAATGTTGCTAACTTCTAAACAGATTACTACAGCCGGCAGACTCTAAGGCCGCTATTTGGTCATGAATTGCCATGGCAAACATCAGGACCGCAAAATCATGATCTGAGGGCACCAATTGGGATAAAGAGGAAGCCCCCACACTATGTTAACCATTTATAATGATGTAGTCACTATTGACAGCAGCATCTAAGTGGTTAAACAGATTTAGAAGGTGCAAATACTGATCGTGGCTGGTGCAGCAAGTTGTCAGCTATAGTGTACAGCCGACAGATGATGGATTGTCATCTGTATGGGGATACTATTCTCTTATATCTAAGGTCAGTTAAAAGACGTATTGGCGGTCATTAAGGGGTTAATGATGACTATTACCTAATGATTGAACCCACATTGGTGCTTTTTATGCAATCACTGGCTGCAGAGTGAAGCTATTCGGAGAGTGTTTCAGCAGTCATATCACCATGATGGTATCTCAGAAGAATTTATAGCTTAGTCGGCTTATCTGGGAAATAGGCATAACTCAGCAGTAGGTATGTGATTCTCAATTTATTTTTTCAAGCAAGTCACAGACACAGATATATATCAGCATGCACTTAATTCGATGGTCAAATGTTAGTGCATAAAGTTCTGTCAGCAGCTTTCGAAGGGTACAACAAAGCGAAGTAATGAGTGTGAATATCTGGAAGGCAAAAAGTAATATATTCTCTTGTATTAATGGCACATAATGTCAAGTTCTCTGTGGGTAACGGGTATTAGATTATGAGAATTGACAATCTCCATAAATGGGGTCTTTCATGGTCTCATCATTGACTGTGGCTGAGGGACGCTGTGAGTGACAGCTCAGCCGCACTATAGAATCTGGAGTGTGCTGAATTGTCAGTTTTGTGAATGACAGTCCAGTCATCAAATCTGATGCTGGTGCATGCTTGGTTGTCAGCATTTTGGATGACAGTCCTGCTGCTCAATCTGGACTCGCGTGCAGGCATTGCCCCAGGTGTTTCTTGTCCTTAATCATTTGCTAGCTATTTAGCTGGCTAGCTGTGATCAGTCCAGTGTCAGTTGTAGTTTAGCTTTATTAGGTGTGTGTGCTCAGCTCTGTATCTCTTTTCTCTGGTTTTGTTGCCAGACCTAGGATTTGTTGCAACTATTCTTACGCTCACTTGTCGTGATGTACCATCCTTGCATTTAACCCCGGACTGTTTCCTGACCATGCCTTTCTGTTACTACACTGTACTTTGAACCCTCCTGGTATCTGACCTCGGACTTGTTGACTACTCTGTCTTACGGCTTGTCCGTGAGTTGTGACTCAGCGTCACAGAATCCCTATGCAAAATCTGTAAAGGAGCCATATATATATCAATTGTCAAAAAACTGAAGAATCCAGCTCAACGAGGTATCGAAAAAACCTTTATTCGCTTAGAAAAAGTGCTCGGTTCATGACTAAGGGTGCTTGGTCACCAGAAATGCATTGGTATCGCATTTTACTCCTTGTTATTGCTGATATTTTTATCCTCCACATAGCACATTTTCTAAGTGAATAAAGAAAAGTTTTTTTTCACTACCTCGTTGAGCTGGATTCTTCATTTTTTTGATTCCTCCACTCCCTGACACAGCGGCTCCGTGCTTCCAAGGATGTTCATTATGGTGAGCTGGACTTTGTTTGATTTCATATATCAATTGTCACAAAAAATATGTCTATAAGTGGTAGAAGGAAACCTGCAGGTACCCTGGCTGGGTACAGCAGTTACCGTTGCACCACATGTGTCTGTGGGATTGTATAGGGGGTAGCACCAACTGTGCTGAGGTAAGAAGGGGCTGCTCACACTGCTGTCCACCCTGTTTATCTGATCTAATACTGAAGATATCAGGGGTTCTGAGGCAAGAAGCTGCTCACACTGCTGTCCACCATGTCTATCTGATCTAATACTGGAGATACCATAGTGCTGAGGTAAGAAGAAGCTGCTCACACTGCTGTCCACCCTGTCTATCTGATCTAATACTGAAGATATCAGGCGTGCTAAGGTAAGAAGAGGCTGCTCACACTGCAATACACATAGCAAACCTTACAGTACGTATTAGTAACTGCAAAATACAAGGGAAACCATAGGGGACCAGTATGAAGGAGAGAGGGAGCACTGAGGGTCTCCGCCACCTCCTTATGTGGCCCCCCAGGGTCAAGGTCATCACAGTAATGTTGCTTCCCTCATGGGGAGAGTGATCTTACGTTTGGAGGCAAGGAAGGATAACTGTCGCCAGGTACCACAAGCATGCAACATATTCACACTCCAGGCCACAAGGGGGAGCTTTTGATCCTATTTTACTAGGTGACTCCCCTACATATATATATTGTGGTTTTTGGAGGGAAAGTTGGTCAGTCCTTCAGGGAAGCTGTTCCTGGCAGAAGCGAGTTCCTGACAGAGGACAGGGGAGAAAGTTCACGGAGCTGTACATGCCCTCAGAGCTGCAGCTCCCAGGAAAGAGACACATAGAAAGCCGAATACGTTGCAGTGAGCGTGCAGGAAAGCAAAGCACGGGAGAGGATACCAAAAGGGGACCAGCCCCAAGCAGACTGCCTCCTTCTGAGGCGCAGAATACCGGTAGCCGGAACACCGATGTAGTAAGGACCTCTACGCCTTACTTCATTGACTGGCAGAACAGCTAATTGCACGTTACCTGTCAGCAGCTACAACCAGGAGGCACGGTGACACCCCACAGAGCTGGGTTATCTAAGAGACCCTATAAACAGGCTCAAGTCACCAGTCATACAGTTTTAGTCCTATCTTATACGGGGACAGAGAGAGAGAGACACCACATCTGTGAGGACCTTACGAGAAGCTTAGCAGTAAGGGACTACACCACTACAGTGCAAGGGAAAGCTATTGATTTCCACCTGGACAAGGGGACTCTGGACTTGCCTCCAAACTGGCCGGACCCTACCTGCCCTGTGATCTGGTGCTCTGGACTGTGGCTGTTGAAACCAACAGTAAACAAGGTAAAGAGACTGCAATCCTGTGTCCTCGTTCTTCACTGCACCTCTCACCATTCTACACACTGGGAGCCCTGGGGATATACTTCACATGTGAGAAGGTATACCATCTAGCTGCCATAACATCATCCCAGTGGACCCCTTAAAGCAGCGTCGGTCACCCTGACCGAATACCACAGGTGGCATCACGAACATAAACTTTATCCCTTTAAAGACCTTTCCCTTTTTACATGGGCGCCTAGGGCCACAGACAGGGTCGCAGCCACCGTTACATCCCCTTGTGAACCACAGGACCCGGTACCGAGTACCCCACAGCCCTGGCGGGCAACTCACTTACACCGGCATAAAACAGGTGCCCAGCTCCTCATTAATCCAAGCCATATCTAGGATCTTATTTTGTGTTGCCTCCCATCTCACTTACTGCAAAACAAGATAGAAAACAGGACATGTCTTCCCGATGATCAAGCTCTGTGAAAATTAGCTTAGCACAATAAATATTTTATTATGCCCACAGGGTGAGGATGAAAACTTGTTATGATTAGCATCTAAAATCATGGTGAAGTCAGCTGCCTCAATCTGTGTTTCGCCATTATGGCTTTTGCTAAGGGCATCCATATAGAATTGTGAAGCAGAGATTCGCCATTATTGCTTCTTCCAAGGATTCTTTTCAATTGACTTTTAACAGCAACCAATTTTGATGTGTTGCTGCATCAGGAATTTATTTTTATTATATTTTATTATTATCAGAAGAAATATTTGTATTATTCTCACAGGACAAAATCTTGTTACAATGTGCATCTAAAAACATGGTGTGTTCAGCTGCCCATCTCCAAGTTTCACCATTATGGCTTCTTCTAAGGGTGTCCAAATAATATTGTGACATGGAGTTTCGCCATTACTGCTTCTTCCAAGGTTTCTTTTCGATTGACTTTTAAATGCAACCAGCTATGGTGCTGCACTGGGAATTTTTTTCCATTAAACATTTTATGATTGTTGCTAATACCATCTCCTAACATTTTGTTGACATTTTGACAGATCCTAAATTGCTGTAGTCGAGAATTAGTCATCATAAAAGAAGAAGTTGCAATCACTTGTTGAGACACATTGCTTGAAGTGATCGAAGCGAATAACTTCTGGATTATTGGAATATTACTGCTTAAAAATCCATCTAATAAATAATAAAGCTTTTTTATCAATGTTTCTTATATGAACCTAACAAGCAGGTGTCATTTTACAGTGTCTGTTATGGTATTTCCTCCCTCACCATTATTATTAATCTTGATTGGTTTCCAGTAAATTATATTTCCAGTCAATGCTCCTGTTTTGCTAGGGGCTGAAATGACTGTTATCTATTTCCTGATAACAAAGCAGGGCCATGCCAGATACGTAATATAACCTGGAGATACCATCTGGAAAATGCTCATTTTTGCTCAGAACATTGAGACCTTGATGCATTTCATCGTCATTTGGGCACAGACCTATGAAACAAGACGCATTATGGGGAAAGAAAAAAATTATTTCCATGTTAATTGGTAGATTTTTATTTTTCCATCTATGGTATGAAAAACACAATGTCCTTCCTAAATTGCTTACATGTTAAGAGAATATTATCTTAAAGGGGCTTTCCATACTTGCCTTGATTACTGTTGGTCGTATAGGGACCTTATAGTTCTGCCATCAGAAATACAGGGGATCTGTCATGTCCCACGTTTTGGGATTCATGCAGTATTGTATTGTTGTTGTTGTTGCGTTGCCATGCACTAAGGTTTGCCATTAAGAAGTTTGTCCATCCTCTCTCACTGTCTGCCTTTGTAGCTCTGATGTCTGTAACCCCTCCCTTCTTCTTCCTCATTCTGTGTATGTCAGCCATGTTAAGAGGCTCCTGTCTTTGCATCTCTAGTTCAGAATAGTCTTTTTTGCCTATTGTATTTGTGCAAAACATCAAGAATTCAGCTTGGAAATAAACATTCTGGAATCTTCATACATGCCTCTGCAGTTGAGTCAAGCTATCTGAAGAAATCTCTTCATGTGAGTACTGGCACATAGAGACATCCATAGAAAGGGTGTCTCAAGAGCCCAACACTCAAAGCCTAGTTATGGAGTCAGAATAGGAATGGCCCCAACCCAACAGAACCTGCTTTGTTAGCGGCAGGATGTATATAAACTTGCTTCCCTTAAGATTTGGAAGAGCGTCAAATTTGTTAGGTTTATATGTAAAAATTTTGGACAGTCCCAACCAATTGGGGACTATTTGTAGCTCTTGTATCTGAGTCGCCCCTCCTGGGCCGTGGGGTACTCAGTACCGGGTCCGGTGGTGTTCACAGGGGAATGTCACGATGACGACCCGGTCCGTGGCCCTGGGCGCCCATGTAAAAGGGAAAGGTCTTAAAAAGGGAATAAAGTTTATGTTCGTGATGCCACCAGTGGAATTTGGTCAATGGGGACCGATTGACATTGGGAGAGTAAAACTAATCCCAAACTGTTCTTCAACTATATCAATAGTAAAAGAATAAAAACTGAAAATGTAGGCCCCTTAAAAAATAGTGAGGAAAGAATGGTTGTAGATGACGAGGAAAAAGCTAACATATTAAACACCTTCTTCTCCACGGTATTCACGGTGGAAAATGAAATGCTAGGTGAAATCCCAAGAAACAATGAAAACCCTATATTAAGGGTCACCAATCTAACTCAAGAAGAGGTGCGAAATCGGCTAAATAAGATTAAAATAGATAAATCTCCGGGTCCAGATGGCATACACCCACGAGTACTAAGAGAACTAAGTAATGTAATAGATAAACCATTATTTCTTATTTTTAGTGACTCTATAGCGACAGGGTCTGTTCCGCAGGACTGGCGCATAGCAAATGTGGTGCCAATATTCAAAAAGGGCTCTAAAAGTGAACCTGGAAATTATAGGCCAGTAAGTCTAACCTCTATTGTTGGTAAAATATTTGAAGGGTTTCTGAGGGATGTTATTCTGGATTATCTCAATGAGAATAACTGTTTAACTCCATATCAGCATGGGTTTATGAGAAATCGCTCCTGTCAAACCAATCTAATCAGTTTTTATGAAGAGGTAAGCTATAGGCTGGACCACGGTGAGTCATTGGACGTGGTATATCTCGATTTTTCCAAAGCGTTTGATACCGTGCCGCACAAGAGGTTGGTACACAAAATGAGAATGCTTGGTCTGGGGGAAAATGTGTGTTAATGGGTTAGTAACTGGCTTAGTGATAGAAAGCAGAGGGTGGTTATAAATGGTATAGTCTCTAACTGGGTCGCTGTGACCAGTGGGGTACCGCAGGGGTCGGTATTGGGACCTGTTCTCTTCAACATATTCATTAATGATCTGGTAGAAGGTTTACACAGTAAAATATCGATATTTGCAGATGATACAAAACTATGTAAAGCAGTTAATACAAGAGAAGATAGTATTCTGCTACAGATGGATCTGGATAAGTTGGAAACTTGGGCTGAAAGGTGGCAGATGAGGTTTAACAATGATAAATGTAAGGTTATACACATGGGAAGAGGGAATCAATATCACCATTACACACTGAACGGGAAACCACTGGGTAAATCTGACAGGGAGAAGGACTTGGGGATCCTAGTTAATGATAAACTTACCTGGAGCAGCCAGTGCCAGGCAGCAGCTGCCAAGGCAAACAGGATCATGGGGTGCATTAAAAGAGGTCTGGATACACATGATGAGAGCATTATACTGCCTCTGTACAAATCCCTAGTTAGACCGCACATGGAGTACTGTGTCCAGTTTTGGGCACCGGTGCTCAGGAAGGATATAATGGAACTAGAGAGAGTACAAAGGAGGGCAACAAAATTAATAAAGGGGATGGGAGAACTACAATACCCAGATAGATTAGCGAAATTAGGATTATTTAGTCTAGAAAAAAGACGACTGAGGGGCGATCTAATAACCATGCATAAGTATATAAGGGGACAATACAAATATCTCGCTGAGGATCTGTTTATACCAAGGAAGGTGACGGGCACAAGGGGGCATTCTTTGCGTCTGGAGGAGAGAAGGTTTTTCCACCAACATAGAAGAGGATTCTTTACTGTTAGGGCAGTGAGAATCTGGAATTGCTTGCCTGAGGAGGTGGTGATGGCGAACTCAGTCGAGGGGTTCAAGAGAGGCCTGGATGTCTTCCTGGAGCAGAACAATATTGTATCATACAATTATTAGGTTCTGTAGAAGGACGTAGATCTGGGTATTTATTATGATGGAATATAGGCTGAACTGGATGGACAAATGTCTTTTTTCGGCCTTACTAACTATGTTACTATGTTACTATGTTACTATGTTACTATGATGCTGCTTAAAGGGGTCCTCTGGGGCGATGTTATGGCAGCTAGATGGTATAAGTTCCCACAGGTGAAGTATATCCCCAGGGCTCCCGGTGTGTAGATGGAAGATGGTGAATGGTGCAGTAAAGAACATGGACACAGGTTTGCAGTCTTTTTACCTTGTTTATTGAAGACTTCAGGCAGCCACAGTCCAGGGCACGAGATCACAGGGCAGGCAGGGTTAGGCCGGCTTGGAAGCAAGTTAGGAGTCCCCTTATCCAGGTGGAAATCAAAGCCTTCCTCTAGCGCCGTGATGTTGTAGTCCCTTACTGCCTATGGCTTCAGATAAGGTCCTTGCAGTTGTTCTCTCTCTCTCCCCCATATAGGATAGGACATAACCTGTATGACTGGTGACTTGAGTCTGTTTATAGGGACTCTAGCACGCCCTGGGCTCTAAAGGTGTCACCGTGTCTCCTGGGTATTAGGGCGGACAGGTAACGTGAAGTTCAGCTGTCCTGCCGGTCTCTGATGTAAGTCGTAGAGAGTCCTTACACCCTCGGTGTTCCAGCTACCGGTCTCTGCGCCTCAGAAGGAGGCAGCCTACTCGGGGTTGGTCTCCCCCTGGTATCCTCTCCTGTGCTTTGCTCTCCTGCATGCTCTCTGCAATCTATTCGGCTTTCTGTATAATCTCTTTTCAGGAACTGCTGCACTGCGGCTACACAACTCCGTAAACTCTCTTCGGCCTCAGACTGATCCAGTGTGTTTCCTGGCAGTAACTGTTCTGACCTTTCCCTCCAAAACTACCTTATATATGGGGATTCACCTAGTAAATAGATCAAAAGCTCCCCCTGGTGGCTTGGAGTGTGAATATGTTGCATGCTTGTGGTTACCTGGTTACAGTTATCCCTTCTTGCCTTCAAGCGTAACATCACTCTCCCTGTGAGGAAAGCAATGCTACTGTGATGACCAGGACCCTGGGGCGCCACATATCCCCATCCCAACCATTTATGGTGGAGAGGAAAATATCACTCTCTACGTGCTCATACAAATAGTTGGGGCAAAGTGAGCAAAGTTCAGCCGGCTTGGCTATTTCCACAATTCCAACCATTATTTCCAGTACATAGACATATGGGAATACATCTTTATCATAGATCCAGTATTCTGTCTTGATTTTCTTCTTTAACATATCCTTATAGTGGCTGAAGCTCTGTTGTTCTAGTAGCGCTCCAAATCATCTACAAGGGGCTCCAGAGAGTGGCACAGACCCTTCGTCATTTATCCAAGCCCTGGTGCTCGTCTGTTCTTCTAGCTCCTTTGCTCTTCCGTGACCATAACTGTAGCAGGTGCATAGGCAGCAGGACTCCACTTCCTTAGCATATCCAAGGTCCATCTGTAAAAGAAAAAGGCACCATTGTTACAAATGATTCACAGCTGTTGAAGGCTATCACGTACTGGTTATCGGGGCACTCTGCAGTGAGGGTGGTATATCACCAGTCCCAGGCCGGGAATATATATATAAACCTCCGGTCTGTCACTGCCAGGATCCCCGAATAACACCAGAACAGTATGCTGCCACCAGTTCCTTGTTAGATATAAGCCTGGTCCGTTAACAAGTACGCAACCCCAGGTAGCGTATAAGTACTAGCCGGACTCACGGATGTGGGAAATTGGGTTTTGAGATAAAAGAGCAGCCCAAAATTAATTGATATTTTAATTGCCAAAAGGCGCACTAGATAATACACATATATACAGAGTAATATACAGATATTACAGCCAGAAGTACAGATAAAAGTAGGGTACAGGTTGGGGTTAGCAGTTAGTTGTATGTGTCACGTTACCGTATCTTATAACTTGTGGATGGAAGGAAGCTCTCGTATCCACAGGTACCTTCTTAGTTTCTGGACAGTCCCCACATGCGACGTGACATGGCTTCCATAGCAGAACAATGACAAAGGCTAAAAGTGTGTAGCTAACTTTTAACCCCTAGCTCGCCTCCTCCCATATTTGCCACTGCCCCTCTGGGTTGTACTGAATTCTCCTCCCATGACCTCCTAGCTGAAATAATTCCCAATATCTAGGATGAGTCATAATTTCCTAGCAGGAGGTCCAAGTCCAAATGGAACGACTGATGTCTCAATGGGTTTGTTGGGGCAGGACCGATACAGAGAGACCAAACTTGGGTCATCTAAGAGGTTTTGGAGAGCCAGTCTCTATAGCTTGGTATCTGGGACACCTAGAGACATATGAGACAATGGGGTGTGTGCGGAGGGCTCCCAGGGTTCTGGTGGCATATCGGACTTAACCCTAAGATGCACGGTACTCTCGTAACTCATCTCTAGATGTCGGTGGCGCTCGGTCTGGAGCTTTTCCTTGATGTGGGCTGCCTTGCACAAAGACAGTAGGGGGTCCCAGCTCTGCTTCTCCTTGCCTTCATTAACACATGGCCTCTAATTCTCTGGCCAAATGGCGAAGTTCTGTTCTTTTGGGGATTTGTGTGCTTCTCCCAAGGGTGGGGGCCTTTTCAGGAGTGGAGGAAGATCTCTTGACAATATATTGGGCCTGAATTAATAAATCCAAAATGGAGTCTCCATCGTTCCTCACAGAAGCTTCTATAACAGGTTTTAAATTTGTGCCCAGGAGCTTCAGGTTATGCCTCAGGTAGGGGAAGGAGCTCTATTTATCACTCATTTTAAAGAGTATCTAAAGTGTAATTTTTTTAAATTTTGTCCAGCATGGAAAGTTATGATATTTTACAAATCTCTTCATTGGTAGTTTCATCTTCATTCTTGTAAAAACAAATTGCATGTAAGTGGTTTCCACGTCCCAGTGTTAGGGTTGGCGGATTGCACTAAATAAATAAATTTAATAGTATAGTGCAATCGCAACCCGGGGTCCACCATGCAGAGATATTAAACTGCTGCTAGTTTGAACAATGACGGAATACACAGCGAGAGATTGCTTGCACACACTGAGTTAAACGCCACTCAGTGTGAACAGCACATGAAATGTGCAAGCAGAAACAAAACATATGCTCCGCAACTGAGCTGTGTCACTCGCACATGGAAACGGAATAGATGCTCTGCAACAAAGCTGTGTCACTTGCACAAAGAAACGGAATAGATGCTCTGCAACAAAGCTGTGTCACTCGCACACAGAAACGGAATAGACACTCTGCAACAGAGTTGTGTCACTCGCACACAGAAAGGGAATAATTATAATGCTAGATACGAACCCGGTTGGCCTCACAGAGGAATGAAGCTCGCTCATGGGGTAAAAAGCAAACTGTGGTCACACAGTCAGCAAAAGCATTCAACCAACTCCTCTCCGGAGGTGCTAGAATTCTAATGGCTAAACGCCAGTCCAGAATTCATTCAGACAATCTCCTCTCCAGAGAAATGGTATTCTAACAGCTTACCACCGACCCTGAGCAGATGCTAGTAAAGACCACACTGATGCAATGTCCCATACACACATGTAATGAGAATGATACTAGCACGCCCATGTGCGCTCTGAGACTCTTTTATATGTTCAGCTCATGTCCAGTCGGACAGGACCTTGCTCGCGGACCAATCCGGAGGTGCCACATCACGAGAGCAGCTGACAACTGACCACCAATGAGACGCCGCTACATCACAAGCATGCTCAGTAGGGTGATTTCTGGACTTAGCCTCCAGAGCGTCCGTTTGTTGCTGCCTACCGCTGGTTACCATAGACCTGGCTGAAGAGCCAGCAGTAACCAGATGAACAGCACGTGCCTGAGCAAAACACTGCGACCGATGTCTATGCTCAGGAGCACTCGCAGCGGCCGAAGCTAGATGGGAGACCACAGATACAGACAAGGCTTGGGATCTACCCTGTGCAGCGGGAGAATCCCAGCGCCTAACACCCAGCTTTTCTCCTGTCTATTTTCCCACCTTCAGCTTTACATAGTCATTTGAAGTACAGATGATGGCAGTGATGGGTCAGCCCCTGTCTCCTCCTCTGAGTGCTCTACTAATCAGAACAATCTTTTAAAGCAGCTTCTCTCCAGAATTAGTAACATCGGTGTTGAACTGACCCACCACTGCCATCCTCTGTACTCCAAATGAGGACGTTCTTCTATCAATGCAGCTGAAGTCAGGCAAATAGACTGGGGAGAAGACAGGGCTTGGAAGCCACTTAAATACAAATTTTATTAACAGGAATGATGACAAATCGCTCAGTTCAGTGATTTGTAAAGATTTATAACTTTCCATGCTGGACAAAATTATTTTTAAAAAAATTAAAGTTTAGTTACTTTTTAAGGACAATTTATTATTGTTCTTTATCCTATTAAACAAACTTGGCAAATATTAGAGCTGTAGGCTCACTGGAGGCTGCCGAGGGTGACGTGTAAAGCGTGCTACTAAGGATGTCCCCTAACTTTGCTCCCGTTATACAGACTATGGCCCATGCGCCTTCCACAGCTTTTCCACATTCTGTTTTTTTAATGTACGTATGGACGCTGACATCCCATCGTAACAAACAAGAAACCCTCCAGAAGTGCTGTTTTTTGGGAGAGATTTTGCTAGCCTAAGCTGTCGAATATTTGCCATCTCTCCCAGGAGTCCAAGAGGTCTCTTCCTTTACCCGGAACCTTTGAGACATTTCTAAGACTACCTACACATGTCTAGTAATCCAGTAATCATCCATTAGAATGGATCCAGCAGTGATAACGTTGCAAAATAAATTGTTCAGATACAACTTTTTTAATGCGCCAAATAATAACTAATGTGGACCTAAGAGTTGGCAAGTATCACGTACTTAATTGGGCAAATTACGATGGAAAGATAAAAGACACATTCTTGACTATAGCCATCAAACAGAGAGCAAATTCAATTTTTTAAGAGCGGAATACTATGGAATACTACATGAAAGTTTTGTGGTGACTGATCACTTTGGACAATTTCATAAATCAACCACTCCTTTTGCCTGCATTTTCATGGCTTTGGCTCTTTATGACAAACAGAGAGAAAAGATGATGTAACCTGAAAACAATGTCTGTTTTCCATCAGGGGAACATGTGGTGGATGTTATTGGGAGTGGAGGGTCTTCATTACTGGCCAATATGTTAAAAGGTTAAGGATAATTCTACAGTAGCAAAGACAGTTGATATCTGATACTCAAGTACCTGGCGATGGGCAGTCTCTAAATGCTGGACTCACCCCCCAGGTATACCAGAGGGCTTTCCGAAGACGGCGGGTTCTGATGAGATAGTGGGCTCCAAGTGTCCAGCGGAAAACTCCTTAACGCCCCCTTTTACACATCAATACAAAGCCGGGACCGGAAAAAACAGTACCGATGACATCAGTGTTTTGGATTAGTGTTTTCCCGGTATGAATAAAGAAAGAATGAAATTCCGAAGCTTCTCCTGTACTATGCAATGTTAAACAGGTACATCACACCGATGTGCACATAGACGGTTCACATGGAAACGTCGAGATTGCCATAGGTTATACTGTGTGCCTTCCATGACAAAAAAACGGATGCCACACATACTGCAAACATGGACAGGTGAAGGAGGTCTTAGGGTTTGAGTGCATAACGTTTTTTCCAGGCAGGTGAACCCACCGAGTTTTTCATCCTGAAGCCTTTTTTGTTGTTGTTTTCCTTAGCACTTTTTTTTGTTTTACATCATTTTTATTAAGGGAAATTTTACATGGTAGGGAGGTAAAAACATAAAGGGGATAAAACACAAATGATAATGTAAAATACAGTCCAAGAATATAGGCTGTGATGCAGTGACCCATGTTACAGCCAGGGGGCGCTGTATGTACTCCTCAGGATACGCATGGAGGCATATCTGTAATGGTGATAATGAAACAGTGTCTGGCATGATTGTAAATGGCCGGTATGTGTCACAGAAGGAGTCTGCACTGTAAGCCTGTAGTATTTTTGCTCTGGGACCTGTAGTCCCATAAGTATTTATATAGTTAAAAGGGTGGCTTGCAGGGTTAGTCGGAGAGCTGGGCGGGACTGGCTACCCACACACACCTCACACCTATGGGGGTGGTTACAGCTACATAACATGATCAGGGTTTGGGTCAGATGTTGAGATTGTATGGACCTGAATGGTCAGAGTGTGACGTCCTGGACAACCTGTGTGATGGAATGTCCTGGAATGGACTGGATTCCTGGAAGCACATGGTGAGACCATGGACTGAGGGCCTGTGTGTTGGAAGTGCCTGTTACTGGAGTTCCTGAATAGCACACGGAGAGGCCGTATCTGCAGAGCCTGTGATGGCTACTGTGTTGGGGAAGCTATAGTTCCGTCTGTGGGACTGGACTATCTGAAGTGCCCTGGTCACAAGGACGGTGATCCCAGTTCGGCAGCTTCCCTGGGAACCAGGATTGACAGGAGTCAGTGTGTGGAGCAGGAGCTCCTGTAAGGTAACTCCAGATAAAGGGGGTTATGGGCAGAGAACTATCTGCCATTGGAACAGACTGTCAGTGCTTATGATGTTCCGTTGATGTAAATGTTTGCGATGCAGATTATGATGTTTAATAAACCGGATAGAATGTTTTTGTGAGAAAACGCGCCTGAGTGCTTTAATCTCATTGCTAAGCAAGTGTCCCCCAACACACACAGGGAGCGCTATCTCACAAGGCTTAGAAAAAAAAATGCAAGCTGTACCTTCACAACCTATCTAAATTAAAGGAGAAGGTATAAGGTAATGATAGGGAGAGGAAAACAGGAAGGAAAAAACTATGGTGAGAGACAAAAATGATGTAGATGCATTTTTTATTTGTCAGCGCGCGTCGAGGTGATTATACCTCTTCATCAGGACAAGCTACAGTACAAGAATATAGATTCTATTATTATGGTTTGTCCTGATGAAGAGGTATGATCACCTCGACACGCGATGACAAATAAAAAATGCATCTACATCATTTCTGTCTCTCTCCGTACTTTGGACTTCTGGCAGAGCAGTTTTACATCAACTTGTCCTTCAAGCGTCCATCTTATCACAAGGGGGTTAATATTAGTCAGAAAAAAACATTCATAAATAATTCTATAGCCATTGTTTTATGAATTTTCAAAATAAATTCACCAGGTCTAAGAGGTCAATTTAATAATGATAGTTTACATTGCGGAATCTGGGGTATGAAGACCATCTTGATACCTGAACTAATTGGGATGACCTACCCTGAGATGACCCTTCCGCTTGTTTACCCGTGTCCGTCTGACAACACCTCTGCTCGGTGCCTTTGCTCAGATGGATACAAGTGGAGGTAATTATAGCGGGTGCAGGGGTTGACACTGTTGCCCAAAGTACAGCATAAACATTATAATGATTACTATGATGTAGACAAGCGAATTTCCAGCAGAGCAAACCCTGGAAAAGTCTCATCTCATTTGAGAGCATAAATGGTTTTGAAAATTACTAGCAAATGTTGGAAGCCATTATGTAATTCACTTTCATATTTATACGAGGTAAAAATAAAATTGCTATGTTGCCAATCACGCGCCCATTACTTCTACAATACTTCTCTCTGCATGGATTTCACTGCAGAAAGCAAACAAAGCTTTTAGCGGCAGCTTTTAGATGAACGTGCCGGGGAATGGTGCCACGTTTGTGTGCATCTCTTAATTAGGTAACGGCCGTAAAAATGATTTATAAACTAAAAACATACAAGTCAGTGTCAGTAACGTACTTTGAGGACTTGGCCTATATGGACTGCAAAGTGGTAGGAAGAATTTTCGCCTTAGTTGAAATTCAAAAGGGGTAAAAACTGATGGCGTTGGCGTTTCTAAAATATCGGCAGCGCAGGCGCCAGGGTCTGGCTCTAGGGGCCGCAGGCTACATACAGAGTAATACTGTCCTTATTGGGTTCCATGCAAGCTGTATAGATTAATATGTAAATAGCTCCCCCTAGTGGCGACTGCATCCTACCAGAATTTTATAAGTTACCAAGACATCCATCCAACTTGAGAGCAGCACTACCAAGCTCTATTGGAGAAAGCTTGCAAGCGCCGCACTCATTGCCACATCTTCAATCTATCGGAGGATCACAGGATCATTGAAGCTAGCCAGATCCAGAAAAACAGTTTCAGAGTAGTATAACAAAGAGCTTGTAAGCACTGCACTCCTGGACTAATACACTGGCCACCTCTGCAGTGTATCGAATGAGCAAATTCAGAAATACATTCAGCTTCATAGTAAAGCTTTCGAGTTATATAACAAAGAGCTTGAAAGCGCTGCGCTCCTGGATTAAGACACCAACCACCTCTGCAGTGTATCAGCGGAGGATCATTGATGCTAGCCAGATCCAGAGATACATCCAGCTTCAGAGCAGCACTTGCAAGTTTCATGATACGGAGTTCGCAAGGGTTACGATCCTTGCCTAGCAAACCTGCCATCTCTGTTAGACTGTTGAGGTGGCCGGTAACCTTGGAAATAAGAAGTAATCTATAAGATTAAAAAAATCCCTCCTTTCATGAGAACAAAAAAATCTCAACGTTTGTAATCTTACCCATTTTTAGGCAGATGAGACAACCCCTATAAGATACAGGACATTTGCTAGAACTCCTTTCATGGAAGAGAAGCGAGTTGTGAATTTCTGGGCAACTTCTGCTGCAAGTCTGTGTGTGCAGCAGAGGTTGTTATTGACTTTCATACTTTTTATTGTGAGAAAATAAAAAGAAAAAATATTTTCTATAGAAACATACATCATTGTATAAAGCTTTGTGAAAATCTCTTCTTCACCCCAATGTAACTTTGTAAGCCAAACCTACATTTAGTGGGATTTACCGTACACTTACGGTATTTATTATTTTCACTACTTGTACATGTAAAATGCTTCACTGCTGCCATAAAAGCAACTGGAAATCTCAGGAAATGTGGGGCTGAGATTGCCATGACACAGTTCCTTCCACCCCCCATTAAATAGTAATTATTATAAACATTTCCGGACTTTCCCTTTTAGCTCACATGGTCCAGGAATTTCTATAGAGCGAAAACAAGAAGGTTACAGGAGGACACAGCAAAATAACAGCGGGTGGTGTCAGACATCTTTCACTTCTAATTAACCTGTACTTGTATATCATTTTCCCCACTATAAGGGGATAAACGGAATAATAGAGAAGCAATGGAAATCTCCGCTGTTGGTATCATCATAGGAACAGAGGAGTTTATGGCATCTTGTGTCCAACCCGTGATGTCTGAGGCTCAGGCTGATAATAATTCAGACCCCAAACCAGAACCCTAATACTGATTCAGACCACAAACCGGAACCCTAATAATAATTCAGACCCCAAACCAGAACCCTAATAATAATTCAGTCCCCAAACCAGTTTCCTAATAATAACTCACACCCCAAACCAGAACCCTAATAATAATTCAGACCCCAAACCAGAACTCTAATAATAATTCAGTCCCCAAACCAGTTTCATAATTATAACTCATACCCCAAACCAGAACCCTAATAATAATTCAGTCCCCAAACCAGTTTCCTAATAATAACTCACACCCCAAGCCAGAACCCTTATAATAATTCAGTCCCCAAACCAGAACCTAATAATAATTCACACCCCACACCAGAACCCTGATAATAATTCAGACCCCAAACCAGAACCCTAATATTAATTCAGTCCCCAAACCAGTTCCCTAATAATAATTCAGTCCCCACACCAGAACCCTGATAATAATTCAGACCCCAAACCAGAACCCTAATATTAATTCAGTCCCCAAACCAGTTCCCTAATAATAACTCACACCCCAAACCAGAACCCTGATAATAATTCAGACCACAAACTGGAACCCTAATAATAATTCAGACCACAAACTGGAACCCTAACAATAACTCACACCCCAAACCAGAACCCTAATATTAATATAGTCCCTAAAACAGATCCCTAATAAGAACTCACACCCCAAACCAGAACCCTAATAACAATTCAGACCCCAAATCGGAACCCTAATAATAATTCAGACCAGAAGCTGAAACCCTAATAATAATTCAGACCACAAACCAGAACCCTAATAATAACTGACACCCCAAACTAGAACCCTAATAATAATTCAGACTCCAAACTGGAACCCTAATAATAATTCATACCCCAGACAAAAACCTAAATATATATTCAGACCCCAAACCAGAACGCTATAATAAATCAGACCCCAAACCATAACCCCAATCTTAATTCAGACCCCAAACCGGAACCCTAATAATAATTGAGACCCCAAACAGGAACCCTAATAATTCAGACCCCAGACCAAAACCTAAATATACATTCAGACCCCCAAAAAGAACCCTAATAATAATTCAGAACTCAAACAAAAATGCTAATATTACTTCAGAACCAAAACCAGAACCTAAATATAAATTCAGACGCCAAACCAGAACCCTAATATTAACTCAGACCCTCAAACCAGAACCCTACTATGAATTTAGGCCCCAGATCAATACTCTAATATTGATTCAGACTCTCAAACCAGAACCCTAATATTAATTCAGACCCCAAACCAGAACCCTAATATTAATTCGGACCCCAAACAAGGACCATAGTAACATAGTAACATAGTAACATAGTTAGTAAGGCCGAAAAAAGACATTTGTCCATCCAGTTCAGCCTATATTCCATCATAATAAATCCCCAGATCTACGTCCTTCTACAGAACCTAATAATTGTATGATACAATATTGTTCTGCTCCAGGAAGACATCCAGGCCTCTCTTGAACCCCTCGACTGAGTTCGCCATCACCACCTCCTCAGGCAAGCAATTCCAGATTCTCACTGCCCTAACAGTAAAGAATCCTCTTCTATGTTGGTGGAAAAACCTTCTCTCCTCCAGACGCAAAGAATGCCCCCTTGTGCCCGTCACCTTCCTTGGTATAAACAGATCCTCAGCGAGATATTTGTATTGTCCCCTTATATACTTATACATGATTATTAGATCGCCCCTCAGTCGTCTTTTTTCTAGACTAAATAATCCTAATTTCGCTAATCTATCTGGGTATTGTAGTTCTCTCATCCCCTTTATTAATTTTGTTGCCCTCCTTTGTACTCTCTCTAGTTCCATTATATCCTTCCTGAGCACCGGTGCCCAAAACTGGACACAGTACTCCATGTGCGGTCTAACTAGGGATTTGTACAGAGGCAGTATAATGCTCTCATCATGTGTATCCAGACCTCTTTTAATGCACCCCATGATCCTGTTTGCCTTGGCAGCTGCTGCCTGGCACTGGCTGCTCCAGGTAAGTTTATCATTAACTAGGATCCCCAAGTCCTTCTCCCTGTCAGATTTACCCAGTGGTTTCCCGTTCAGTGTGTAATGGTGATATTGATTCCTTCTTCCCATGTGTATAACCTTACATTTATCATTGTTAAACCGCATCTGCCACCTTTCAGCCCAAGTTTCCAACTTATCCAGATCCATCTGTAGCAGAATACTATCTTCTCTTGTATTAACTGCTTTACATAGTTTTGTATCATCTGCAAATATCGATATTTTACTGTGTAAACCTTCTACCAGATCATTAATGAATATGTTGAAGAGGACAGGTCCCAATACCGACCCCTGCGGTACCCCACTGGTCACAGCGACCCAGTTAGAGACTATACCATTTATAACCACCCTCTGCTTTCTATCACTAAGCCAGTTACTAACCCATTTACACACATTTTCCCCCAGACCAAGAGTTATTCTCATTGAGATAATCCAGAATAACATCCCTCAGAAACCCTTCAAATATTTTACCAACAATAGAGGTTAGACTTACTGGCCTATAATTTCCAGGTTCACTTTTAGAGCCCTTTTTGAATATTGGCACCACATTTGCTATGCGCCAGTCCTGCGGAACAGACCCTGTCGCTATAGAGTCCCTAAAAATAAGAAATAATGGTTTATCTATTACATTACTTAGTTCTCTTAGTACTCGTGGGTGTATGCCATCCGGACCATAATATTATTTCAGACCGTAATTCACACTGGCCAAGTGATGAGGATCTAGAGCCATGAACTCAGTGGTAGAAAGTTTCCATATTCACTTTTTCCTTTTGTTCACTAATAAGAAATCCAGGTGGCTTTTGCCCGGACACCTGACACGTTCTTGTATCGGCCATCGTGTCTTCCTTACGTGGGTGTCAGTGTCGCCTTACAGCTCATCCTGATACGTGAAGATCTTCATGCTCCTTTCTGTGTGGGAGGAATTCCTGTTCTAAGAGTTCTATTTTTCTTCTCCAGTCTCAGGATTTCCTTATAAAGTGCTAGGTTTGCATCTGTGCCGTGCACTTGGCTGACATCTAGGAGCAAATCCAAAAAATACAACTAGACAGCGAGGATTAGTAATCTAGAAAGTTACACAACCTCATATTCGCTCCACAACATTAACACTGTAAGGCTACGTTCACATTAGCGTTGCGCCGCCGTGCGTCGGCGACGCAACGCGCGACGCACGCTAGAACGCGCGCAAACGCGCGCAAAAACGCGCGCGTTTTGCGACGCGTGCGTCGTTTTCCGACGAAAATCGGACGCACAGAAAATGCTACATGTAGCGTTTTCTTGCGTCCGACGCTAGCGTCGGAAACGACGCACGTGGCGAAAAACGCCACCAAAACGACGCACGCGTCCCCTATGTTAAACATAGGGGCGCGTCGCCGCTGCGTCGCCGCTGCGTCGCCGGCGCAACAGCGACGCACATTGGCGAAACGCCAATGTGAACGTAGCCTATCACCATGAAAAGTGGTCGAATGATGGAAGTCACAGGATGGACGGACACGTTACTGATCTACAGATGATGAAAAGAATGGAAGTGGAAGAGGACTAGAACTCTAGCGCCATCTATAGGAAGCAGCGATCCTGAAAATTAATGTCAACCCTTTAACGAGCCTTGTCGCATGACTCAATTTGCAGACACTGTGTTCCGGGGTACTGACCCTCGTCAGTGCAAAGTGTGAGATATGTGGTTGGCTGGGTGAGAGGTGTCTGACTGGGATCCAAGAGATAATGTTTCTCCTTGCAGAGAGTGACATGTCAAGCCTTGCAAGGCCTTTAAGCCTTGCAATGCTCCTATGGGAAATATGCAAATTGTTTCAGAATGCAAGAAGACTAGAACTAAAAATGGAAACATTTTTAAAATTTTGATTTATTCACTCTGAAGTATGAGCACCACCCAAAGAAATTCCAACACTTACAGCCTTGGCTGCTATTGGGTTGTCTGAAGAATGCTCTATGGCACTGAATGCACTCGGGCTAATCATCAAGATCCGCTGCTGGCAGCTCCCCGTGTAATTGCCAACCGCTGATGTCCTAGATATGCTCGATGGGAGATAAGTTTGGAGACGCTGGAGACCATGGTAGCACATTTAGCAAACATATTATAGCATGACATATGCAGATAAATGGAATAACAAGATAGCATGGTGGCAGTAAAGTTGGCACCAGTGGTGTAGTATGAAGGACGATGGGTGGGGGTACAGGGAAGATTGCCACAGGTGCTAAATTCTATGGCACTTTATGTGCTGTGATCCAGCAATGGGGAATCTCCATCAGTGAATGGTCGCCAAGCTGCATGAGTAAAGGCACCAGCGGCTGCTTTGTCATCTCGGCTCCTATGCAGGATGCAGCTGTTGAGATAAGCTTATCATCAGCTTCTGTGCTCTGCATAGGCTACAACAGACATGTGAATGCTCGTAGTATAATGAAGTGAGAGTTGAAACTTCAGTCGATGCCTATGCAGAGTGTAGCAGCCAGCGACAATATTCTGTTTCTACTGCGCTCTGCGTACGCAGCAACAGAGATGACTGTGGCTCTTGAATCTGGTGCTCTGCACATGTGCTGCACTGTGCTCTCCCTTAACCCCCCCCCCCCAAAAAAAAAAAAACACCTAGCATTGTAAAATATTTAATATTCTTAATTTATGTTATGTTTAGGCTTATGGTCAGAACTAGGGTAAACGGATTGTCACAGCTTGGGGCTCCAATCTGCAATCACTCTATATGACTGCAGTCTTGTGAATTCTCACAGTCTGCAATGTCAAGATTCTCCGGTGGCAGCAGTGGGCGGTCATGTACCCCCATGTATGCAATTTTCTTGCTTCTGCCCACATTCAGACTAGATGTTTCCAGCCTCGCTCCATTCACATGTATTAAGCGTGGCCTCGAACGTCTAGTCGGCATGTAAGCAAATCACACACTTGCGGTCGTGCGCCCACCCTCTTCCAACACCATAGATTTTTTTTGTACCCTGTGTAAGGAGATAGACAAGTGAGAAGATGCGCACAGTTAATACCTAACAGAGTGTCTGCAAGGCAACATCGCCATATGCTGGTCAAAGATGATAGAGAATGTGACAGCAGCAAGAATTGCATTAGTAGGAACTCAAGAGTGAAGTGCTTGTTCCTTTGGGGAAAAGATTGGAGGAGACACCAGGTCAGAAGATAGCTGTGGTGCAGTTAGTAATTGTTAATTGCCCAGGAGGGCAGAAGGGGAGGAGTTGGTGCCATTAATCCATGTAAAGGAGTCAAGGGGCCAGATCTGAGAAAAGAAGCCAAGAGACTAGATCCAAGCAAAGGAGAAGAGACCAGATCCGAGATAAGGATCAGAGAGATCAGTTCCAAGATAAGGATCAGAGAGACCAGATCTGCGAAAAGGATCAGAGAGACCAGATCCAAGTAAAGATCAGAGAGACCAAACCTGAGACTGAGAGAAACCAGATCAGAGTAAAGAACCCGAGAGAGACCAGAGCCAAGAGAGCTGACCCGAACAAGCAGAACCAAGGCAGAGAGAGAGACGAGTAGGATGCAGCGGGAGGGATACAGTACAAAGTGAGGACCTGTGCGGTGCTTCAGGGAACGAAGGTGGCCAGTTTAACGAGTTTACCAAGTAACTCACCGATCTGGGACTTGTGTCCTAGCGGGTAGCATCATGGACCCCCCATTAGGGCCTGTGTGACATTTTGTGTTGCCTAGAGAGTGACGATGGCGACAGACCCAGTAGTGACAGTGACGTCCTTTAGTTTGGGGTATTAGGACTAAAGACATCACTGATGTTAACAATTATTTAATGGTAACGATAGAGAGATAGTGTGTAAATAGCATTGTGTCTCTATCCTGTTCATCTGAATTACTGTATTGTCGCTATGCAAATTGCTTCTTCAGAGAGGAAGAGGACTTTCAGGCTATTAACCTCAGTCAATGCAAAATATGAGCAATGTGTAGCGCCTGTGTCTCTGCATGCTGTTCGTCTTCCAACTTTTACTCACGGCTGTCCTACACTTCCTCCTTCCTCGTGTCTGCTGATGCCCGGGGTGCGCGCAGGATAAACAAATCCCTGGTTAGTTAGCACTTAGCATGGTTGCTCATCTGTACAACAGCCAGATGAGTCTGCACCTAGCAGGGCTCATCTGAATATCAGCCGGTCCAGTCCAAACCTGACAGCGCTCATCTGTACATCAGCTGGTCCAGTTCAAACCTGCCAGCGCTCATCTGTACATCAGCTGGTCGAGTCTGTACTTGCCAGTGTTCATCTGTACATTAGTCAGTCCAGTCCGCACCTGCCAGTTCTCATCTGTACATCAGCTGATCCAGTCCGCACCTGCCAGCGCTAATCTGCACAGCAGCTGTTCCAGTCCGAACCTGCCAGTGCTCGTTTGAATATCAGCCGGTCCAGTCCGCACCTGCCAGTGATCATCTGTTATCAGCTGGTCCAGTCCGCACCTGCCAGTGCTTGTCTGCATATCAGCTGGTCCAGTCTGCACCTGCCAGTGCTCATCTGTATATCTGCCAGTCCAGTCTGCACCTGCCAGTGCTCATCTGTACATCAGCTGGTCCTGTCCGCACCTGCCAGTGCTCAACTAAACATCAGCTAGTCCAGTCTGAACCTGCCAGTGCTCGTTTGTATATCAGCTGGTCCAGTACACACATGCCAGTTCTCATCTGTACATCAGCTGGTCCAGTCTGAACCTGCCAATGCTCGTTTGTATATCAGCCAGTCCAGTCCACACCTGCCAGTGCTTGTCTATATATCAGCTGGTCCAGTCAGCACCTTCCAGTGCTCATCTGTATATCTGCCGGTCCAGTCTGCACCTCCCAGTGCTCATCTGTACATCAGCTGCTCTAGTCCGCACCTGCCAGTTCTTGCCTCTATATCAGATGGTACAGACTGCACCTGCCAGTTCTTATCTGTACATCAGCTGGTCCAGTCCACACCTACCAGTGCTCATCTGTACATCAGCCGGTCCAGTCTGCACCTGTCAGTGCTCAGTTGTATATCAGCCGGTCCAGTCCGCACCTGCCAGTGCTCATCTGTATATCTGCTGGTCCAGTCTGCACCTGCCAGTGCTCATCTGTATATCTGCTGGTCCAGTCCGCACCTGCCACTGCTCATCTGTAGATCAGCCGGTCCAGTCCGCACCTGCCAGTACTTGTCTTTACATCAGCTGGTCCAGTCCGCACCTGCCAGTTCTCATCTGTACATCAGCTGGTCCAGTCCGCACCTGCCAGCGCTTGTCTGTATATCAGCTGGTACAGTCCGCACCTGCTAGTTCTCATCTGTACATCAGCCTGTCCAGTCTGCACCTACCAGTGCTCATCTGTACATCAGCTGGTCCAGTCCGCACCTACAAGTGTTCATCTGTACATCAGCCGGTCCAGTCTGCACCTGTCAGTGCTCAGTTGTATATCAGCCAGTCCAGTCCGCACCTGCCAGTGCTCATCTGTATATCTGCTGGTCCAGTCTGCACCTGCCAGTGCTCATCTGTATATCTGCTGGTTCAGTCAGCACCTGCCACTGCTTATCTGTACATCAGCTGGTCCAGTCCACACCTGCCAGTACTTGTCTTTACATCAGCTAGTCCAGTCTGCACCTGCCAGTTCTCATCTGTACATCAGCTGGTCCAGTCCGCATCTGCCAGTACTTGTCTGAATATCAGCTGGTCCAGTCCGCACCTGATAGTTCTCATCTGTACACCAGCCTGTCCAGTTCGCACCTACCAGTGCTCATCTGTACATCAGCCAGTCCAGTTTGCACCTGCCAGTGATCGTCTGTTATCAGCCGGTCCAGTCTGCACCTGCCAGTGCTTGTCTGTATATCAGCTGGTCCAGTCCACACCTGCCAGTTCTCATCTGTACATCAGCCAGTCCAGTCTGCACCTGCCAGTGCTCATCTATACATCAGCCCGTCTAGTCTACACCTGCCAGTGATTGTCTGTTATCAGCTGGTCCAGTCTGTACCTGCCAGTGCTTGTCTGTATATCAGCTGGTCCAGTCCACACCTGCCAGTGCTCATCTGTACATCAGCCGGTCCACTCCGCACCTACCAGTGCTAATTTGTACATCAGCTGGTCCAGTCTGCACCTGTCAGTGCTCATTTGTATATCAGCTGGTCCAGTCCACCCCTGCCAGTGCTCATCTGTATATCAGCTGGTCCAGTCCACACTTGCCAGTGCTCATCTGAATATCTGCTGGTCCAGTCTGCACCTGCCAGCGCTCATCTGTACAGCAGCCGGTCCAGTCCAAACCTGTCAGCGCTCATCTGTACATCAGCAGGTCCAGTTCAAACCTGCCAGGGCTCATCTGTACATCAGCTGGTCCAGTCTGCAATTGCCAGTGTTCATCTGTACATTAGTCAGTCCAGTCCGCACCTGCCAGTTCTCATCTGTACATCAGCTGATCCAGTCCGCACCTGCCAGCGCTCATCTGCACAGCAGCTGGTACAGTCCGAACCTGCCAGTGCTCGTTTGAATATCAGCCGGTCCAGTCCGCACCTGCCAGTGCTTGTCTGCATATCAGCTGGTCCAGTCTGCACCTGCCAGTGCTCATCTGTATATCTGCTAGGCAAGTCTGCACCTGCCAGTGCTCATCTGTACATCAGCCGGTCCTGTCCGCACCTGCCAGTGCTCAACTGAACATCAGCTGGTCCAGTCCGAACCTGCCAGTGCTCGTTTGAATATCAGCCGGTCCAGTACGCACATGCCAGTTCTCATCTGTACATCAGCTGGTCCAGTCTGAACCTGCCAATGCTCGTTTGTATATCAGCCAGTCCAGTCCACACCTGCCAGTGCTTGTCTATATATCAGCTGGTCCAGTCAGCACCTTCCAGTGCTCATCTGTATATCTGCCGGTCCAGTCTGCACCAGTGCTCATCTGTACATCAGCGGCTTTAGTCTGCACCTGCCAGTTCTTGCCTGTATATCAGATGGTACAGACCGCACCTGCCAGTTCTTATCTGTACATCAGCTGGTCCAGTCCACACCTACCAGTGCTCATCTGTACATCAGCCGGTCCAGTCTGAACCTGTCAGTGCTCAGTTGTATATCAGCCGGTCCAGTCCGCACCTGCCAGTGCTCATCTGTATATCTGCTGGTCCAGTCTGCACCTGCCAGTGCTCATCTGTATATCTGCTGGTCCAGTCTGCACCTGCCACTGCTCATCTGTAGATCAGCCGGTCCAGTCCGCACCTGCCAGTACTTGTCTTTACATCAGCTGGTCCAGTCCGCACCTGCCAGTTCTCATCTGTACATCAGCCGGTCCAGTCCGCACCTGCCAGTACTTGTCTTTACATCAGCTGGTCCAGTCCGCACCTGCCAGCGCTTGTCTGTAGATCAGCTGGTACAGTCCGCACCTGCTAGTTCTCATCTGTACATTAGCCTGTCCAGTCCGCACCTACCAGTGCTCATCTGTACATCAGCCGGTCCAGTCTGCACCTGTCAGTGCTCAGTTGTATATCAGCCAGTCCAGTCCGCGCCTGCCAGTGCTCATCTGTATATCTGCTGGTCCAGTCTGAACCTGCCAGTGCTCATCTGTATATCTGCTGGTCCAGTCGGCACCTGCCACTGCTCATCTGTACATCAGCCGGTCCAGTCTGCACCTGCCAGTACTTGTCTTTACATCAGCTGGTCCAGTCTACACCTGCCAGTGCTTGTCTTTATATCAGCTGGTCCAGTCCGCACCTGCTAGTTCTCATCTGTACATCAGCCTGTCCAGTCCGCACCTACCAGTGCTCATCTATACATCAGCTGGTCCAGTCTGAACCTGCCAATGCTCGTTTGTATATCAGCCGGTCCAGTCCACACCTGCCAGTGCTTGTCTATATATCAGCTGGTCCAGTCAGCACCTTCCAGTGCTCATCTGTATATCTGCCGGTCCAGTCTGCACCAGTGCTCATCTGTACATCAGCGGCTCTAGTCTGCACCTGCCAGTTCTTGCCTGTATATCAGATGGTACAGACCGCACCTGCCAGTTCTTATCTGTACATCAGCTGGTCCAGTCCACACCTACCAGTGCTCATCTGTACATCAGCCGGTCCAGTCTGAACCTGTCAATGCTCAGTTGTATATCAGCCGGTCCAGTCCGCACCTGCCAGTGCTCATCTGTATATCTGCTGGTCCAGTCTGCACCTGCCAGTGCTCATCTGTATATCTGCTGGTCCAGTCTGCACCTGCCACTGCTCATCTGTAGATCAGCCGGTCCAGTCCGCACCTGCCAGTACTTGTCTTTACATCAGCTGGTCCAGTCCGCACCTGCCAGTTCTCATCTGTACATCAGCCGGTCCAGTCCGCACCTGCCAGTACTTGTCTTTACATCAGCTGGTCCAGTCCGCACCTGCCAGTGCTTGTCTGTAGATCAGCTGGTACAGTCTGCACCTGCTAGTTCTCATCTGTACATTAGCCTATCCAGTCCGCACCTACCAGTGCTCATCTGTACATCAGCCGGTCCAGTCTGCACCTGTCAGTGCTCAGTTGTATATCAGCCAGTCCAGCCCGCGCCTGCCAGTGCTCATCTGTATATCTGCTGGTCCAGTCTGAACCTGCCAGTGCTCATCTGTATATCTGCTGGTCCAGTCAGCACCTGCCACTGCTCATCTGTACATCAGCCGGTCCAGTCTGCACCTGCCAGTACTTGTCTTTACATCAGCTGGTCCAGTCTACACCTGCCAGTGCTTGTCTTTATATCAGCTGGTCCAGTCCGCACCTGCTAGTTCTCATCTGTACATCAGCCTGTCCAGTCCGCACCTACCAGTGCTCATCTGTACATCAGCTGGTCCAGTCTGCACCTGTCAGTACTTATTTGTATATCAGCTGGTCCAGTCCGCACCTGCCAGTGCTCATCTGTATATCAGCTGGTCCAGTCCACACTTGCCAGTGCTCATCTGAATATCAGCTGGTCCAGTCTGCACCTGCCAGTGCTCATCTGTATATCAGCTGGTCCAGTCTGCACATGCCAGCGCTCATCTGTACATCAGCCGGTCCAGTCCAAACCTGACAGCGCTCATCTGTACATCAGCTGGTCCAGTTCAAACCTGCCAGCGCTCATCTGTACATCAGCTGGTCGAGTCTGTACTTGCCAGTGTTCATCTGTACATTAGTCAGTCCAGTCCGCACATGCCAGTTCTCATCTGTACATCAGCTGATCCAGTCTGCACCTGCCAGCGCTCATCTGCACAGCAGCTGGTCCAGTCCGAACCTGCCAGTGCTCGTTTGAATATCAGCCGGTCCAGTCCGCACCTGCCAGTGATCGTCTGTTATCAGCTGGTCCAGTCCGCACCTGCCAAGGCTTGTCTGCATATCAGCTGGTCCAGTCTGCACTTGCCAGTGCTCATCTCTATATATGCCAGTCCAGTCTGCACCTGCCAGTGCTCATTTGTACATCAGCTGGTCCTGTCCGCACCTGCCAGTGCTCAACTGAACATCAGCTGGTCCAGTCCGAACCTGCCAGTGCTCGTTTGTATATCAGCCGGTCCAGTACGCACATGCCAGTTCTCATCTGTACATCAGCTGGTCCAGTCTGAACCTGCCAATGCTCGTTTGTATATCAGCCAGTCCAGTCCACACCTGCCAGTGCTTGTCTATATATCAGCTGGTCCAGTCAGCACCTTCCAGTGCTCATCTGTATATCTGCCGGTCCAGTCTGCACCTCCCAGTGCTCATCTGTACATCAGCCGCTCTATTCCGCACCTGCCAGTTCTTGCCTGTATATCAGCTGGTACAGACCGCACCTGCCAGTTCTTATCTGTACATCAGCTGGTCCAGTCTGCACCTACCAGTTTTCATCTGTACATCAGCCGGTCCAGTCTGCACCTGTCATTGCTCAGTTGTATATCAGCCGGTCCAGTCTCCGCACCTGCCAGTGCTCATCTGTATATTTGCTGGTCCAGTCTGCACCTGCAAGTGCTCATCTGTATATCTGCTGGTCCAGTCTGCACCTGCCACTGCTCATCTGTACATCAGCCGATCCAGTCCGCACCTGCCAGTACTTGTCTTTACATCAGCTGGTCCAGTCCGCACCTGCCACAGCTGGTCCAGTCCGCACCTGCCAGCGCTTGTCTGTATATCAGCTGGTACAGTCCACACCTGCTAGTTCTCATCTGTACATTAGCCTGTCCAGTCCGCACCTACCAGTGCTCATCTGTACATCAGCTGGTCCTGTCCGCACCTACATGTGCTCATCTGTACATCAGCCGGTCCAGTCTGCACCTGTCAGTGCTCAGTTTTATATCAGCCAGTCCAGTCCGCACCTGCCAGTGCTCATCTGTATATCTGCTGGTCCAGTCGGCACCTGCCTCTGCTCATCTGTACATCAGCCGGTCCAGTCCGCACCTGCCAGTACTTGTCTTTACATCAGCTGGTCCAGTCCGCACCTGCCAGTTCTCATCTGTACATCAGCTGGTCCAGTCCGCACCTGCTAGTTCTCATCTGTACATCAGCCTGTCCAGTCCGCACCTACCAGTGCTCATCTGTACATCAGCCAGTCCAGTCTGCACCTGCCAGTGATCGTCTGTTATCAGCTGGTCCAGTCCGTACCTGCCAGTGCTTGTCTGTATATCAGCTGGTCCAGTCAACACCTGCCAGTGCTCATCTGTACATCAGCCGGTCCACTCCGCACCTACCAGTGCTCATCTGTACATCAGCCGGTCCAGTCTGCACCTGTCAGTGCTTTTCTGTATATCTGCCGGTCCAGTCTACACCTGCCAGTGGTCATCTGTACATCAGCCAGTCCAGTCTGCACCTGCCTGTGATCATCTGTTATCAGCCGGTCCAGTCTGCACCTGCCAGTTCTCATCTGTACATCAGCTGGTCCAGTCTGCATCTACCAGTGCTCATCTATACATCAGCCGGTCTAGTCTGCACCTGTGAGTGCTCATTTATATATCAGCCAGTCCAGTCCACACATGCCAGTGCTCATCTGTATATCTGCTGGTCCAGTCTGCACCTGCCACTGCTCATCTGTACATCAGCCGGTCCAGTCCGCACCTGCCAGTGCTTGTCTTTACATCAGCTGGTTCAGTCCACACCTGCCAGTTCTCATCTGTACATCAGCTGGTCCAGTCCACACCAACCAGTGCTCATTTGTACATCAGCCGGTCCATTCCGCACCTACCAGTGCTCATCTGTATATCAGTCGGTCCAGTCTGCACCTGCCAGAGCTCATCTGTACATCAGCCGGTCCAGTCCACACCTGCCAGTGCTCATCTGTGTATCAGTCGGTCCAGTCAGCATCTGCCAGTGCTCATCTGAATATCAGCTGGTCCAGTCTGCACCAGCCAGTGCTTATCTGTATACCAGCCAGACCCGTCTGTATCCTGGGGCCCTGTGTTTCTTCAGTGCCTGCCTGTATCTACTGTCCCTCCTTATGTGCCGTTCCGGCTACCAGTCTCTCGGGGGTCAGCTTGTTGAGCATTCGTGGTCTGTCCTGGAGCAGCTTCTGTTGCTAGTGTTAGGGCTATGTTAGAGCTAGTGCAAGAGTTAGGGCTATGTAGAGCTGGTGCTAGTGTTAGGGCTATGTTAGAGCTGGTGCTAGGGTTAGGGCTATCTATGTCATAAATTGTTAGGGTTCGTCACAAGGAGATTATATAGTCTGCTATTGATTAGATGAGTGAAGGACAATATCAATGGGGTCTAAGGGGTAATGTTTCACCTTATGGAGAGTGACATACAAGCTGGCTTGTCAAGGTAAGGAGGCTTATTCGCCGTGCAATGCTCCTCTGGGAGCATGTTGTCCATGGAGGACAATATCAATGAATTCAACAGAGGTGAAATACATTTCACTGTAATATGCATTTTTTAGCACTAGAGGGCAGTAGCTGCACAGCAGAATTCTACAGCTCAGATCGTAACCTGGCCACCATGACAGCTCTGCCCAAATATTATCTCTACACTGCAATATTTGGTTGCTAGCATACATATATCTTCTCTTTCTTAATTTACAGTGCTGATCATGGCTACCTTTCAGAATGAAAGGCGATTAGCTGAGGGCGCTGACAGAGGTTTGCATCAATGCCATATCCTGAATTCACCTGAGTTCCAGGAGGCATCACACTCATAATTATAATTATTATTTATTATTATAGCGCCATTAATTCCATGGCGCTTTACATGTGAGGAGGGGTATACATAATAAAAACAAGTACAATAATCTTAAACAATACAAGTCACGACTGGTACAGGAGGAGAGAGGACCCTGCCCGCGAGGGCTCACAATCTACAAGGGATGGGTGAGGATACAGTAGGTAAGGATAGAGCTGGTCATGCAGCGGTTTGGTCGATCGGTGGTTACTGCAGGTTGTAGGCTTGTCGGAAGAGGTAGGACTTCAGGCTGTTTTTGAAGGTTTCGATGGTAGGTGAGAGTCTGATATGTTGCGGTAGAGAGTTCCAGAGTAGGGGTGATACGTGAGAGAAATCTTTTATGCAATTGTGGGAAGAGGAGATAAGAGGGGAGTAGAGTAGGAGATCTTGTGAGGATCGGAGGTTGCGTGTAGGTAAGTACCGGTAGACGAGGTCACAGATCTATGGAGGAGACAGGTTGTGGATGGCTTTGTATGTCATGGTTAGGCTTTTGTACTGGAGTCTCTGGGTAATGGGGAGCCAGTGCAGGGATTGACAGAGGGGAGAGGCCGGGGAATAGCGGGGGGACAGGTGGATTAGTCAGGCAGCTGAGTTTACAATAGATTGGAGGGGTGCGAGAGTGTTCGAGGGGAGGCCACAGAGCAGGAGGTTGCAGTAGTCAAGGCGAGAGATGATGAGGGCATGGACTAGGGTTTTTGCAGATTCTTGGTTTAGGAATGTACGGATCCGTGAAATATTTTGGAGTTGAAGTCGGCAGGAAGTGGAAAGGGCTTGGATATGCGGTTTGAAGGAGAGATCAGCGTCAAGGATTCCCCCGAGGCAGCGAGCTTGTGGGACTGGGGAGAGTGGGTAGCCGTTTACTGTAATGGATAGGTTCGTTGGGGGGGGTCGCGTGAGATGGGGGAAAGACAATGAATTCTGTTTTATCCATGTTAAGTTTTAGAAATCTAGCGAAGGAGAATGATGAAATAGCGGATAGACATTGAGGGATTCTGGTTAGTAGGGAGGTGATATCTGGTCCAGAGATGTAGATGTGTGTGTCATCAGCATAGAGGTGATACTGAAAACCATGAGATTCTATGAGCTGTCCCAGGCCAAAGGTGTAAATGGAGAAGAGCAGGGGCCCTAGAACTGAACCTTGCGGTACTCCGACAGATAGGGAGCGAGGTGAGGAGGTGGTGCGTGAGTGGGAGATGCTGAATGTCCGGTCAGTTAGGTATGATGAGATCCAGAATAGGGCCAAGTCTGTGATGCCGAGATGAGAGGGTCTGTAGTAATAGGGAATGGTCCACTGTGTCAAAGGCAGAGGACAGGTCCAGGAGGAGGAGGACAGAGTAGTGTCTCTTGTTCTTGGTGGTTAATAGGTCATTGGTGACCTTAGTTAGGGCAGTTTCAGTGGAGTGGTGTGACCGGAAGCCTGATTGTAAGCGGTCAAAGAGGAAGCAGGAAGATAGATGGGAGGACAGTTCAGGATGGACGTGTTGTTCCAGTAGTTTTGAGGCATAGGGGAGAAGTGATATAGGGCGATAGTTAGATACAGAGGATGGGTCAAGAGAGGGCTTTTTGTTATCAATGTATTGTCTCTATTATTACTTTTTTCTATTCTTCCTCCAATGCTGATACTAAATGGTTTCTACGTCACTCCTGATGCGCCAATGTAGGGCTGATACCAAGATGGAGTCATGGAGAGTCCCCTGTGTACCCACCCATTGGCTTTTTTAAAAATGTAATTTGATAATAGAGTTAATCCAAATATCCAACAGACAGATGACGCCAGCCACTGCCCTATGAGAGTATTCTCCATCTTCATGTATAGTATCTTTACATCAGGCATGGACTGGCCCACTAGAGAACAGGAGGATCCTCTGGCAGGCAGCTGTGTTCTGGGGTCAGGTAACTGAGCGGTGGACCCCAAGAATCAATATTTCTGACGGGTCTTTGCTGAACCAGTCAGACAATGATCAGAGCTGAGGGTCACATTACTCCCGACCCAGAGGGACATGATAATGGGGACCTAAGGTCCAGCAGATGAAAACCCTGTTTGGTGACATTGCAGCCAATCTCTGGTAATTAGAGATTTCTTTTCCCTTGAGTAGGTTGACAAACACCCAAAGAAGCCAACGTTCCTGGAACCTCCATGGGCTCCCTGAAGGTGGGGAAGACCTTCTAGAACCCTTGTCCACACTTCTGAGCACTATAAAACTCTTCCATAAGTCAGCGCTCCACCAATATTTCCTTAACATGTTGCTGGGATGTTGCATCATCAGATCATTTTTCATCCACAGCCTCTTCCTTCATGGGCAGCAGTAGTGTTTTGCTTCTTCCTGTGTTACGTGGTGCAATCGGTTCCCATATAAACCCCAATTTGCCTGGGACACCAATGGCGTGGGGGATATGTGGTCATGATCTGAGCGTACAATGAGAACATCCAAGATCCTCAAGCTTGGATATTTTATTTTGATGGAGGATGGATTCCGGTGGGCCCTTCACATGCCCACGGAGATAGACTGTCCCATGGTCAATGAATCGAGCTGTGTCTCACATGATTGTCCGCTGCTATTATCTAACAGGGCATTTTAGAGCCTTGTTCTCGGGATCGATGGAGAATAAACCTCTTCTGAAATTTCAGCCCTTGTAGTAAATTAAGAAATCAGCATATAATACTTTTCAGGAGTGGACATTTAGCTTAAATTTGGTCCGAAAGGAGTAACATTCTATATCATATCCTGGATGGACGCTTTTATGAAGATTTGTGCGAAGCTTCAGCTGTCTTAAGAAGTGATGATTTACTTTGTTAATAAAGCTGAAGTATAATGTCAGGTTAACAGTGACCAATATAATTTTTGGACTTGGATTTTCATGGAATCGCAGATGAGTTCGTAGTGGGACCCTCTACACCCTCTCCATCCACTGTGAGGTTTTGTGTAAAGTCCTAGTGAAAGGAGTATTCTCAGTTTCCGATTGCTGGGGGTCTAACCACTTGGACCTCCACCAATCCCAAGACTCAGGGCCAGTAGTGTAGTTACGGGGTGGGGGTGGGTGGGGGGCAGAGGTGGCGGTCGCCTCTGACCAGCTCTCTGAGTGGCCCGCCCGGAGCTACGCTGATGCTAACTGTATCGATGTGAACAGCGGACCCATACAGCGACACTCTGTGGCAGAGAAGGAAGACTCGATCTCCCAGCACTGTCACCTGGCCACAATGGAGCGGGGCAGGGCGGTACTAGCATCCGGCTCCCCACCCATCATCGCCAGTTCAACTCTATCGGTTGGATGCCGGTACAGTTGAAAGCCATGATGAGAGAGGGAGCGTCACATTCACTTTCCCTCCCATCATTCCCTCTCTCTGTCTGACATCACTGACACAGACACTGACAGCGGGTGCGATGGCGTTACTACATGACTGGCGGGTGGGATGTGCGGGCGCTTGAAGCAGCGGGGGAACAAGGAGGAGAGGTGAGTATTGTATTTGTTTTATGAGGAGAGCATTATACCATATGGAGGCCTATGGGGAGTGCATTATACTATATGGAGGCCTATGGGGAGTGCATTATAGAGGGCAGGGCCATTTATATGGATACACCTAAATAAAATGGGAATGGTTGGTGATATCAACTTCCTGTTTGTGGCACATTAGTATATGGGAGGGGGAAAACTTTTCAAGATGAGTGGTGACCATGGCGGCCATTTTGAAGTCTGCCATTTTGGATCCAACTTTATTTTTTTCATGGGAAGAGGGTCATGTGACGCATCAAACATATTGAGAATTTGACAAGAAAAACAATAGTGTGCTTGGTTTTAACGTAACTTTATTCTCTCATGAGTTATTTACAAGTTTATGATCACTTATAAAATGTGTTCAAAGTGCTGCCCATTGTGTTGGATTGTCAATGCAACCCTCTTCTCCCACTCTTGATACACTGATAGCAACACCGCAGAAGAAATGCTAGCACAGGCTTCCAGTATCTGTTGTTTCAGATGCTGCACATCTCGTATCTTCACAGCATAGACAATTGCCTTCAGATGACCACAAAGATAAATGTCTAAGATTGGGAGACCTTGGTGGCCATTCATCTGGCCCACTGTGACCAATCCACTTTCCAGGAAACTTCATGTAGGAATGCTCGGACTTGACACCCATCATCTTGGGTGTCAGGTCTGAGCATTCCTACATGAACAGATTCCTGGAAAGTGGATTGGTAGTCGTCGACCAGTTGAATGGCCACCAAGGTCTCCCGATCTGACCCCCTTATACTATATGGAGGCCTATGGGGTGTGCATTATACTATATGGGGGCCTATGGGGGAGTGCATTATACTATATAGAGGCCTATGGGAAGTGCATTATACTCTATATAAAGGCCTATGGGAAGTGCATTATACGATATATAGGCATATGGGGAGTGCCTATGGGCAGTGCATTATACTATATAGAGGCCTATGGACAGTGCATTATACTATATAGAGGCCTATGGGGAGTGCATTATACTATATAAAGGCCTATGGGTATTGCAGTATACTATAGAGGCCTATGGGGAGTGCATTATACTATATAGAGGCCTATGGGAAGTGCAGTATACTATAGAGGCCTATGGGGAGTGCATTATATTATGCAGAGGCCTATTGGGAGTTAATTATGCTATATAGAGGACTATGGGGAGTGAATTATATAGTAACATAGTAACATAGTTAGTAAGGCCGAAAAAAGACATTTGTCCATCCAGTTCAGCCTATATTCCATCATAATAAATACCCAGATCTACGTCCTTCTACAGAACCTAATAATTGTATGATACAATATTGTTCTGCTCCAGGAAGACATCCAGGCCTCTCTTGAACCCCTCGACTGAGTTCGCCATCACCACCTCCTCAGGCAAGCAATTCCAGATTCTCACTGCCCTAACAGTAAAGAATCCACTTCTATGTTGGTGGAAAAACCTTCTCTCCTCCAGACGCAAAGAATGCCCCCTTGTGCCCGTCACCTTCCTTGGTATAAACAGATCCTCAGCGAGATATTTGTATTGTCCCCTTATATACTTATGCATGGTTATTAGATCGCCCCTCAGTCGTCTTTTTTCTAGACTAAATAATCCTAATTTCGCTAATCTATCTGGGTATTGTAGTTCTCCCATCCCCTTTATTAATTTTGTTGCCCTCCTTTGTACTCTCTCTAGTTCCATTATATCCTTCCTGAGCACCGGTGCCCAAAACTGGACACAGTACTCCATGTGCGGTCTAACTAGGAATTATGCTATGTGGAGGCCTATGGGGAGTGCATTATACTATAGAGGCCTATGGGAAGTGCATTATACTATATAGAGGCCTTTGGTGAGTGCATTATACTATATGAGGGCCTATGGGGTGTGCAGTATACTATATAGAGGCCTATGGGGAGTGCATTATACTATATAGAGACCTATGGGAAGCGCATTATACTCTATATAGAGGCCTATGGGAAGTGCATTATACTATATATAGGCATATGGGGAGTGCATTATACTATATAGAGGCCTATGGGCAGTGCATTATACTATATAGATGCCTATGGGGAGTGTGTTATACTATATAGAGGCCTACGGACAGTGCATTATACTATATAGAGGCCTTTGGAGAGTGAATTATACTATATAGAGGCCTATGGAGTGTGCATTATACTATATGGGGGCCTATGGGAGAGTGCATTATACTATATAGAGGCCTATGGGAAGTGCATTAAACTCTATATAGAGGCCTATGAGAAGTGCATTATACTATATATATGCATATGGGGAGTGCATTATACTATATAGAGGCCTATGGGCAGTGCATTATACTATATAGATGCCTATGGGGAGTGTATTATACTATATAGAGGCCTACGGACAGTGCATTATACTATATAGAGGCCTATGGGAAGTGCATTAAACTCTATATAGAGGCCTATGGGGAGTGCATTATACTATATAGAGGACTATGGACAGTGTATTATACTATATAGAGGCCTATGGGGAGTGCATTATGCTATATAGTGGCCTATGGGGAGTGCAGCATACTATAGAGGCCGATGGGGAGTGCATTATACTATATAAAGGCCTATGGGGAGTTTAATATACTATATGGAGGACTATGGGGAGTGAAATATGCTATTTGGAGGCCTATGGGGAGTGTATTATACTATAGAGGCCTATGGGAAGTGCATTATACTATATAGAGGCCTAGGGGAGTGCATTATACTATATGGGGGCCTATGGGGTGTGCATTATACTATATAGATGCCTATGGGCAGTGCATACTATATAGAGACCTATGGGGAGTGAATTATACTATATGGAGGCCTATGGGGTGTGCATTATACTATATGGGGGCCTATGGGGTGTGCATTATACTATATAGAGGCCTATGGGAAGTGCATTATACTCTATGTAGAGGCCTATGGGAAGTGCATTATACTATATATAGGCATATGGGGACTGCCTATGGGCAGTGCATTATACTATATAGAGGCCTATGGACAGTGCATTATACTATATAGAGGCCTATGGGGAGTGCATTATACTATATAGAGGCCTATGGGGACTGCAGTATACTATAGAGGCCTATTGAGAGTGCATTTTATTATATAGAGGCCTATGGGGAGTTTATTATACTATATGGAGGACTATGGGGACTGAATTATGCTATGTGGAGGCCTATGGGGAGTGCATTATATTATAGAGGCCTATGGGAAGTGCATTATACTATATAGAGGCCTATGGGGAGTGCATTATACTATATGGGAGCCTATGGGTTGTGAATTATACTATATGGAGGCCTATGGGGAGTGCATTATACTATATAGAGGCCTATGGGAAGCACATTATACTCTATATAGAGGCCTATGGGAAGTGCATTATACTATATATAGGCATATGGGGAGTGCATTATACCATATATAGGCCTATGGGCAGTGCATTATACTATATAGAGGCCTATGGGCAGTGTGTTATACTATATAGAGGCCTATGGGGAGTGCATTATGCTATGTAGAGGCCTATGGGGAGTGCAGTATACTATAGAGGCCTATGGGGAGTGCATTATCTATATATATAATTGTCTAAGGGTTTTTCCGTCTGTCTGTCTGTATGTCTGTCCTGGAAATCCCACGTCTCTGATTGGTCGAGGCCACCAGGCCTCGACCAATCAGCAACGGGCACAGTATCGACGTAGATGTCATATCGGTTGCCATGGCGACGATGATGTCATAAAGGTTGCCTCGACCAATCAGCGACGGGCACAGTCTGCCACAAATTCTGGAATCATCATTGTCCATATACTACGGGGACATGCATATTCTAGAATACCCGATGCGTTAGAATCGGGCCACAATCTAGTACTATATAAAGGCCTATGGGGAGTTTAATATACTATATAGAGGACTATGGGGAGTGAATTATGCTATGTGGAGGCCTATGGGGAGTGTATTATACTATAGAGGCCTATGGGAAGTGCATTATACTATACAGAGGCCTATGGGGAGTGCATTATACTATATGGGGGCCTATGGGGTGTGCATTATACTATATAGATGCCTATGGGCAGTGCATACTATATAGAGACCTATGGGGAGTGAATTATACTATATGGAGGCCTATGGGGTGTGCATTATACTATATGGGGGCCTATGGGGGAGTGCATTATACTATATAGAGGCCTATGGGAAGTGCATTATACTCTATGTAGAGGCCTATGGGAAGTGCATTATACTATATATAGGCATATGGGGAGTGCCTATGAGCAGTGCATTATACTATATAGAGGCCTATGGACAGTGCATTATACTATATAGAGGCCTATGGGGAGTGCATTATACTATATAGAGGCCTATGGGGAGTGCAGTATACTATAGAGGCCTAGTGGGAGTGCATTATATTATATTGAGGCCTATGGGGAGTTTATTATACTATATGGAGGACTATGGGGAGTGCATTATATTGTAGAGGCCTATGGGAAGTGCATTATACTACAGTATATAGAGGCCTATGGGGAGTGCATTATACTATATGGGGGCCTATGGGTTGTGAATTATACTATATGGAGGCCTATGGGGAGTGCATTATACTATATAGAGGCCTATGGGAAGCGCATTATACTCTATATAGAGGCTATGGGGAGTGCATTATACTATATAGAGGCATATGGGCAGTGCATTATACTATATAGAGGCCTTTGGAGAGTGCATTATACTATATAGAGGCCTATGGGGGGTGCATTATACTATATGGGGCCCATGGGGGAGTGCATTATACTATATAGAGGCCTGTGGGAAGTGCATTAAACTCTATATAGATGCCTATGGGAAGTGCATTATACTATATATAAAGGCATATGGGGAGTGCCTATGGGCAATGCATTATACTATATAGAGGCCTATGGACAGTGTATTATACTATATAGAGGCCTATGGGGAGTGCATTATGCTATATAGAGGCCTATGGGGAGTGCAGCATTCTATAGAGGCCTATGGGTAGTGCATTACACTATATAGAGGCCTATCGGGAGCGCAGTATACTATAGAGGCCTATGGGGAGTGCATTATATTAAATAGGGCTATGGGGAGTTTAACATACTATGTGGAGGACTATGGGGAGTGAATTATGCTATGTGGAGGCCTATGGGGAGTGTATTATACTATAGAGGCCTATGGGAAGTGCATTATACTATATAGAGGCCTATAGGGAGTGCATTATACTATATGGGGCCTATGGGGTGTGCCTTATACTATATAGATGCCTTTGGGCAGTGCATACTATATAGAGGCCTATGGGAAGTGCATTATACTCTATGTAGAGGCCTATGGGAAGTGTATTATACTATATATAGGCATATGGGGAGTGCCTATGGGCAGTGCATTATACTATAGAGGCCTATGGGCAGTGCATTATACTATATAGAGGCCTATGGGGAGTGCAATATACTATATAGAGGCCTATGGGGAGTGCAGTATACTATAGAGGCCTATGGGGAGTGCATTATACTATATAGAGGCCTATGGGGAGTGCAGTATACTATGGAGGCCTATTGGGAGTGCATTATATTATATAGAGGCCTATGGGGAGTTTATTATACTATATGGAGGACTATGGGGAGTGAATTATGCTATGTGGAGGCCTATGGGGAGTACATTATATTATAGAGGCCTATGGGGAGTGCATTATACTACATAGAGGCCTATGGGAAGCGCATTATACTCTATATAGAGGCCTATGGGAAGTGCATTATACTATATATAGGTATATGGGGAGTGCATTATACTGTATAGAGGCCTATGGGGAGTGTGTTATACTATATAGAGGCCTATTGACAGTGCATTATACTATATAGAGGCCTTTGGAGAGTGCATTATATTATATAGAGGCCTATGGGGAGTTTATTATACTATATGGATGCCTATGGGGAGTGCATTATACTATAGAGGTCTATGGAAAGTGCATTATCTATAATATAACGCTGGGAGCAACACTGAATGCACACCGCGATCTCCAACAGAGAAGCAGGGACCGCCAGGAGGGTGAGTATCGGCCATATTCACCTGTCCTCCGTTCCACCGCTGAGCGCCGCCATCTTCCCGGTCTTCGGCCTGTGACCTTCAGTTCAGAGGGCGCGATGACGCGCTTAATGCGCGCCGCCACCGTCCTCTGACTGAACAGTCACAGCCAGGAGACCGGGAAGATGGCGGCGCCCAGCGGTGGAACGGAGGACAGGTGAATATAGTAAGTGATGGGGGGCCTGAGCTGGCGGCGATACCGGCACCTGACCCCCACAGCGGGCCGGTGTCCCCGCCTGCTCAGGCCCCCGGATGGGTGCAGCACATGACAGGATGGGGACGCAGGATGGGTGCAGCACATGACAGGATGGGGACGCAGGATGGGTGCAGCACATACCAGGATGGGGACGCAGGATGGGTGCAGCACATGACAGGATGGGGGCGCAGGATGGGTGCAGCACATTACAGGATGGGGACGCAGGATGGGTGCAGCACATGACAGGATGGGGACACAGGATGGGGACGCAGGATGCGTGCAGCACATACCAGGATGGGGACGCAGGATGGGTGCAGCACATGACGGGATGGGGACGCAGGATGGGTGCAGCACATACCAGGATGGGGACGCAGGATGGGTGCAGCACATGACAGGATGGGGACGCAGGATGGGTGCAGCACATGACAGGATGGGGACGCAGGATGGGTGCAGCACATGACAGGATGGGGACACAGGATGGGTGCAGCACATACCAGGATGGGGACGCAGGATGGGTGCAGCACATGACAGGATGGGGACGCAGGATGGGGACGCAGGATGGGTGCAGCACATACCAGGATGGGGACGCAGGATGGGTGCAGCACATGACAGCATGGGGGCGCAGGATGGGTGCAGCACATGACAGGATGGGGACGCAGGATGGGTGCAGCACATGACAGGATGGGGACACAGGATGGGTGCAGCACATGACAGGATGGGGACGCAGGTTGGGTGCAGCACATGACAGGATGGGGACGCAGGATGGGGACAGCACATACCAGGATGGGGACGCAGGATGGGGACAGCACATACCAGGATGGGGACGCAGGATGGGTGCAGCACATGACAGGATGGGGGCGCAGGATGGGTGCAGCACATGACAGGATGGGGACGCAGGATGAGGACAGCACATGACAGGATGGGGACGCAGGATGGGGACAGCACATACCAGGATGGGGACGCAGGATGGGTGCAGCACATACCAGGATGGGGACGCAGGATGGGTGCAGCACATGACAGGATGGGGGCGCAGGATGGGTGCAGCACATGACAGGATGGGGACGCAGGATGAGGACAGCACATGACAGGATGGGGACGCAGGATGGGGACAGCACATACCAGGATGGGGACGCAGGATGGGTGCAGCACATAACAGGATGGGGGTGCAGGATGGGTGCAGCACATGACAGCATGGGGGCGCAGGATGGGTGCAGCACATGACAGGATGGGGACGCAGGATGGGTGCAGCACATGACAGGATGGGGACACAGGATGGGTGCAGCACATGACAGGATGGGGACGCAGGTTGGGTGCAGCACATGACAGGATGGGGACGCAGGATGGGGACAGCACATACCAGGATGGGGACGCAGGATGGGGACAGCACATACCAGGATGGGGACGCAGGATGGGTGCAGCACATGACAGGATGGGGGCGCAGGATGGGTGCAGCACATGACAGGATGGGGACGCAGGATGAGGACAGCACATGACAGGATGGGGACGCAGGATGGGGACAGCACATACCAGGATGTGGATGCAGGATGGGTGCAGCACATGACAGGATGGGGGCGCAGGATGGGTGCAGCACATGACAGGATGGGGACGCAGGATGGGTGCAGCACATGACAGGATGGGGACGCAGGATGGGGACGCAGGATGAGTGCAGCACATACCAGGATGGGGACGCAGGATGGGTGCAGCACATGACAGGATGGGGGCGCAGGATGGAGGCAGCACATGACAGGATGGGGACGCAGGATGGGTGCAGCACATACCAGGATGGGGACGCAGGATGGGTATACTATAGAGGCCTATGGGGAGTGCATTATACTATAAAGAGGCCTATGGGGAGTGCAGTATACTATGGAGGCCTATTGGGAGTGCATTATATTATATAGAGGCCTATGGGGAGTTTATTATACTATATGGAGGACTATGGGGAGTGAATTATGCTATGTGGAGGCCTATGGGGAGTACATTATATTATAGAGGCCTATGGGGAGTGCATTATACTACATAGAGGCCTATGGGAAGAGCATTATACTCTATATAGAGGCCTATGGGAAGTGCATTATACTATATATAGGTATATGGGGAGTGCATTATACTGTATAGAGGCCTATGGGGAGTGTGTTATACTATATAGAGGCCTATTGACAGTGCATTATACTATATAAAGGCCTTTGGAGAGTGCATTATATTATATAGAGGCCTATGGGGAGTTTATTATACTATATGGATGCCTATGGGGAGTGCATTATACTATAGAGGTCTATGGAAAGTGCATTATCTATAATATAACGCTGGGAGCAACACTGAATGCACACCGCGATCTCCAACAGAGAAGCAGGGACCGCCAGGAGGGTGAGTATCGGCCATATTCACCTGTCCTCCGTTCCACCGCTGAGCGCCGCCATCTTCCCGGTCTTCGGCCTGTGACCTTCAGTTCAGAGGGCGCGATGACGCGCTTAATGCGCGCCGCCACCGTCCTCTGACTGAACAGTCACAGCCAGGAGACCGGGAAGATGGCGGCGCCCAGCGGTGGAACGGAGGACAGGTGAATATAGTAAGTGCTGGGGGGCCTGAGCTGGCGGCGATACCGTCACCTGACCCCCACAGCGGGCCGGTGTCCCCGCCTGCTCAGGCCCCCGGATGGGTGCAGCACATGACAGGATGGGGGCGCAGGATGGGTGCAGCACATGACAGGATGGGGACGCAGGATGGGTGCAGCACATGACAGGATGGGGACACAGGATGGGGACCCAGGATGCGTGCAGCACATACCAGGATGGGGACGCAGGATGGGTGCAGCACATGACAGGATGGGGACGCAGGATGGGTGCAGCACATACCAGGATGGGGACGCAGGATGGGTGCAGCACATGACAGGATGGGGGCGCAGGATGGAGGCAGCACATGACAGGATGGGGACGCAGGATGGGGACGCAGGATGGGTGCAGCACATACCAGGATGGGGACGCAGGATGGGTATACTATAGAGGCCTATGGGGAGTGCATTATACTATAAAGAGGCCTATGGGGAGTGCAGTATACTATGGAGGCCTATTGGGAGTGCATTATATTATATAGAGGCCTATGGGGAGTTTATTATACTATATGGAGGACTATGGGGAGTGAATTATGCTATGTGGAGGCCTATGGGGAGTACATTATATTATAGAGGCCTATGGGGAGTGCATTATACTACATAGAGGCCTATGGGAAGAGCATTATACTCTATATAGAGGCCTATGGGAAGTGCATTATACTATATATAGGTATATGGGGAGTGCATTATACTGTATAGAGGCCTATGGGGAGTGTGTTATACTATATAGAGGCCTATTGACAGTGCATTATACTATATAAAGGCCTTTGGAGAGTGCATTATATTATATAGAGGCCTATGGGGAGTTTATTATACTATATGGATGCCTATGGGGAGTGCATTATACTATAGAGGTCTATGGAAAGTGCATTATCTATAATATAACACTGGGAGCAACACTGAATGCACACCGCGATCTCCAACAGAGAAGCAGGGACCGCCAGGAGGGTGAGTATCGGCCATATTCACCTGTCCTCCGTTCCACCGCTGAGCGCCGCCATCTTCCCGGTCTTCGGCCTGTGACCTTCAGTTCAGAGGGCGCGATGACGCGCTTAATGCGCGCCGCCACCGTCCTCTGACTGAACAGTCACAGCCAGGAGACCGGGAAGATGGCGGCGCCCAGCGGTGGAACGGAGGACAGGTGAATATAGTAAGTGCTGGGGGGCCTGAGCTGGCGGCGATACCGTCACCTGACCCCCACAGCGGGCCGGTGTCCCCGCCTGCTCAGGCCCCCGGATGGGTGCAGCACATGACAGGATGGGGGCGCAGGATGGGTGCAGCACATGACAGGATGGGGACGCAGGATGGGTGCAGCACATGACAGGATGGGGACACAGGATGGGGACCCAGGATGCGTGCAGCACATACCAGGATGGGGACGCAGGATGGGTGCAGCACATGACAGGATGGGGACGCAGGATGGGTGCAGCACATACCAGGATGGGGACGCAGGATGGGTGCAGCACATGACAGGATGGGGACGCAGGATGGGTGCAGCACATGACAGGATGGGGACGCAGGATGGGTGCAGCACATGACAGGATGGGGACGCAGGATGGGTGCAGCACATACCAGGATGGGGACGCAGGATGGGTGCAGCACATGACAGGATGGGGACGCAGGATGGGGACGCAGGATGGGTGCAGCACATACCAGGATGGGGACGCAGGATGGGTGCAGCACATGACAGCATGGGGGCGCAGGATGGGTGCAGCACATGACAGGATGGGGACGCAGGATGGGTGCAGCACATGACAGGATGGGGACACAGGATGGGTGCAGCACATGACAGGATGGGGACGCAGGTTGGGTGCAGCACATGACAGGATGGGGACGCAGGATGGGGACAGCACATACCAGGATGGGGACGCAGGATGGGGACAGCACATACCAGGATGGGGACGCAGGATGGGTGCAGCACATGACAGGATGGGGGCGCAGGATGGGTGCAGCACATGACAGGATGGGGACGCAGGATGAGGACAGCACATGACAGGATGGGGACGCAGGATGGGGACAGCACATACCAGGATGGGGACGCAGGATGGGTGCAGCACATAACAGGATGGGGGTGCAGGATGGGTGCAGCACATGACAGGATGGGGACGCAGGATGGGTGCAGCACATACCAGGATGGGGACGCAGGATGGGTGCAGCACATGACAGGATGGGGACGCAGGATGGGGACAGCACATACCAGGATGTGGATGCAGGATGGGTGCAGCACATGACAGGATGGGGACGCAGGATGGGTGCAGCACATGACAGGATGGGGACGCAGGATGGGGACGCAGGATGAGTGCAGCACATACCAGGATGGGGACGCAGGATGGGTGCAGCACATGACAGGATGGGGGCGCAGGATGGAGGCAGCACATGACAGGATGGGGACGCAGGATGGGGACGCAGGATGGGTGCAGCACATACCAGGATGGGGACGCAGGATGGGTGCAGAACATGACAGGATGGGGGCGCAGGATGGGTGCAGCACATGACAGGATGGGGACGCAGGATGGAGCAGCACATACTAGGATGGAGACCATATACCAATATAAATGCTCGCCACCCGGGCGTAGAGTGGGTTCAATAGCTAGTACTATATAGAAGCCTATGGAGAGTGCATTATACTATATGACGGCCCATGCGGAGTGCATTATACTATATAAAGGCCTATGGGAAGCGCATGATACTCTATATAGAGGCTTATGGGAAGTGCATTAAACTATATATAGGCATATGGGGAGTGCATTATACAACATAGAGGCCTATGGGGAGTTTGGGGCCATCATACAGTGTTGCAGCCATAAAACAGTTTGGAGGCTACAAAGGGGTCAGTATACTGTGTGGGAGGTACTATACAGTGAGGAAACATTATACTGTGTATAAGAGCGCATCATACTGTGCATAGGGGAGCTGTACAGGGGGGAGACTTGGGACATTATTAAATGGAAAGCGGCACTTATTGTTATAGGGGAACTCAGGTTACTGTGACTGTTAAAGAGGTACACAGGGCGTTATTACTTTCTAGGCTTCTAGGGAGCAAAATTTGGGCACTGTTTTCTCGGGTACTTGCACAAGGTATTACTAAATTATAGAGGGTTGCTTTAGAATTTAGAGGTCACAGAGAACCACACAGTAGGAGCAGTAATAGGGACACATACGGCAGCAGCAGATAAGCATTGGGTTATCAGCAGGATGAGCAGTTTGTGCAGGTTGGGGATGGATGGGGACGGTGCAGGAAATGTGAGAAGTCAGATGTGTCTTTGTCGTAATTTCTGCAGCTGAGTCCTGGCTGGAGAAGTTGTAATGTTGGTCTGGGCTAAATGGAAAAGATGGGAAAAGAGTCAGCTGTAAGTCACTATCTAACTGTACAGGAAAGATATATATCTCGGTACCGTGTTAGCCAGTAGATTTATTTTTTATATCTAACTGTACAGTAATCTTTTATATGTTCTGTAGAATTGGTATCTACCATTATTTGGTCATTATATGGCGGTAATATCAGTGCTGATCTTTGTATAGAGCTTTTTTAGTAATAGCGAATTCATCTGCTGAGGTTCTCCTCCACTATTAGGGTGCGACACCCAGTTATAATCAAGGTTACCTGGTTAGGGGCCCTCTCAGAAGGTTTGCCCCCGAACCAAAACCCTAGCTACGCCTCTGCTCAGGGCTCATGTGAATGGATGTTCATGCAAACTCTATTCATTTTTAATGAAACTGTTGGAGATAGCCAAGAACTACACTCTGCTGTTCTTCGGTGCTCCAATAAAAATGAATGGAGGAGCAGTGCGCATAATTAACCATCACTTAGTTCTTTGGATCAGTGGTGGTCCCAACATGTTGATCAAGAGAAAAGCAAAAACCGCACGTGGCAGATGCTAATTGCCTGATAGGTGGAAAATAGACTAATTTCATGGATCAATGCTCCAACACAGAATCTAGTACCCATAACCTGTAATGTTATATTTTTCAACAAACGTATGCAGACCCTTCTTGAATTGTCTCACTGCTTGTACAGTAAAGAATCCACAGTCTTACTGCTCATCCAGTAAAGAATCCATAGTCTTACTGCTTGTACAGTAAAGAATACACAGTGTTATTGCTCTTACAGTATAGAATCCACAGTCTTACTGCTCGTACAGTAAAGAATCCACAGTCTTATTGCTCTTACAGTAAAGAATCCACAGACATACTGCTCATACACGGAGGATTCCACAGTCTTATTGCTCATCCACTGAAGAATCGACAGTCTTATTGTTCGTCCACTGAAGAATCCAGTCTTAATGCTCATCCAGTGAAGAATCCATAGTCTTACTGCTTGTACAATAAAGAATACACAGTCGTATTGCTCTTACAGTAAATAATCCACAGTCTTACTGCTCATACAGTAAAGAATAAACAGTCTTATTGCTCTTACAGTAAAGAATCCACAGTCATACTGCTCGTACACAGAGGATTCCACAGTCTTATTGCTCATCCACTGAAGAATCCACAGTCTTACTGCTCATCCAGTGAAGAATCTACAGTTTTAATGTTCGTTCACTGAAGAATCCACAGTTTTATTGCTCATACATTAAAAAATGCACAGTCTTACTGATCGTACATTAAAGAATCCACAGTCTTATTGCTCGTAGAAAGAAGAATCCACAGTCTTACTGCTCGCACAATAAAGAATCCAGTCTTACTGCTCGTACATTAAATAATCCACAGTCTTACTGCTCATACATTAAAGATTCCACAGTCTTACTGCTCATACTGTTGAGGGAGGATCTAAAGTGATCCTTCACGGTTGACTCAGTGATTTCCAAATTAATCTAAAGGGCGTTGCCGGCAACTGAAAATGACCAGATGGAGACTCGTGCCTCTGTGTGGGGGATCGAGCAGATCTCTGGGCCCCCCGTTTATTGTGTATGAGTTTTCATAGTCATACAAATTATACTTCAACCAATCAGCATAAGAATACGCTCACAGTTCTTAACCTATAAGAATACAGGAAAAACTTAACCCATGAGGATACAGGAAAAATGGAAACTACAGATATGGTCATGTCTTTTTGGCATAGAAAAACATATTAACAGATGCCTCAGTCTTGTATAGCGATACCCCCACGAGTCTCTTATCTGGCTCACTCGAGTTAGAATACTCAAGGTCTTTATACCAATTATGAACCATAGACTAGCTGAATAACAAAATGTTATCTTCGTGAGAAACAGGACAGAGTTATTTCATAGCAGCTGTAACCTTCTACCTAAGTAAATAACAGAATTTATCTTTAACCAACAACAAAATGGAGTCAAAGCACAAAATGGAGAATCTTTCATAATTTGTTCCTTCACATTCCCCCCTAGATAAATTTTGTTAATTAATGTCCAGCATCAGAGGTACTATCCCAAGCTATAAGCTCGAGGGGTACTGGTCTTCACATGACTGGTGCCATGTTACCAGCCATGGCTGTTGCGGCGTACCTGTCCCCCCTGTATACTAGAATTTATGAATAACAATTATTGATGACGGTGGTGGGGATCTTTTGAAGATAGCCATGCGCTTGGCTTCAACATCTTCATCTGGTAACTTTGTGAAATCGGTGTAGAGAGCAGGGGTGGCAACGCTTTTGGTTTCATCATTAGTTGTCTTAGTGCAGAATTTCCTAATGCATACAGAAATACACCAAAGAACAAGTTTTAGTATTATATACATGACAAGGATAAAGGCAGCAATGTGTAACAAACTTTACAAGATTCCAGCTATCCAGCCCCCAAGTCCCTCAAACCAATTGGCTGGATTAAGAAAGGAGAATGTGTCTGCCCACCAACGGTCCTTATTATGGTCCTTGTCTTTATCATATTGATCTCTAAATCTTTGAATGTCCTCTAACTTTAACTTTATTGTACTATTGGGTTCTATATAATGACAGCATGCGGGTCCAATAATCTGACACATACCACCCTGTGCTGCTGTTAAGTAATCCAGTACTACAGTGTGTTGATTAGTGACTATGATAAGTTAGTTTTGGACAGCAACAATAGTATTAAGTATATCCAATATATCCCAAATTTGATCATCTACATAGTCTGTGGCCCTAAGCAATTTATCCCACCTTTGTGTAATCATATGGTAAATGAAAATAGAACTGAATTTTATTGGCTATACCCATCTGTACTACTAATCTTTCATGATATTGTACAAACTTATTATTCAAGGATGTTGGGGAATTTAGGCTGTCCCATTCGGTTATCAATATTATTATATGGAAATACGAAAAACCAAAACATCATGTCCCCTTATTTGCCACTAGTCTGTTTGACCAGCTTGCAGTGCGATACGTGGATCCACGTCGGCCTTCCTTCCAGCTTTACTGACATAGGAGTAATGAGGAGGACTTGGTAGGGACCGTCATACAAGGGTTCTAGTCCGTGTTTTCTGACATAGCTTTTCACGACCATAAAACCACCAGTCTTCAAATTGTGACAAGTGTCGGTTTCTGCTGAATCTGGAAGGAAAGAAGAAACTAAAACATGGGTGTTAGCAACATTTTTACTAAGCTGAATAACATATTGAACAGCACGGTCAGTTTCTTCTGATAACTACTGAGGCTGGAAATTTGTAACTGAGAACCTAGCACCAAACAATATCTCACATAGGGACAGGCCATGTTTTGCAATAGGGGTAGTACGAATGTGTAAGAGCCCTGGCCATGGAGCCGTAGTCTCCTGCATCATTTTGGTCAATTGTCCCTTCAGTGTGCCGTTCAGCCTCTTAACTTTCCCACTAGATTGTGGATGGTACGGAGTATGGAGGGCTACAGTGGATCCAAGCATTGTCAGAACCTCCTGATACACATGAGAAGAAAAGGCCGGGCCTTGGTCACTTTCATCGACTTCTGGAACACCATATCTGCATATAACTTCCATCACCAGTTTCTTTGCTGTGGTTTTTGCAGTCATGTTGGTAACGGGGAATGCTTCCGGCCAATTGGAGAACATGTCGACAACCACCAGACAATATTCATACCTTCCAGACTTAGGCAACGTGATGTGGTCCACCTGGAGCCTTTGGAAAGGATAGTCGGGCTTAGCAAGGTGCTTCGGGGGTACACGTTGAAGTTGACCGGGATTGCAGGTCTGACAGATATAACATATACGGTTGAGTGCTGTCAGGACTGTAGAAATACCTGGAGCCCAGTAGAATTTTTGTACCAGGGCTAGGGCCTGTTTTTTTTTTTCCTCGATGTGTGGGCCCATGTGCCCACGTGGCAATAGCAGGGTACATCCGCTTAGGGAGACACACAAGTTGGTCCTTTTTTCCAGAGACCATTGTCCATACATGCTCCATCAGCCTTCCACTGTTTCATTTCTTCCTTTGGGGACATTCTCTGCATCGTCATTAAGCGGTCTCGCGGGGTCCCGGCAGAAAACCTCAGTCTGGCATAGATCATCAGGTTCCTGTAGAGTCAGTGTTTCTTGTAACTGTTTACGCTGAGAGCGTGTGGTCACCATAGCTGGTATGGGCGGTTCAACGGGTAGGAGAGCAGCAGCTTTTGCTTGCATATCCGCAAAGGTGTTACCAACAGTCTGTGGACTGTTCCATAGTACCATGCTCCTTAAGTTTGATAATGGCCACCTGGGTAGGTAATTTGATTGAGTCCATGAGGGTTTTAACAGCTGCAGCATTCTTCACTGGAGTCCCGGCGGTAGTAACAAACCCTCGATTGGCCCATAGGGCTCCGAAATCATGAGCAATACCAAATGCATACTGTGAGTCCGTGTATATATTAGCCCGCCTGTCTCTGGCCAGAACACATACAGTAGACAGAGCCTGAAGTTCTACTTCTTGTGCTGACAGTGAGGGAGGGAGTGCAGCTGCGTGCAATACAGTGTCTTCCGTAGTAACAGCGTATCCGGTGTGGAATCTGCTAAAATCATCATATCTTGAACTGTCTTTCAGGGCATTGTAGAGAGGCTGCATTATGCGGTATGCTTCCGGTATTCACTGACAACAATAAGTACATAGTCCAAGAAAACGCTGGAGTTCAGTCTCATCTTTTGGGAAAGGAAGGGAGCTGACGGCTCTTTTTTTTTTTTCTTCTGTGAGGTGTCTGGCACCCTGAAGGAGACAGTGACCAAAAAATATCACTTGACCAAGGCAGAACCGAAGTTTCGAGGCCGAAACCCGACAGTTCAGATCTGCCAGATACTTGAGAAGGCTAACAGTGGCAACAATGGCTTCCCGCTCTGTCCCTGCACACAACAAAAGATCAGCCACATACTGAAGCAGCGTGACATAAGGATATTCTAACTGCCAGGGTTAAAAACACTCGCCCATATTTTTTGCAAACTGATTGGGACTGTTTTGGGCCCCTTGTGGCATAACTGTCCACATCAATTGTCATCCCTGATAAATGAATGCAAACAGAAACTGGCAATCTGGGTGTAATGGAATGCTGAAGAAGGCATTGGCAAGGTCGATAACTGTGAACCAAGCAGCGTCTTGAGGTATCTGGGACAAGAGTATGTGGATTAGGCACCACTGGAGTTTCTAGAACAGTACCTGCATTAACTGCCCATAGGTCTTGTACCAGCCGCTACACAGGGGGTTGGCCGGGTGGGGTCTTTTTCTTAACGGGAAACAAGGGCATGTTACATGGGGAAACACAGGGTACCAGGGCACCATTATCGAGTAACGTTTGTATTTGCCCCTTGAGGCCCCGCTCCTGATCATGTTTCAAAGGGTACTGATGGACTTTGGGAAAAGGGGCACCAGGTTTGAGAAACACTTTTACTGGTTCTACAGGTATTATTGGGGTGAATCTGGGCCTATCAGGGCCATCATAACCGTGGGAAGGGCATGTAAGTTATACATCTCATTATGTTCATCTGCATAGGGGTTATATAACGTAAATACCATCTGACCATCATCTTGGAATTATATTCTGGAGCGGAACTGTGATAATAAATCTGCCCCCAGTAAATTTACCGGACATGAGGGAGAGATTACGAACTGAGCAGTAACTTCAGGGAAAGGTCCCACAGGGATGGGTTTTGTGAGAGTATATTTATTGGGTCTGCCATCTACTCTAATGAAAACAAGCTCTTGGTCTGAGAATTAACATAGCGAGGGAGATTTCCAGACACAGGGTTAAAATGGATATTGGAGTATGGGACTGGATTTGTGTAAGGGTGGGAGGAGGTCAGGAGCTGGAGTCTGGGCCACTGATAAGGAACGGAGCTGTGTCCTTGCAGCTGTGGGGGGGGGGGGGGGGTTAGCTGAGATTGGAGCAGAAATCGCTGCAGCTACTGATTTAACCCTTGATCTCACTGTTGATGCAGAACGTGCTAAATTCTTTTGAAAACTTTTAATTACTTTTAGTGCATCGTCCGGAGTGGAATTCTCGATGTCAGGTCTAACTGACATTATTGCCTCTTTCAATTCAGATTTAAGGCCGGACATCAAAGCTACTGCAAAAAGGTGTGAATGGGCTTTATTATACAGTGAAAACCCCAAATCCCAAATCTTTAAGTACTACCATAAGACGCCCATAGAACTTCTCGGCAGTCTCCCCCTTGTCCTGTGTGACATCTGTGAGGGAGGTAGCTTGGTGCTAGTCTATCTTGTGCTCAAACCTTTAAAGCATTACAGAAATCAACATCACTCTCATAGGTTCCCCCGTTCACATTATTCATTATGCCACCCTCAATAATTGGAAAATACCCCTCTCCAGCCTTCACATGGAGTAAGTGTAACAAATCTCTCCGGGGAGTGGAATAAATCTCTCGATTCGCTGCTATTTGTCTATAGAAGGCCATGGGGGATGTTTCTGAATCGGGTAACTAAAGTAGGAGGGGGTGGATACTCATAACCACCAGCAATACTAGTATTGAAAGATAGGAGACAAAAAAAGCGCAAATAGGGTCTTATCCCCAGGATTGTTCTTAATCAATTGTGAGAGAACTGCTCACCTGGTAGTACACAGTACAAGCGTGTAGTTGTCAGCTGCTGCAGATCCACAGGTCGGCGTTGCGACCTCTCAGAACCGTTATAATAAATGAAATGTGGATTACATCTGCGCTGCTGCAACAAATATTTATAGCAAACAAAAGCAACACAAGCAAAACTTAGCTTATGCAGGGCAGACAGGCCACAAGAACGATCCAGGAGAAAGCAAGACCAATACTGGAACATTGACTGGAGGCCAGGAACAAAGAACTAGGTGGAGTTAAATAGAGCAGCACCTAACGACTTAACCTCGTCACCTGAGGAAGGAAACTCAGAAGCCGCAGCCCCACTCACATCCACCAGAGGAAGCTCATAGACAGAACCAGCCAAAGTACCACTCATGACCACAGGAGGGAGCTTGACCACAGAATTCACAACAGTACCCCCTTCTTGAGAAGGGGTCACCGATCCCTCACCAGAGCCCCCAGGCCGACCAGGATGAGCCAAATGAAAGGCACGAACCAGATCGGCAGCATGAACATCAGAGGCAAAGACCCAGGAATTATCTTCCTGACCATAACCCTTCCACTTAACCAGGTACTGGAGTTTCCGTCTCGAAATACGAGAATCCAAAATCTTCTCCACTATATACTCCAACTCCCCCTCAACCAAAACCGGGGCAGGAGGATAAACGGATGGAACCACAGGTGCCACGTATCTCCGCAACAATGACCTATGGAATACGTTATAGATGGAAAAAGAAGCTGGAAGGGTCAAACGAAAAGACACAGGATTAAGAACCTCAGAAATCCTATACGGACCAATGAAACGAGGCTTAAACTTAGGAGAGGAAACTTTCATAGGAATATAACGAGATGACAACCAAACCAAATCCCCAACACGAAGTCGGGGACCCACACAGCGCCTGCGGTTAGCGAAACGTTGAGCCTTCTCCTGAGACAATGTCAAATTGTCCACCACATGAGTCCAAATCTGCTGCAACCTATCCACCACAGTATCCACACCATGACAGTCAGAAGACTCAACCTGCCCTGAAGAGAAACGAGGATGGAAACCAGAATTGCAGAAAAACGGCGAAACCAAAGTAGCCGAGCTGGCCCGATTATTAAGGGCGAACTCAGCCAAAGGCAAAAAGGACACCCAATCATCCTGATCGGCAGAAACAAAACATCTCAGATATGTTTCCAAGGTCTGATTGGTTCGTTCAGTCTGGCCATTTGTCTGAGGATGGAAAGCCGAGGAAAAAGACAAATCAATGCCCATCCTAGCACAAAAGGTTCGCCAAAACCTCGAAACAAACTGGGAACCTCTGTCAGAAACGATGTTCTCCGGAATGCCATGTAAACGAACCACATGCTGGAAGAACAATGGCACCAAATCAGAGGAGGAAGGCAATTTAGACAAGGGTACCAAATGCACCATCTTAGAGAAGCGATCACAAACAACCCAAATGACCGACATTTTTTGAGAGACGGGGAGATCCGAAATAAAATCCATAGAGATATGTGTCCAGGGCCTCTTCGGGACTGGCAAGGGCAAAAGCAACCCACTGGCACGAGAACAGCAGGGCTTAGCCCGAGCACAAATCCCACAAGACTGCACAAACGAACGCACATCCTGCGACAGAGATGGCCACCAAAAGGATCTAGCCACCAAATCTCTGGTACCAAAGATTCCAGGATGACCAGCCAACACCGAACAATGAACCTCAGAGATAACTCTACTCGTCCATTTATCAGGGACAAACAGTTTCTCCGCTGGGCAACGGTCAGGTCTATTAGCCTGAAATTTTTGCAGCACCCTCCGCAAATCAGGGGAGATGGCAGACAAAATTACCCCCTCTTTGAGAATACCCGCCGGCTCAGACAAACCCGGAGAGTCGGGCACAAAACTCCTAGACAGGGCATCCGCCTTCACATTTTTAGAGCCCGGAAGGTACGAAACCACAAAGTCAAAACGGGAGAAAAACAGCGACCAACGAGCCTGTCTAGGATTCAACCGTTTGGCAGACTCGAGATAAGTCAAGTTCTTGTGATCAGTCAAGACCACCACGCGATGCTTAGCTCCTTCAAGCCAATGACGCCACTCCTCGAATGCCCACTTCATGGCCAGCAACTCTCGATTGCCAACATCATAATTACGCTCAGCAGGCGAAAACTTCCTGGAAAAGAAGGCGCATGGTTTCATCACTGAGCCATCAGAACTTCTTTGCGACAAAACAGCCCCTGCTCCAATCTCAGAAGCATCGACCTCGACCTGGAACGGGAGCGAAACATCTGGTTGGCACAACACAGGGGCAGAAGAAAAACGACGCTTCAACTCTTGAAAAGCTTCCACAGCAGCAGAAGACCAATTGACCACATCAGCACCCTTCTTGGTTAAATCAGTCAACGGTTTAGCAATACTAGAAAAATTATTGATGAAGCGACGATAAAAATTAGCAAAGCCCAGGAACTTTTGCTGACTCTTCAGAGATGTCGGCTGAGTCCAATCATAAATGGCCTGAACTTTAACAGGGTCCATCTCGATAGTAGAAGGGGAAAAAATGAAACCCAAAAATGAAACCTTCTGAACACCAAAGAGACACTTTGACCCCTTCACAAACAAAGAATTCGCACGCAGGATCTGGAACACCATTCTGACCTGCTTCACGTGAGACTCCCAATCATCCGAGAAGACCAAAATATCATCCAAGTATACAATCAGGAATTTATCCAGGTACTCTCGGAAGATGTCATGCATAAAGGACTGAAACACTGATGGAGCACTAGAAAGCCCGAATGGCATAACCAGGTACTCAAAATGGCCCTCGGGCGTATTAAATGCTGTTTTCCATTCATCGCCCTGTTTAATACGCACAAGATTATACGCACCACGAAGATCTATCTTGGTGAACCAACTAGCCCCCTTAATCCGAGCAAACAAATCAGACAGCAGCGGCAAGGGGTACTGAAATTTGACCGTGATTTTATTTAGAAGGCGGTAATCAATACAAGGTCTCAGCGAACCATCCTTCTTGGCCACAAAAAAGAACCCTGCTCCCAATGGCGACGACGACGACGGGCGAATATGACCCTTCTCCAAGGATTCCTTTACGTAACTCCGCATAGCGGCGTGCTCAGGCACAGACAAATTAAACAGTCGACCTTTAGGAAACTTACTACCAGGAATCAAATCGATAGCACAATCACAATCCCTATGCGGAGGTAGGGCACTGGACTTGGGCTCATCAAATACATCCCGGTAATCCGACAAGAACTCTGGGACCTCAGAAGGGGTGGATGATGAAATAGACGGAAATGGAACATTACCATGTACCCCCTGACAACCCCAGCTGGGCACAGACATTGATTTCCAATCCAATACTGGGTTATGGACTTGTAGCCATGGCAACCCCAACACGACCACATCATGCAGATTATGCAACACCAAAAAGCGAATATCCTCCTGATGCGCAGGAGCCATGCACATGGTCAGCTGGGTCCAGTACTGAGGCTTATTCTTGGCCAAAGGCGTAGCATCAATTCCTCTCAATGGAATAGGATACTGCAAGGACTCCAAGAAAAACCCACAGCGCCTAGCATACTCCAAGTCCATCAAATTCAGGGCAGCACCTGAATCCACAAATGCCATGACAGAATAGGATGACAAAGAGCAGATCAAAGTAACGGACAAAAGAAATTTCGACTGTACCGTACCAATGGTGGCAGACCTAGCGAACCGCTTAGTGCGCTTAGGACAGTCGGAGATAGCATGAGTGGAATCACCACAGTAAAAACACAGCCCATTCTGACGTCTGTGTTCTTGCCGTTCAGCTCTGGTCAAAGTCCTATCGCACTGCATAGGCTCAGGTCCATGCTCAGATAATACCGCCAAATGGTGCACAGTTTTACGCTCACGCAAGCGTCGACCGATCTGAATGGCCAAAGACATAGACTCATTCAGACCAGCAGGCATAGGAAATCCCACCATGACATCCTTTAGGGCTTCAGAGAGACCTTTTCTGAAAATTGCTGCCAGCGCACATTCATTCCATTGAGTGAGCGCAGACCACTTCCTAAACTTCTGACAATATATCTCTACCTCATCCTGACCCTGACACAGAGCCAGCAAATTTTTCTCTGCCTGATCCACTGAATTAGGTTCATCATACAGCAATCCGAGCGCCGGAAAAAACGCATCAATATTACATAATGCAGGATCTCCTGGCACAAGGGAAAATGCCCAGTCTTGAGGGTCGCCACGTAATAAAGAAATAATGATCTTAACTTGTTGAACTGGGTCACCAGAGGAGCGGGGTTTCAAAGCCAGAAACAGTTTACAATTATTCTTAAAACTCAGAAACTTAGCTCTATCTCCAGAAAACAAATCAGGAATAGGAATTCTTGGTTCTAACATAGAATTCTGAACCACAAAGTCTTGAATATTTTGTACTCTTGCAGTGAGATGATCCACACAAGAAGACAGACCTTAAATGTCCATCACTACACCTGTGTACTGAACCACCCAAATGTCTAGGGGAAAAGAAAGACAAAACACAGTACAGAGAAAAAAAAAATGGTCTCAGAACTTCTCTTTTCCCTCTATTGAGAAGCATTAGTACTTTGGGTCTCCAGTACTGTTATGAACAGGTGATTCACAACCACAATGGACCTAGTGGTTAAGAGCACACAAAGTGACCTGATAGTTACTAACATAGGACGAGCTCTGAGACGTGGGAACTCTGCTGACCGCAATCCCTAATCCTATCATACCACACTAGAGGTAGCCGTGGATTGCTCCTAATGCTCCCTATGCAACTCGGCACAGCCTGAGAAACTAGCTAGCCCTGAAGATAGAAAAATAAAGCCTACCTTGCCTCAGAGAAATTCCCCAAAGGAAAAGGCAGCCCCCCACATATAATGACTGTGAGTTAAGATGAAAATACAAACACAGAGATGAAATAGATTTTAGCAAAGTGAGGCCCGACTTACTGAATAGACCGAGGATAGGAAAGATAGCTTTGTGGTCAGCACAAAAACCTACAAACAACCACGCAGAGGGGGCAAAAAGACCCTCCACACCGACTAACGGTACGGAGGTGCTCCCTCTGCGTCTCAGAGCTTCCAGCAAGCGAGAAAAACCAATATAGCAAGCTGGACAGAAAATATAGCAAACAAAAGCAACACCAGGAAAACTTAGCTTATGCAGGGCAGACAGGCCACAAGAACGATCCAGGAGAAAGCAAGACCAATACTGGAACATTGACTGGAGGCCAGGAACAAAGAACTAGGTGGAGTTAAATAGAGCAGCACCTAACGTCTTAACTTCGTCACCTGAGGAAGGAAACTCAGAAGCCGCAGCCCCACTCACATCCACCAGAGGAAGCTCATAGACAGAACCAGCCGAAGTACCACTCATGACCACAGGAGGGAGCTTGACCACAGAATTCACAACACTGCTCGTACAAAGAAGAATCCACAGTCTTATTGCTCGTACAAAGAAGAATCCACAGTCTTACTGCTCGTACATTAAAGAATCCACAGTCTTACTGCTCCTACGATAAAGAATTCATAGTGTTGCTGCTGAACAGAATGCACTGTTCACTTTATCTTCTTTGCAGAGTTTTTCTGATGTACTGGATTTATTTCAGGACCATGACATCACTGGATACTTTCCAGAACCTTGTTGAACGTGACCTTAAGATCTTACATGAATCCATATCTCACTCTGGATATAGGAGTAATTTAACATTTAACCAATGCAAGGCATTGCATGAACACAGTACGAACCTTATAATCAATCTGACAAGGTGGGCTGTGTAGTGGTGATGGACTCTGTGGCTAATATCTTGGAGAACACTTATAAGAAATTGACTTTTGATCCCACAATATATTGTAAGATTATATTTTCCCAATGTATTCATGAAGGTGTTTTGTTGGGTGTCATCTATTCTAAGATCCATAGATGGCTCATTCCAGACCATCCCATCAGAGCAATATTTCCATCTATTCCTCATGTCCTTGCAAAAATTGCCGTGCAGCACCACGTCAATAATTTCAGCAATTATTTTTTAAATTTGAGAGAATTCATCCTTTTGTCCTTGGATTATGTACTCAAAAAATGACTTTTTCATGTTTGACCATCAATTTTACTTACAGGTACTGGGAGCTCCAATGGGCTGGAAATTTTCCCCAACTCTTGCCATTTTATTCATGGCATGGTGGGAAGAACTGCATATTTTTACTATTGATAATCCTTTTTTTTCCGCAATACCTTCTGGTACGGTCGGTACGTAGATGATCTCCTCCTTGGAGGTGGGACACACACACCATGGTTGACCTGTAAAGGCTTCTTTAGATGTGCAGGAGATCGTTGCAACGTGTGTGAATATGCCCAAAATAGGAAGAAAACGTTCACCCTCCCCCAGGGTTCCCCATACATTATTAATTCTTTTATTACTTGTGACACTGACCACTTAGTTTATTGCATTGCAAACAAGTCAGGTTTTGTTTTTAATTATGCTTTTTGCTCAATACATTTTTGGATTTTATTCCTGGATGTTTGTGCTGAACTTCATCCTCCCTCTTGTTCTGTCCTTACAGTAAGTCTGTGATCACACGTTGCGTTTTGCATGTGTTTTTTTCTGGAGTCAAGACCTGCCTTCTTGGCAGTAAAGCAGATCCTTACAAAAAAAAAGCCGGTTTTGTTGCATTTTTGGTGCAGATTACATGTGTCATTTGTCTACAGTGTTTAATAAAGTTAGTTTTATTCACTAAAAACGCAGCAAAAGCGCAACAAAAAAGTGTCAAAAATACATGGTTGCATTTTCTGCAGCGTTTTTGCACTTTCTCATTGTTTTCTATGATAAAAATAAGCTGCAGAAATGCTGAAAGACGTCACATGCTGCAGATTAAAAAAAAAAAAAACGTTTTTGTTTTTTTTTCAATTCAGTCAGGAAAAAAAGCAATGAGCCCCCTTAGTTTTCTGGTTCCTAGTAGCTTATTCAGAAAATTAACCCCAGAGGAGTCACCTTGCACTAAATTCTTGGCACTAGCAGAGAAAGTACAATGGAGAAGGATCATGGGCCATAGAAGAACACAGCAATATTGGTAATGTATACTTTTTCATTACATATAAGATCATTTATTTATGTGGAAGATATTAATAGCACTTAATTGACAGGAAAAACAATCAAATAAAATGCATTCCTTATTGAGGAATTAATACCGTAGATATCTTTAACTCTATTCCACCTCATACATAATATATACATGCTTAGAAAATATATTAACCTCTGTCTATTAGCGTGAACTTTTGTGATGGTGCACTAGTCCGTCTATGGTTTCCAAGTTCTGCTATTATTAGGAGCCCATGTACGTGGCAAACTCGTGTGCAGACACTGTTCTGGAATCTCCATAAGTCCATAATGAACATGTAGGCACCCTATGATCTGCCATATTATACTGTAGGTGCACTGATGAGTAATGCAGCAGCATTTGTAGTGAGAACCAATCGCAAGCAAATGATAGTCTATGGTAGCATAGATGAACTGGCAAATTTGTTTGTATTGTTGAAAGATAAACTACTCTGATGCAGCAGCATTTGTAGTGTGAACAAATCCAGGGAAGAGTTCTTTATGCCTACAACAAATGAAAGTTAATATAGCAAACAAATGGATTCTCCATGGCAGCAGAGATAAACAGGCAAATTTGTTTGTCTTGTCAAAACGATACAGTACTTTGATACAGCAGCATTTGTAGTGTGAACAAGTCCAAAGAAGAGTTCTTTATGCCAACAGCAAATCAACAATTATACAGCAAACAAATGGATAGTCTACGGCAGAAGAGATGATCAGGCAAACTTGTTAGCATTGTCGAAAAGATACACTACTCTGATGCAGCAGCATTTGAAGTGTGGACAAGTGCAAAGAAGAGTTTGCATTATTATTATTTATTTATATAGCACCATTGATTCCATGGTGCTGTACATGAGAATAGGTTACATAAAAATTGCAGACATCACTTACAGTAAGCGAACTAACAATGACAGACTGATACAGAGGGGCGAGGACCCTACAGTTGCGGGCTTATATTCTACAGTTTGTATGTTTACAGCTTAGTTCCAGGCCTGAGCCTGAAGTAAATGCATATTGTAGAAACAAACAGGAGTTAACTGAGATTATTTCTACGTGAATGAACTGGTAAGACAAACTCTTAGGCCACTTTCATATGTTCAGTATTTGGTCAATATTTCACATCAGTATTTGTAAGCCAAATCTAGGAGTGGGTGATAAATACAGAAGTGGTGACCTGTTTCTATTATACGTTTCCTCTGATTGTTTCACTCCTGGTTTCGGCTACAAATACTGATGTGGCTGAAAAAAGCTTACTTAATACTCAGACACACACGGATGTCAGCAGGTTTTAAAAAGTACACATTTATAAGAAAAAGACTGGTTAATTTTTCCGACAGCTCTTCGAAGCACCTGGTTGCCTACACTCCGTTATGAGCATGAAGCCTTACCACTACTCATGGTTCTTTAGAGAACCGCCGTGACTTTGCTGCCTAATGTGGAGAGGTAGTGGGACAACCAGAGGTGAAATATATAGGAATGCTTAGTTATCAATATTTTGAAGATGTCAGTAAACCTGTACTTGTCCTAATTATATTTTTACAATCATTATAAAAAAAAGATTCAGTCGTGACATCTCTGTGGCGCTCAGCAGTGGTTCTCTTGTTTTACTGTGCATCGGTAATGTGCAGACACCGGGCTGTCTGATGATCCATGTCTGTCACTTTATGTGCCTGGAGTCCTAATGTCTCGAGTCATAAAATCAGCACATGAATGATCAGCCTGGTAATTCTCACTTGTAGAGGAATGATATTAGGAGAGGCACAAATAGTAATAACACTAAAATGACCTCTGTACTATTAGTTTTATTACTTTTGTACTGATGAACCAAAATGTGGAAAGAATTCAACCTGGTAAGTCCAGGTCTCGCTATCACTTGGTAAGCACACCATCAGTGGAGGGATTTTGACTCTTGATTTTCTTTGCTGCTCATAAGTTTAATAAAGAACCTGCATAAGGAACATATGAGCAAGATCATAACGATGGTGAATGATCCTACTGAGCATGACCCACCTCAGCCCGTGACTGGTTGAGCAGGCACTATCGGCCATTTCTTATACATCAAGGATGCGAACCAGAAGCTTATGTTAAAAAATAATATATTCAGCATTACTCACCTTGCTATGCTCCGGAGATATCTCTTTGCTCCTCTGCAGCTTGGACATCACAGCCAAAAGCAGTCAACAAGGATCAGGAGCAGCATCACTGGAGCTTAGCTTATTAATTTCAACACAAGCCATCTAATAGGCGGTAAAAATATATTAATGGAATATAGATGGATGGACATTGTTGGATGGAACTCGTTAAAATTTTCAGCCGTTCTTGAGATATTAACACTTTTCCTTTGTTTACAGCTTGTTACCTTGGAGAGCGACCATCACCTCTGGCTAGTTTGTAAACAAAGCGCTGAAGCTTGCCAGGATTAAAAGTTAACAGTGTGCTCCAGCGATCCTAATCTAGCTTCAGAAGCGGGCTTACAAGCTAAATAGAAAAGAGCTTGTAAAAACTGTGCAAATTCGGCCAGTGCTTCTATAGACACCAGTGGTGGTCGGTCACCAAGGCAGCAAGCTGTATATCTGAGAAAAGTGTTAATATTTCAAGAATGGCTAAACATTTTTTAACAAACGGTAAATTGCAAAAGTACTTGTTTTTACAAGCACTAATCAACCATAATCATGAAGATGGCCATAACCCATTTAAGGAACATTTTTCTTCTCCCTTCTTCATGCCTACTTTAGATTAACAACCATTCTTGTTCTTATGCTGGAAAAACTAGAAAACATTGGTGGTTTGGGGTTATCGTAAAGCAAAATGGCAGATTTTCTTTGTAAACCTGGATATCGGAGGTTGATGGATTTTTTTTTTGGTGATAATAGTTTGACAGATGATTTATTTGACACTTATAGTTCTGAAGATATACGATATTCTTTAGCGTAGAAGGGGTTGAAAAGAATTGCCCTCGATCTTTTCGTGTCTCTTTTAAGCTTTTAACATTTTACATTATGTGGTGACCTTCATGTACAGAGAAAAAAATCTGATGTTACCAGCTGAAAATCAATAAAGATTTATACTAGTCAAATGGGAATTGTAAAATGTTGTAGAAATTAAAGGGAACCTGTCACCCCGTTTTTTGAGATTGAGCTATAAATACTGTTAAATAGGGCCTGCGCTGTGTGTTCCTATAGTGTATGTAGTGTACCCCGATTCCCTATGTATGCTGAGAAATAACTTACCAAAGTCGCCGTTTTCGCCTGTCAATCAGGCTGGTCAGGTCGGGAGGGCGTGGTGACATCGGTGGTTCTTCCTCAGCTTTACGTTGGTGGCGTAGTGGTGTAGTGGTGAAGACACAGCGCGCGATCTGCGCTGTAATCCCTTGCATCGGTGGGGGCGGCCATCTTCCTGGGGCCGCGCGTGCGCAGATCGAGTGCTCTGCTGCACGGGGCTTCAGGAAAATGGCCGCGGGATGCCGCGCGTGCGCATTAGAGATCGCGGCGGCCATTTTCCCAAAGCCGAGTTTGCATCTCGGCTTTGGGAAAATGGCCGCCGCGATCTCTAATGCGCACGCGCGGCATCCCGCGGCCATTTTCCTGAAGCCCCGTGCAGCAGAGCACTCGATCTGCAGCTCTCATTTGCTATGGATTGTATGTGTCTCTACTAAGTATTTTGACTGCACTAGGGTGTATTGTGGTTAATTTGGTGTTTTGATTATCTGATTATTATTTTTAATTTATTTGTAAAGTGTTGTAGAAATTAGATACATTTTTTACTTTTGGGAGAAATGTAAACAAAAACAGAATATCCACCGCTGTGATGTCTTATTATGGATTGTATGTATCTACTAAGTATTTTGACTGCACAAGGGTGTATTGTGGTTTATTGGGTGTTTTGATTATCTGATTATTATTATTATTTTTGACTTATTTGTAAAGTGTTATAGTAGTTAGATTGATTTATTACTTAAAGACTTTGGGACAAATTTAGACAAAAACTGAATAGCCACAGCTGTCAGGTCTTATTGCAGGCTATGTGTGTCCGTACTAAGTATTTTGACTGCACAAGGGTGTACTATGGTTAATTGGTCGTTTTGATTAGCTGGTTATTATTATTATTCTTTTTTATAGATTTTTTTTTGGCTTATTAATTCATGAATTTAAATTCCAATATGTCTAAGATTTCTTCAAATTTTGATTTGGTATTCAGGCAGAAAGTGATATCTATTGATAAGCTATCCAGATCTAAAGTTTCCACAGAACCTTGCCCAACAGAATGAAATGAAAAGAGGCTTTGGTTATCAGTAGATATCATGCTTCCTGATAGTTTCCATGTAGCCAGAACTATTTTTCTACACAGAACAAAAATATAGGTTGTTGAAGACCAATGTAAAATGTTTCTTTTATGACTTTTGAAATACAGTTGTTCTCCTTTTGTTCCTGAGATGTGGCCCCTTCTTCTTGAATGTTTATGTAGTAATAATAGCCAAGTGGGTGTGATCCAAACTCTACTCTGCTCTAAAAAGACCAGTGTTAGGTCTCGAGTTCCCGCTTCTGCACAGGGGGAATCTCGAGCCATCTCCGCTGCGGTCTCCCATTCTTATCCAGCCGCAGTGGAGTCTGCTCAGCAGGGACGTCGGTCCCAGCGTCTTGCTCAGTCTCACTCTGTACAGAGAGCTACTGTGGCTTCTTCAGCTTCTGCCATTAAAGCCAGTGCTGGTCAGCAGCGAGCGGACTTCTCTGGGACTAAGTCCTTGTCTGCACACACTGAGCATGCCCAGGGCAAGATCTCCCGTTGGAGATCGAGGGTCATGTGCTCAGGCCCTGCAGCACATTCCATTGGTCCTCTTGGCAGGTCTTGGAAGGGCAAAGTTTCTGTGGCCACTTCCTGTGCTGCAACTATATAAACTGCGCATGACCGCACGGCCATGCGCTAGTGTACATTTGCATACGTGTGTTTGTTGTGAGTGCAAGTCGTCCTTGGATACCCCTTCCCTATTGAATGTCTGTTCGCGGAAGGTGTATGGTTGCTATCTAGCGCCCGACTTATCCTACAGCACGAATCACACATTACAGCGTCCAGTTGCTGTGACCGCCAGTATGGCGCCGTGCACTTCCTCTGTGCTTTCCTTACCCAAGCCTGGGTGGTTAGTGGCGTTCGTCAGTGCGGCACCGCATGCACTCTTGTGCCCTAATATTGTTATTCAGCTTCCTTACACACCCAGTTGCGGTGTTGTGCCAGCAAGGGTCTAATCGGACTTCAATCCTAGTTGGGGTTGAGTTCGCTGACTACTTGCTCACGCTCTATGTGCGGTACCGCGATCCTGTGACGCAACAGGATCGCTTCCTTCACGCTGGGTGAAGTTTAACCCACGTGTGTATGCTTATGAGTACCGCCATATAGTCCGTCATTACTTGGCAGCAGGTTCCATCTCTGCACGGTGGACCCCGGGCTGCGAACGCACCATACTCTATCTGTCTTAGTATTTGGTGCATTCCGCTAGCCCTAACATTACACTAGCGCCAGGGTCTGGCTAGTAATGACGGACAAACAGCAATCCTTGCGGTATATCCAGCAGCTGGAGGGTAGGTTGGCGGCTATTGAGAGCGCAACCTCAGCTGTGGATGCTACCGCAGTTGCTGTACAGGCTGCTGAGTCACATGAGGCCAGGGAAGTGTCACAAGCGGGATCTAAGTCCCGGACCGCTTGTGCACTCAAGGTCTGTCATGTTTGCCAGCAGTCAGGACATCTAGCCACCAGATGTTCTCAGCGGTTGAGGAAACGTCAGCGTCTAGTGGTAGTAGGTGGAGGTACACTAGACACGGCGACGTTTGCCTCTAAATTGTCCTTTAAGGGGACAATTACTATAGGCTCATTCTCCCACTCAGTAGAGCTCTGCGTGGATTCTGGGGCGGAGGGCAATTTTATGTCTTCTGCCTTCGCCCAACATCACGCAATACCCCTGGTTATGCTAGCTCAACCAGTAACGGTACGAGTGGTGAATGGGTCGACACTGCCCTCACAGATAACACACCAGACCATCCCTTTTACTCTGTCCATGTCGCCATCTCATCAGGAGATTATATCTCTGCTCGTCATTCCTGAGGAAATTGATGAGGTCCTGTTGGGAATACCTTGGCTACGGTACCACTCTCCTCATATCGAGTGGTTCTCTGGCAGAATCCTGGGATGGGGCGAATCTTGTGGGGGTAGGTGTCAGAGGGAGTGCGTTCAGGTTGCTACTACAGAGGTACCCGCAGATCTTTCCTCTCTCCCCAATCAGTATTGGTCTTATGCAGACGTGTTCTCCAAAAAGGCGGCGGAGATCCTTCCGCCCCATCGCCCCTATGACTGTCCTATTGATCTCTTGCCTGGTGCTGAGCCTCCCCGGGGTCGGGTCTATCCGCTATCTCTCCCGGAGACGGAGGCAATGTCACAGTACATCCAGGAAAATCTGGCAAGAGGATTCATTAGGAAGTCAGTGTCACCTGCTGGGGCAGGGTTCTTCTTCGTGCAGAAGAAGAATGGGGAATTGCGTCCATGCATAGACTACAGGGGTCTTAATGCCATCACCGTTAAAAATAAGTATCCTTTGCCCTTGATATCTGAGCTCTTCGATAGGCTTCGGGGAGCAAGGGTATTTACTAAACTAGATCTGCGCGGTGCTTACAACCTGATTCGCATCCGTGAGGGGGACGAATGGAAGACGGCTTTTAACACCAGGGATGGGCACTATGAATATCTGGTGATGCCCTTCGGGCTCTGTAATGCCCCAGCCGTTTTCCAAGACTTTGTGAACGATATCTTCCGGGATATGCTTTCCACCTCGGTCGTAGTCTATCTGGATGATATTCTCATCTACTCTCCAGATATTGACTCCCACCGGAGAGATGTTTGCAAAGTCTTCGACCTCCTACGGGCAAACTCCCTCTATGCCAAGTTGGAGAAGTGTATGTTTGAGCAGGAGTCCTTACCTTTCCTAGGCTACATCATCTCTGCCCAGGGATTGGCTATGGATCCTGCCAAACTACAGGCTGTGATGGACTGGCAGGAACCCCATTCTCTTAAAGCGGTGCAGCGCTTTATGGGGTTCATTAATTATTATCGCCAGTTCATTCCGCACTTCTCAACTTTGGTAGCTCCCTTGGTTGCCCTCACCAAGAAGGGGGTGAATCCCAAATTGTGGTCTGAGAAGGTCTCCAAGGCCTTTAACTCTATAAAGTCACACTTCGCTAGCGCTCCCATCCTACATCACCCCGAGGTTGATAAGCCATTTATCATGGAGGTGGATGCCTCTTCTGTTGGTGCTGGAGCAGTCCTCTTCCAAAAGGATGCTCAAGGTCGGAAGCATCCTTGCTTCTTTTTCTCCAAGACCTTCTCACCAGCAGAGAGGAATTATTCCATCGGGGACAGGGAGTTGCTAGCCATGAAGTTGGCTTTCTCGGAGTGGAGACATCTCTTGGAGGGAGCACGTTTTCCCTTCCAAGTCTTCACAGACCATAAAAATTTGGTGTACCTGCAGACAGCCCAGCGGTTGAATTCTCGCCAGGCCAGATGGTCCTTATTCTTCTCCCGGTTTCATTTCACCCTCCATTTTCTTTCTGGGGAGAAGAACATTCGGGCCGACGCTCTCTCTCGCTCCGCTGTGTCATCTGCGGAGGAGGAGGAGGAGCCTCGGCTTATTGTCCCCACCGAGAGCTTGAGAACTGTGGCCCCGGTTTCGCTAGAGTCTGTGCCTCCGGGCAAGACTTTTGTACCATCCAGTTTGCGACCGGAGGTTCTCTCTTGGGCACACTCGTCCAGGGTGGGTGGACATTTTGGTACCAAAAGGACATCTGAGTTACTGGCGAGGACATACTGGTGGCCGCATATGGCTCGTGATGTCGCAGAGTATGTTCGGGCGTGTGTCTCTTGCGCCAAGAACAAGACTCCTCGGCAACGGCCAGCTGGTTTGCTTTATCCTCTGCCGGTGGCGGACAGGCCCTGGGAGATGGTCGGGATGGACTTTGTGGTGGGCTTACCCAAGTCTCGTAACTGCACCATTATCTGGGTGATCACCGACCATTTTTCCAAAATGGTGCACTTGGTGCCTCTTCCACGGCTACCTTCTGCACGGGCGTTGGCTGTCTTGTTCGTCAAGCATATCTTTCGCCTACACGGTATGCCAGACAAAATTGTTAGTGACCGGGGTCCCCAGTTTGCGTCTCGATTCTGGAGAGAGCTTTGTCGTCTACTCAGTATTGAGTTGAATCTCTCTTCGGCATATCATCCCGAGATGAATGGGTTGGTAGAGAGGGCCAACCAGACCTTGGTCACATATTTACGACATTTTGTTTCTGCCAGGCAGGATGACTGGTCATCCTCGCTACCGTGGGCAGAGTTTGCACTTAACAATGCCGTAGCCGACTCCACCGGTCAGACTCCATTCCTCCTAAATTACGGCCAGCATCCGCGTGTTCCTGTGCCCATGCCTGTGTCTTCTGCTGACTCCAGGGTGGCAGACTGGGCTGTGGAGGCACGGGACATTTGGGACCGCACGCAGGATGCCATTCGGCTAACAACCAGATTCATGTACAGAAAAGAGGGAGACACATCTTGGGAATGGAGAGGCGCAGGAACAATAAAGAAACAATGCCAGATTCAGGAGAACAGCCGTATTTAAACCAGGTAAAAAAAAAATGAAAGAGTTATGGCAAGTGATCTGTTTAAAGGTCCAGAACATTGTGCCTAAACCTTACTCAGATTAACCATGTTTAACAGCTTTACACAATGATTTTATTTTAGAAATGTCTCTATTTGCTAAACTTAGTGATCAGCTGTGATCAGGTATGGACTGGGGCTGAAATTCAGCCCTGGCATTTGAAATCACACAGGCACATGTTGTCTCCGTCCCCAAGCACCAGAACAATATTTCTAATGATTCCTGTGACCTGGTGGGGTAAGTGACAGAAACAGCGACTTTGTGCTACATTACAACTCTTAACAGTCTGGGTGTCTTGAGGACACTGATTCTGCTAACAATGTAGCAGACAAGGCAGCCCATGACCAGACAGGCCCTTCTGGCATTTGCCAGAATTGCCAGATGGCCAGTCCGGCCCTGGCTGTGATCTGATTTCTGAACTTGTGTTGATTTCCCTGCAGCGCCACCACTGGGCAAATTAAACAACGCATGTCAAAATCAATAGATCGTCCATATAATACATCGATGTGTTGGGTCCTCCAGAGTGAGGAAAGCTCCTTGTAGCCACTCTTAAAGGGATCCTGTCACAAAGTTTCACCATACAAAGAAGAGCTAGCGCCTGTTAGTCCTCATATATAGCAATCTAGAATGCTCATATTGGACCGTGCGGTCCCGTAAATCTGATGACATGTCTGTTCTGACATTCTCGCAGCAATTTCCTATACGACTGTTGGCGCTTAAAGCTGTGTCCTCCTCTAACAGCAACCGTGAAACCTCACCCTGGGGCTCACCGGGAATAAATATCGGGCTACACAGCGAGATCTAGTTCTCCGCAGCCTGAGTCCAGTACAACATAAACCTTGTCCTGACTTCTCCGTCTCAGTGGGAGAGCCGCTCTGATGTAACAACCTGTGACATATCCCTTTCCTGCTCGCTGTCACCTTCCCTGAAGCCATGTCAGCTCGGCTGTGTGTATCCACTGGCTGCAATGTGCTCTGTCCTAACATGGAGGGGACAGTGGGGGTTGGAGAAATGCGTCATTTTCCTTTCCCCCTGCCGTCAGCCACCAGCTATGGGCAAGTTGTGCCTATGTGAACAAATACATTTACACCACCTGCAGAACATGGCACAGCTAGATGGCAAGGCTGAGGTCATGCAGAAAATGTCAGATAGGGGTACAGAATGAGCAGAATAAAATAACTACTCATCCTTCAAAATCATACTTCTGAAGAGTGCTATGTCTCACCTGGCGAGGTGGATGCTCGAAGTCCTTGCTCCAGATGAGCAGTTTGTGGTATAGCAGAGCCCAGCAGTGTAGCAGAGCTGAGTGTGTCAGGATGCTGGGGCTAGAGGAGATCAGAAGAGCAACGTAGAAGAGCCAAGCGATGCAGCAGTGTTGGGTATTTCAAGTGGCAAGTTTTTGTGATGTAGCAGGGTTGAGTAGGTCAGGAGACTCACTGTGGTGATGTAGCAGAGCGCAACGATGTAGCAGAACAGAGTAGCTAAAAAGATTCAATGTGCTGATATAGCAGAGCCCAGCAATGTAGCAGACTTGAGCAGTTCAGAAGATTAACTGTGGTACTGTAGCAGATCCCAGCAGCAGCAGATTTCATTAGATCAGCTGACTCGTGTAGTTATGTAAAAACACCAGTAATGTAGCACAGTTGAGTAGGTCAGGAGCCAGCCTATAAGGCCAGGGTGCATGATGTAACTGTTCAAATTTTGGGGATTTTGATCTCTGTGTCAGAAAATCAAAACTCTGGCTGAGGTAAAGATACTGTACATTAAAAGGGTTACATTTTCCTGGTATAACATAATAAAAATAGTGTATTTAATCATGGACAACATCTGTAATCCAGTTTACTGATGAGCTTGCTACAGTGTATCACTGCAGGTAAATTGTGGAGGCCTCCGGGAAAATGGCATGCACACCTCGTCTTTTGTCTCCTTGTTCATCTGGGCCAGGTTTTACAGGCAGCCTGAGTGATGGGCGAGTCTGGCTGCCCACATACTCCACCTCTGGGTGTGGTTCATTTGTTAAAATGGAGTCTGTTGTTTGACACATGGTCTGTTTGTGTGGAGGGAGAAGGCCTCCTGTGTGTTATCTCCAGACCGAGCTGGTAAACTGGGTGCTATCCAACCTGTGTAAATAAATAATCATGTGCACAGCCGTTTAAGGGAGGTGCCAGAGTAGGTTCCCAAACCGTAAGATATATAGCGAAAAAACTCGGCACTCAACATGATCAAGTGAGGTTTTAATGGTGTCCACAAGGTAGTAACAGAAACGTTTCTGTAACAAATGGAAACGGAGGCACAGAAGTTGAAGTTCACATTCGTTTTTATTTAGGTTTAATGTGGAACCTCGGGACCACGGTCCGGGGGGCTCCGAAGGGGGCGTGACTACGTGAGCGCCAGACACCTGTGGTAAGACCCCTCGAACAGGGTCAGAATGGAATGCCTGGGGGACACGGGTGCTACCTCCAGTTACACCCCAAACTCGTGGCAGCTGTCTCAGCGGGACAATCGGACAAGCAGTGTTAGCGGGAGACGTGGAGCTAACCAAGTGATACCGGGTGTACGGGTAGAAGCTAGTTCCAATGGTTCTGGCGTTGTCCGGAGATGATGATGGCAGATTGGCGGGACGAGACGGGATTGCGTAGATAGAAAAGTCGACGTCCAGGATAGCCGGGTAACTGGTAGCTGATGATCTGTGGAAACAGACAGTATAAGCGGAGTACTAGCGAAAGCACTTCAGAAACAGGAGCACATGCAGACAGGAACCGGAAGTAAGCAACAGTGGATTCTTGTTGCTTCGGCGCCCTCCCTATGGTGGAGGGGCTAGAAATAGCAATGAATAACACACCATTGGCTAGAAGCATATTTTTAAAAAATGCGCGCTGTCTCTTTAAGAGACCGGTAATGAGCACGCGCGTGCCCTAAGCACTCTGCCCGAGAACCTGCTGGCAGCACGCCAGGAAGCAGGAGAGGGAGGAGGAGGGGAAGCTGCATCCTGACAGCGTGGAGCCGGCACAGAGTGGGAGCCCCGATGGGGACCCCGCAAAGGTACAGAGACCGGACCGGGTGTAACAGTTTCGATCCTGATAATGGACCTTCATCAGTCACCGTTATAGTATATGTGGAGATATGGGTGGGCCCATAATGTTTCGGTCCTGATAATGGACCTTCATCAGTCACCGCTATAGTATATGTAGAGATATGGCTGGACCCATGAGATCACTTATTGCTAGAGGTAGTCAGACAATAACTAGAGTGCTGCTTGCATATAGAAGTGGAATGACCTGTATGAGGGCTAGCCGGTCCCCGGAAAGCCCAGGTAGTGTGCGCCTGCCTGGATGGTGTAGGGACGCGGTATCAACCGCTCATCCGTGCTTCGCCAGAGCAATGGGCAGAAGTGATGGCACCATACTTAATGGGGGAGCCCCAGAAGGCCTACTATTGCTTAATGTTGCAAGATGCCAAGGAACATGTCAAACTGAAAACTGAAATTTTGGCACACTTGGGGGTGATGATGACTGTCAGGATGTAGCAGATCCACCGCTGGGCATATCACCATGACAAACCCCCTCATTGTTTGATCTGCTGCACTTGGTCCAATAATGGTTGCAGCCAGAGTCCTCTACCTCTGCTCAGATGGTAGAGAGAGTGGTGATGGATGGGTTTGTGCATTCTCTTCTGAGGCCAATACAGACTTGGGTTGCCAAGGGTGACCCCAGGAATGCAGATGACCTGGTCAGACTGGTCAAGAGGTATCAGGGGGTCAAGGGTTCCTTGGGGAAGCAGCTCACTGCCTTTTGGAGGTCTCAAAAGGGGGCAGAGGCCCAAAAGAAGGTGAGACATCCAAGGTCCAAAGGGACGGTGGAGGTCCCAGCTAGCGATATTATATGCTGAACGCCACTGTTCATACTATGCATATCCGGCCTGCAGCGTGAACTGTCCACCCAACGAGGGGCCACAACCATGTCCCATAAAAGTCAATGGTTGGCAAGTGGCTGGACTGCAATACTCAGAGAGTTTGATGACCCTCGTGAGGGACACAATTCCTTTACAGCTGATCACTGGGAAGGAGGTTGGCATCCACTGAATTAATGGGGATTCTAAAGACTATCCAGTTGCCTGAGTGGACATTGAAACAGCGCAAGGCACTGAGTCCCAATTTGCATTGTCCAGGACTTATTGCATCCCATTATAGGCCAGGACTCTTTTTGTTTTGGGAAATGTGGGGAATTGGACAGGGCTCGGTTGCTCAGAGTTTCCGAGTTTCGTATGTTGAAACTCAGAGTCATTGAGGAATTCAAGAGTAGATGGTTTAGCACGATTGTCCTAGTTCCAAAACTCGATGGTGCGGTGCCCGGTAGGGCCGTGGGGTACTCAGGACTGGGTTGGACGGTTCTTAAACGGGTGGCAGCGGTGACCCGGTCCGTGGCCCTGGGCATGCAGTAAAATTATTAAAAGATTTGTGTATGAGATTAAAGTTTATAGGGGATAAGGAAGTTGTTTGTGATGCCACCTGTGGTATTTGGCCACAAATAGCTGATGCTGCAGTTCAGGTCACCTGGAGCAAATGGGGATGCAGCAACGTTGTTACAGCTCTCCATATGTAGAGATAGACGCAAGGGCAGTTAAAGGCATATAGTAAAGTTACTGATGGATGGTAGTGGTGCAAGGTAAGTGACACAGGAAAGATTTGAGAGGACACAGCAGGGTGCAGTCTTCACATTTTACTCACAGTTCGCAGAGTATGGTATCCAGCAGGGTGCTGTGACCTCCAGGTCAGTGGTCCAGCCAACTCTCCAGTAGCTTGGGGCACTTGTCCAGGACCCCCTACTTATGTGCCTTTTCCTGGCTGACTCCCTATCTCTCGCCTTCCTGCCCTGTGCCTCACACACAGTGTCCTAAGCCGGCAGTCGTGGGTCCTGTCGGGCTACGTCCTCACTGTCCCCTTGACCCTCTGTGACTCCTTTTTCAGCGAGCTGTGCTATCGCACATACAGATACGACAGCCTCTGGATTTCTAGTTGGGACTTGCAGTACCTCCACTAGTTTGGGGCCGGTCCCCTACTGCGACCTGGTCCCTCCACCTGACGATAGTTAGCGTCGATGCGGGTCCCACGGGTGGTTTCCACACTTCCCGTGCCCCTAGGATACCTTCATTCATTCTGGGAGCTTCTCCCCCTTCTTTCTCTCTCCTCACTTCCTTACTTAACTCCTCCCCTTCTCTACTTTCTGCACCCACACCTTCAACCTAATCCCTTCCTGGCCTGGAGATGTCTAGTCATGGTTGCTATTTTCAGGGTTCTGTATAGTGTCCCCTCCTTACCAGAGAGTTGGGGCATCACACCTCTGGCTGAGGTGCAGTACCTCTGTGGCGACTGGACCCTCAGCGGTGCCACAATGGCGAATGGAGATTCTGTAGATTTGGTAATTGGTAATTCTGTAGATTTGGTAATTAGGAAGCTGAATGAAGTCTCCAAGTTCAATGCATATCTGATGCTGTGTGTCGATGAGCTGATCGAGAGACTTGGGCCACCAAGGTATATAACCTTAGATTTAACTAAGGGATATTAGCGAATCCCCATGTCACAAGAAGCCAAGGAGAAGATGGCTTTTTCTATACCCGATGGATATTTTCAATATGTCTTGATACCATTTGGACTACAGGCAACCCCAGCTACCTTCCAGAGGGCCATAGACCGGAATCTTGCACCGCATAAGTATTAAGCCACAGCATACCTGTACCTGTAATCTTCAGCCCGGATTGGGGAAGTCATCTGTGAAAAGTCCAGATGGTGTTTGATGCTCTTTGAAAGGCAGGGTTTTCGAAATATCCAAAAAAATGTGCCAGGGGGAAAGAAGAGGCTAAATACATAGGATACAAATAGAAGTGAGATCAAACCACAAATCAGTAAAGTGAACACAATCCAAAACTGGCCAAGGCTGCTCTCAAAAAAGCTTTCTAGCCTTTCTAGGAATCATGGGGCACTACAGTAGATTCATACCAAATTTGCCATGATGGCGGCACTTCTGACAGACCTCTTTAAGTGGACGAAATCAGCTATGGCTAAATGGACCTCAGAAGCAGTGATGGCATTTCAAGAACTGAAAGTCTCTCTGTGTAAGCAGCTGTTCCTGGATGCCTGGTCTTCAGGAAGGAATTTGTACTCCAAACAGATGCCTCAGATGTTGGTTTAGGAGTAGTCTTGCCTCAAGAGATACACTGGGGGGAGCACTCAGTTTTCTACCTGAGTTAGGAAACTGTGGGCATGCGAAAATAATTATTCCATCCTGGAAAAGGAATCCTTGGCCATAAAGTGGGCAGGGGACACATTACTATCTATCTATCTATCTATCTATCTATCTATCTATCTATCTATCTATCTATCTATCTATCTATCTATCTATCTACTGTATCTATCTATCTATCTATCTATCTATTATCTATCTGTCTATCTATCTATTATCTATCTATCTATTACCTATTTATCTGTCTATCTCTTCCCAGAAATGCGTTTTATGTATTATACATATCCAAATTACCTTTGTGCTATACATACTGTAAAGTGCTGATCATAGACTACTATCTTTCCTCTCTCTTTTCAGAGGATGCAAATTACTACTTAATAAGGAGCAGATCCATTTCCATTGCGATCATTTGCCTAATGCTCGGTATTTACATAATTTAAGAGCAGAAGAGGACAGCATCACATATACTGAGTTCCTGCATGACAGCCTCATAAATACGAAGATGGAGAAAACCTTTCAAAGACTTTCACACACCAGAAAAATTGCAGATCCATAGTAATCTTAAAATGCTCAAAGATGTCTGCTGGTCCGGCCAGATCCATCTCAATGTACACACCAAAGATACATTTCTCCTACAGGGGGCACAATACCCATATTTGAAGATTGGTGATCAGACAGACATGCTGGCATTATCCCACACATTGCAATACACTGAAATAGAAGTATTCAGCCATAATGTGTATGAGATGAGGGCAGGGGAGTCAGGGTCATAGCTTTGGGGAGGACAGTGGTAGCAGTACCTCCTGGAGCACGTTGGAGCCCAGAAGATTCAAGTTTGCCCTTATATATAGAAATGAGAGCATTTCCCCAAAATTTGTTTCAGAATATTTTCTCGATTCGGCCGGCAGGATAACATTGGCTCAAATGAAAATTGCTGCGAAAAGACTTCAGACACCAAAGGATAATAAATGAAGGGAAAGGGGTTAAAAAATAACACTCAGACTCCTTATGCCACCTCCATCGCCAGTCATTTTGCTAGTTTTGTACAAATCAAATCCTTAAAATTGGAAGGAATTATGCCATAGTTAGCTGTAATATCAGGCACAGAAACTATAACATTACAGAGCTGTGTCTAATAAGGATACCAAAACCTGCCAAAGGATGCCGCTGCTGTATGCGCCTCCACCCCGCCAACCACCACACCCACTGGATATCCATTTTCTTAAAACAGACTATCTATTTTGTGGCAAAATTCAATACAGGGGCCTTAGAGCGCTGTATTATAAAAACCAAGCACTATAAAGATAAATTAAATGGTCCCTCTATGCCAACGAGGTGGATTCTCTAAGCCATAGGTCAGGGTACACAACAAGGATCAAGGGCACAGTGGGCAGGACTTAGATGGCACGTGGCTCAGTTAGGACCAAGACAGCAGCAATGTGCTGCATGGCAGACAGACAAGTGGAGAGGGAAACACCAGAAAGACACACAGCCAGAAGTGAAGACGTAATCAAGAACTGTAGGTGTAGACAGGCCAGTACTTGCATCAAGCAAATGGCTAAAGACAGAGCTGTTTTAATGGCATCAGCAGACAGATGGTCCTTGTCAAGGACAAAATCAGCATGATGTACAGAAAATTTGAACACTTGCTTGTATAGAAGATGCACAATGTTGTGGCAATGTTGACCGATACTGTGAATAGCACCGTTGAAGAGTTTGCTATGCTTTCAGCAGACAAAGGGTTAACTGCAGGTCTGAGCTAGGAGATAAATGCAGTTAGTTGAGAAAAAAACAGGTTTGCTGGAGAGATGATTGTGAACTGAGAGAAATGAATGGTGAGACAAACTCCATAGCACACTGTAACTGTGCACAAAGTTTACTAAATATTCAGACACACATGACTAATTCGACCATAAAAACCTAGGGTGATGATGATGTCACGGGAGTTTGCAGGGTTTCTTAAGATACTCAGTGAAGACCATAGGAAATGAATATAAATGGAAACTTAAAGGAAGGAAGCAGGGCCAGGACCTGGAGCAGAGACAGGTGAGTAACACTCAAATACTTTCAGACATCTTTATCTCATTTGTTGTATAATGTGATAAACAGGCAATCTGCAAATCATTACATTTAAAAATGATATTGTTATCTCCCAAAAATTACTCCAAAGTGCCCTTCTCTAGGTGACTCTCTTGTGTCACTTTTTTTCATGGCCTGATGTCAAGTGTAATCCATAGTCTCTATCCAGTAGATATGTTACTAGAGATTAGAGGATGCGTGGGTGGGTCATTGTGTTCTGTATAGTAAGTGGTGGGGCTTTGTCTCTCTATAGGAAGTGGGGAGAGTCATTATATGTTTACAGGAAGTAGGGTGGGGCTTTGTTAATCTACAGGAAGTAGGGTGGGGCTTTGTTAATCTACAGGAAGTAGGATTGGGCTTTGTTAATCTACAGGAAGTAGGATTGGGTTTTGCTAATCTACAGGAAGTAGGGTGGGGCTTTGTTAATCTACACGAAGTAGGGTGGGACTTTGTTAATCTACAGGAAGTAGGATTGGGCTTTATTAATCTACAGGAAGTAGGGTGGGGCTTTGTTAATCTACAGGAAGTAGGATTGAGCTTTGTTAATCTATAGGAAGTAGGGTGGGGCTTTGTTAATCTACAGGAAGTAGGATTGGGCTTTGCTAGTCTACAGGAAGTAGGGTGGGGCTTTATTAATCTACAGGAAGTAGAGTAGGGTTTTGTTAATCTACAGGAAGTAGGGTGGGTTTTGTTAATCTACAGGAAGTGAGGTGGGGCTTTGTTAATCTGCAAGAAGTAGAGTAGGGCTTTGTTAATCTGCAGGAAGTGGGGTGGGGCTTTGTTAATCTACAGGAAGTAGGTTGGGGCTTTATTAATCTACAGGAAGTAGGGTGGGGCTTTGTTAATCTACAGGAAGTAGGTTGGGGCTTTATTAATCTACAGGAAGTAGGGTGGGTTTTGTTAATCTACAGGAAGTAGAATGGGGCTTTGATAATCCACAAGAAGTACGGTGGGGCTTTGTTAATCTACAGGAAGTGGAAGTGGGGCTTTGCTAATCTACAGGAAGTAGGATGGGCTTTGTTAATCTACAGGAAGTGGGAGTTTGGCTTTGTTAATCTACAGGAAGTCGGATGGGGCTTTGCTAATCTACAGGGAGTGGGGTTGGTGCTTTATCCCACTGTTCTTGCTCTTCTGTCTGTCATACTGTTTACAGGTATAACAGAGAAGATGGCTTTCAATTCAGATCTGCAATATATGGGACAATGGCAGATGCATTGTACACTGAGAGATGTGGGGAAAGGAAGTTCCAGCACATACAGTCCTGGTAGAATGCTGGTGAAAAAGAACCACCTTAAAATGTGGCTAGCAAGTTACTGGGCATGTGAATTGGTACAGTTCCTAGACATATTAGATTGGTATGTGCACCAAAAGCAGTTATACGTAGTTGTGAGGGACCAGGACAAGAAGACCATACTTCTGTACAAGTTTTGTATAGCAGGACTGGTATTTTTTAAATTAATCATTAGTACAGAAGGTTATCTTAGCATCTCACATTGATATTAATAGAGCTTTCACATCACTTAGTTCATCCTGGAGCTTCAGAACATCTCAGCATACCTTAATGGTGCAGCAATTAATAGCGTCTGTGCAGTAAGTGCAAGTATGTGAACATATAGCGATCTTGTTCTATAAACCGCAAAGCTTTTTGCATAGAGCTGGTATCTTCTGCCTTATCCATCATGGTGTACGTGTACATGGGCCTATAATAGAGTGCTCATTTATGTCCTCCTATCCACGCTAAGATCTGGCACCATTTTTCTCACTAGAAGTCTTCACCAGAAGAAGTAGCAAGTTACCGTCATTAGCCAGCAATTAAGTGGCTGTTCTGCGTCTATGGGTCAGACAATCTCAAATAACCTTCTACTACGAGAGGGTTAGACGAGGATAACTAACATCTTACTTATTTATCGAGACGTCTGTAACAATGTCTATATTAGTACAGTTGTGGAGAATAGTTGTAACTTGTGTATACACTTATCCGCCAGAAGAACAGATTGCAGACGCTAGGAGTAAATTGTACATATCTCATTTAGAACAAACCACTCGTGATGTTATTGCATATTTGCCAACTTTTTAGGAGTGCGCTGACTGCCAAAAATGTTTTTCCCGTAGCTAAGTCCATTTTTACGTACACCCCTTCTACAGCATTTAGTAATGGTGCATCCCGACATCATGCACAAGCAACTTTCTGGTTTCACAAAGTTTTGGGAGGCATCAGGGGAACCTAGGAGATTTTCCAGATTCCAAGAAGATATATACAGGCTTCAGTCGAGGGGGATAATTTTGTCTTTGGTATTCTTAAGACAGATCTTTGGTCTTGGCCATGGTGGAGAGGTTGGAGTGTGATTGAGTGTTCTATGCAGGTAACGAGTTCAAACAATTGCAGTTAATGCAGGAAATGAGTGCAGAATTTGAGGGCTTCTTAAAGAAAAACTAACAGGTCAGTGAGAGACAGAATTCTTGCTGGTTGGTCGGTGATCAAATACTTATTTCATGCAATAAAATGCAATTTAATTATATAAAAATCATATAATGGGATTTTCTGTTTTTTATTCTGAAATCCTGTCTCTCACAGGTGAAGTGAACCTATGATAAAAATTACAGACCTCTCCATTCTTTGAAGGTGGGAAATCTTGCAAAATCGGCATTGCATCAAATACTTATTTCCCCTACTGTATGTGGGACAAATATAAAGTGACAATGGATCCTTATTTCAAAAAAATCTATTTGCATTTTTTCTACACAGACACTTTAATTCACTGCATTGGTAATAATTTGTACAGCTAATCCAAGCTTTTTTCCCAAGGGTAGTGCCTAAGAAGGTGTGAACTTCTGATTTCGCCTTGAGAACCAGTAGACAAGACCTCCTGGCCACATCAATGGCAAGATGAAGCCTGTAGGAGAAAGAAACCTGGGGAGTTACCATCAACAACGGCTGGAGATAGAGAACATGAAGACCCCTTTTTTTGTAACATGAAACTCGTCATGTGAGCCTGAAACAAAATTCCAACATCATTATGAGATATTAAAACCAATTAAAGTGATTCGGTTGGGTTTCTATCTGAGGGCAGCATATGCTGGAGGTGGAGAACAGATATACAGTTTTCTTATAATATCATTTAGTATTTTCATGTAAAAACCTATTAAAGTGCTTCCAGGACTCCTAGATAAAGCCTCAGAGTCCTGCATGCCCCGCCCACTCACAGTGATTGACAGCTGTTCCAGTATGGGTATTTGGCGCGACCTGTCAAACGTGTGTAGGTGGGAGAATCATGACTTGCAGGCTTTTTCTATAGGTTCAGGCAGTAAAGAATGGTCTAAAATGAATTTGACCTTGAAGAATGTATGGGGCAAACACAAAGCAATGGTGTAACAATGACCAAAATTAGATTATAATAAGAGTCATTTTATTGGCCCATAGATTCTCTGGCAGTTGGCGCAGGACCAGTTGATATTTTCCTGTGCTCCTGAAAGAGTTAGAAAATCTTTTGGGAACCACAAAACTCTTTACAACCTCCGAACCAAATGTTTTGGGCGATTGTCCCTGCCCCATGCACCCACCAGTAAAATAACCAGGTTCCACCTCTTCCATCCTCCGTTGACTCAGGTATAAGATCAGGTATCAGCATACTACTTTATACTTTGGCTTTGCCTCCGAATCCCTGCTCAATGTTTCCTATCTTTAGTGCTCTGCCCCAGGTGTCCTCTCCACTTTAGTGACCTTTAGTGCCCTGATCCATGAGTTCCCGGCCTCTATTGCTCCTTCACTAAGTAATTCTCCTCCAGGGGAATGAGGTGTGAGAAAAAAATAGGGTCCCGGTTATAGGAAGGGATATGGCTCATACCCAATCAATTTTCTAAGTGTCAAATTTATGTAAGAGAAGTTGGCAAGAATGAGATTTGAGTTTTTTTCGGCCTACTAGACCATTCTCGAAAGCATCTACAAAAGGGGACATTGCTTGAGGGCTTAGGGAAGTCTTAAAATGCACTAAACCTCTGCCAACTATTGGTCCACAGAGGCTGCGTAAGAGCTCATTCACACATCAGGATTTTTTATCTATAAGAGTAAAATTAATCAACTTGAGAATTTTTTAAAATCCAATTCTGGACATTTTAGATCTTTGTGTGTTAGGACTGGTGGAACGCACCAAGTATAAGGTGAAATAATATTGGTGCGTTCGCAGTCCGGGGTCCACCGTTCAGGTGAAAACCTGCTGCTAGTAAATGACAGCGCTACATGGCGGTGGAAGCGAACCCTGTAAAGCCACAGGTCCGCAATACCGCACTAAAGAGTGCAAGCAAGGAGTCAGCGAACTCAATCCCAAGACTCAGGGTTGAAGTCCGTTCAGACTACTTGCGCACAACACCGCAACTGGGTGTGTTAGGTATAGTAAGAGCACCGAAGTGCGAACTGTGCCGTGCTGGCAGACACCACTAAGCACACGGACGTGGGTTAGGAAGCGCACTACTGGCGCATGGTGCCGCACTGGCGGTCACAGCAATAGACACTAATTCGTGTGTAACACGTTGAGAGGATAGTCGGTCGCTATATAGCAGCCATACACCTTACACAAACAGTCATACAATAGGGTAGGGGTATTTAAAGAACGACATGCACTCATCAACAAACACACGTATGCAATTGTATACTAGCGCATGGCTGTGCGGTCATGCGAAGCATATATAGCTGCAGCACGTTCAGAACCTTCCAATAAAGGACCAATGGGAAGCTGCCACAGAAGTTAGCACCTTCAGGACCTTCCAGGAGGACCAATGGGAACCGCTGCAGCATCTGAGCATGTGACCCTCGATCTCCAACGGGAGATCTCACCCTGGGCATGCTCACAAGGGAAAAAGCAGGACTTAGTCCCAAAAGCATCCGCTCGCTGCTGCGCAGCACTGGCTTTAATGGCAAAAGCTGGAAAAGCAACAGCAAGCCTAAGTACAGAGTGAGACTGAGCCAGACGCTGGGACCGACATCTCCGTTGAGCAGGTTCCACTGCGGCAGGAGAAGAATGGGAGACCGCAGTAGAAACGGCCCGAGGTTCCCTCTGTGCAGAAGCGGGAACTCGACCCCTAACATTTGTGTGTGTTTTTACCAGTCATTTTTCTCGTATGCAAATGAAAAAAGAAAAAATTTCTCCTACCCATTAGGATATGTTCACATGGTCCACTGGATTTATCCGATTAGTCACATCCATGTGATGTGACTTGTTCTGTGCACAGTTTTGGGTGCTGGAGCAGATGGCTATTAAGGCTGGAGCCCTAAGAGCATTTATGGGGAAAATTATGGAATTGACACTCTGATCAAACTCTGATCAGAGTGTCAGGATTGTGCAGTCCAATGAGGAGAAGATGGAGAAAAAAAAATTCTCCATCTTCTCCATTGTGTCAGTCCGGGTCATCCGAGTTCCGTCCAGTGTTTTCCATGGACTCATTGACTTCCATGGCTGATTGCAATCTGAATATCGGTCTATGTGCTGTCTGTTCATCTTAACGTACCCTTAGCACTTGATTTTTGCGTTTTTTGCTTTGGGAAAAGTTCTGCTTCTTTTTCAATACACCAGAGTGAATGAGATATCTGAAAACTCACGCACACGCTGTTTATTTTTTTCATTACAAAATTGAACCTACTAAGCACTTTTTTTTTCAAGTCGGCCGCATGTCAATTCTTTCAGCTCTTTGTACAAATTCAAGTAAAAATGTCCAACAAACGCATATATAAACATGATTGTATCGCCCAACTAGACAGGCTCATCCTGGTCCGTTAATGAAATTGACGATATACACGACTCATTGCACTAAAGATCTGTGAGAGGAGAAAAGGGAGATGTCAGATTTTATCAATGGTTTGATCTTGTCCCATCTTTATAACAGAGGGGACGCTTTTTATTGTGATCTGCCCTCTGATAATAATGAGACTGCTGCTAAGCCTGCCCATTACACAGTACAAGGTGAAAAGTCACTTAAAAAAGCAATCTTTTTAGACTTTTTTGCGAATTATATTTATAAATCTACTGAAATAATGCAAAAAAAAACCAATAAGAGTAACAATCAGAACTCTCTTCTGATGTGCCGCAACCTCCGAGGCATAGGATCTATCTGGGCAGGGTGTCTATTCTTTTCAATTAAAGACGGTAGAAGAAATAAAAGACAAATCAGCAAATTCTAGAGCGAGGGAAGGAGGAGGGAGCTTGTTCTGAGATAAAGGGACATAAATGTCTGTTTTCTTCTGCCTTCGTTTTGCTGATATGTGAATCTTCTAGAGGGACGTGGAAAACCACATTACCTGAAGACAAAGCTGGTGGAGGGTGGACGGAGAGAAGCCCAGCTCCTACTCATGCATTAACCTAGTTTTGAGATATTTATAGGAAGCAATCATCTCTTATAATGAGAAACATAGGTAGATTTGTCAGTATTTTTGATACTCAATGGAGAAGAGCAGTTCTGGAAGCCTGGCTTATCTTAGGCAGTGCCCTTTCATCAATGAACTCTCATCTTTGGTCTCACGCACATCAACCTATGATCCGGCACCCATCGTACTTGGCGCTCTGCCTCGAGTATTCCTTCCAATTTTAGATATCACACAATATAATAATAGGGCAGCCCATCTTCTATATGCAATGGGAAAACTCACCCATAGCCGAGGGAGCATCAAGGGGCGCACCGACCAAAAGATGAACGTGTGAAACCAACAGTGTGCCCAAAGATGCAATATTGTGTTTTCCCCTCTTAGGTACTATCAGAGCCCTGTGAACAATGTCAACTAACGTCAGTGATTGCCGCTTCATCATTTACAGTGCCTCGGAAAAGTTTTCATACCCCTGAGTCAATACTTTGTAGGACCACCTTTCACTGCAATAACTGCTGCAGTCTTTGGTGTCTGTCTCTACCAGCTTTGCACATGTAGAGATGATATTTTTGCCCCTTGGTCTTTGCACACTCGCTCTCGCTCAGTAGACTGGATGGAGACGTCTGTTATCAGCAATTTTCAAGTCTTGTCACAGATTCTCAGTGGGATTTAGGTCTGGACTGTGACTAGGCCGTTCACACATATGAACATGGTTTGCTCTAAACCGTTTGTTGCAGCTCTGTTGGGATGTTTAGGTTCGTTGTCCTGCTGGAGGGTGAACCTATGCAACAGTCTCAAGTCTTTTTCAGCCTCTAACAGATTTTCTTACAGGATTGCACTATGTTTAGCTCGCTATATCTACACATCAACTCTGGCCAGCTTCCCTATATCTGTTGAAAAAAAGCATCCCCACAGCATGATGCTGTCACCACCATGTTCGACGTTGGGGATGGTGTTTTCATGGTGATGTGCAGTGTTAGTTTTCTACCACACATAGCGTTTTGCAGTTAGCCTAAAAAGTTCTCCTTTGTCCTGATCTCACCAGAGCCCCTTCTTTCACATGCTCGCTGTGTCCCCTCCATGCCTTTTTGCAAACAGGCTTGCTTTCAAATTTAGCTTTCTTCTTGCCACTCTTCCATAAAGGCCAGATTTGTGGAGTATATGACTAACAGTTGTTCTGTGGACGGATTTTCCCACCTGAGCTGTGGATCTCTGCAGCTACTCTAGAGTGACCATGGGCCTCTTCACTGCTTCTTCAATTAGTGCTCTCCTTGCCAGTTTAGGTGGATGGCCATGTCTTGGTAGATTTGCAGTTGTCATACTCCTTCCATTTTTAGATGATGAATTGAACAGCGCTCCGTGAGATGTTCAGACCTTGGGCTATTTTTTTATATTCTAACCCTGCTTTACTATTCTCCACTTTTTATCTCTGACCTGTCTGGTGTGTTCCTCGGTTTTCATGATGTTGTTTGATCCCTAATGTTCTGAAACCTCTGAGGCCTTCACAGAACAGTTGTAGTTATACTGTGAATAAATTACAGCTGGGTGAACTCAATGACCTAATTTATGTTACGTCTGGAGGGAATTGGTCATTCAGTATTTTATTTAGGGGTGTGTAACAACAGGGGGCTGAATACAAATGCACGTCACAATTTTCAGATTTATATTTTGAAAATAGTTAGAAAACCTCATATCTTTTCCTTTATACTTCAGAAATACTTGCTACTTTGTGTTGATATCCCATAAAATCCCAATAAAATACATTTACGTTTGTGAAAAAATGTGTAAATGTTCACAGGGTATGAATACCTTTTCAAGGCACTGTACCTTTATAGCATGCCCCATTATACATAGACTAGCTATTGAACCCGCTCTACGCCCGGGTGGCGAGCATTTATATTGGTATATGGTCTCCATCCTGGTATGTGCTGCTCCATCCTGCGTCCCCATCCTGTCATGTGCTGCTCCCATCCTGAGCCCCCATTCTGTCATGTGCTGCTGCCATCCTGCGCCCCCATTCTGATATGTGCTGCTCCATCCTGCACCCCCATTCTGTCATGTGCTGTTCCCATCCTGCGCCCCCGTTCTGTCATGTGCTGCTCCCATCCTGCGCCCCCGTTCTGTCATGTGCTGCTCCCATCCTGCGCCTCCATTCTGTCATGTGCTGCTCCCATCCTGCGCCACCGTTCTGTCATGTTCTGCTCCCATCCTGCACCCCCGTTCTGTCATGTGCTGCTTCCATCTTGCACCCCCGTTCTGTCATGTGCTGCTGCCATCCGGCACCCCCATTTTGTCATGTGCTGCTCCATCCTGCGCCCCCATTCTGTCATGTGCTGTTCCCATTCTGCACCCCCGTTCTGTCATGTGCTGTTCCCATCCTGCGCCCCCGTTCTGTCATGTGCTGCTCCCATCCTGCGCCCCCGTTCTGTCATGTGCTGCTCCCATCCTGCGCCCCGGTTCTGTCATGTGCTGCTCCCATCCTGCGCCCCCGTTCTGTCATGTGCTGCTGCCATCCTGCACCCCCGTTCTGTCATGTGCTGCCCTATTCTGTCATGTGCTGCTCCCATCCTGCGCCCCCGTTCTGTCATGTGCTGCTCCCATCCTGCGCCACCGTTCTTTAATTTGCTGCTCCCATCCATATGCCCCATACGCTGCTCCATAATATATGCTCTGTATCAGGTGGCGTAAGTAACAAATAGCTGTGGCATGAAGTGCCAGAGCCTCATGCCACAGCAATTTGTTACTTGCGCCACCTGATTCCTTTCCGCTGCCATTTTCTTGGTCCTCCTGCTGGCGGAATCGGCGCCTGCGCAGTCCGCGCTTTCCGGCGCCATTTTCTTGAAGACACACTGCAGTGTGTCTTCAAGAAAATGGCGCCGGAAAGAGCAGACTGCGCAGGCGCCAATTTCCGGCGCCATTTTCTTGAAGACACACTGCAGTGTGTCTTCAAGAAAATGGCGCCGGAAAGCGCGGACTGCGCAGGCGCCGATTCCGGCAGCAGGACCAAGAAAATGGCGGCGGAAAGGAATCAGGTGGCATAAGTAACAAATTGCTGTGGCATGAAGTGCCACAGCTTCATGCCACAGCAATTTGTTGCTTACGCCATTCCTTTCCGCCCATTTTCATCGTCCTCCTGCTGCCGGAATCGGCGCCTGCGCAGTCCGCGCTTTCCGGCGCCATTTTCTTGAAGACACACCTGCAGTGTGTCAAGAAAATGGCGCCGGAAAGCGCGGACTGCGCAGGCGCCGATCCCGGCAGCAGGAATCGGCGCCTGCGCAGTCTGCGCTTTCCGGCGCTATTTTCTTGAAGACACACCTGCAGTGTGTCTTCAAGAAAATGGTGCTGGAAAGCTCGGACTGCGCAGGCGCCGATCCCGGCAGCAGAAATCGGCGCCTGCGCAGTCCGCGCTTTCCGGCGCCATTTTCTTGAAGACACACTGCAGTGCGCAGGCGCCGATTCCGGCAGGACAAAGGAATCAGGCGGCGTAAGTAACAAATTGCTGTGGCATGAAGTGCCACAGCTTCATGCCACAGCAATTTGTTACTTACGTCATTCCTTTCCACCCATTTTCTTCGTCCTCCTACTGCCGGAATCGGCGCCTGCGCAGTCCGCGCTTTTCGGCGCCATTTTCTTGAAGACACACCTGCAGTGTGTCTTCAAGAAAATGGCGCCGGAAAGCGTGGACTGCGCAGGCGCCGATTCCGGTAGCAGGAGGATGAAGAAAATGGGCGGGGCGGAAAGGAATGGCGTAAGTAACAAATTGCTGTGGCATGAAGTGCCACAGCATAATCAGGGCACAAATATGTGCACGGTGTCCCCCTGCTCCCGGCAGTCCGCGCCTTCCGGCGCCATTTTTTTTTCCCTGACACTCTATAATGTAGCGCTAGGAGCGTCGCGCCTGCGCAGTCTATAAAGGCTTCGGACAGAGTGACGCTCCCAGCGTTATATTATAGATAGCCACAAGGCTTCTTAATAAAGTGGCAACTAAATGACCCAACATGCAGAGTACCCGATACATATCTTATAAAAGTGCTCCGCCATACAAGTTGGCAACATATGGTTGCTATCACATGCCCTCATGTAGAGTTCATGTTATATGCTCCTGCCAACTGCATCAGGTCTCCGGCTAACAAAAACTTTCGAGATTAGGAGGGGAAGTCTTGAAAAAGTGCAACTTGGCATGGCGGGCAGAGAAGCCCTACTCAATGTGGATCACTTAAGAGAAATAATCCAGAAGTAAAAGAGACACTTGGTTCTATATGTCATAATATGTAGACCATGATTGTGAATTTTTAGGCTTCCCCTCTACAGTATTGTCTTCCCAGACTAATCATTGCCCCTCTTCCTCCATAGGGTATGACAAATGGATGGAAAAGCTTATGGCATGACAACTTTGCACTATGGATTTATTCATACAGACATACTTGATGGCTGATCGTCTTCTACAATAATCCATTGGTCTCCAGAAGGTTCATATAAACTACTCTCCAATCAAACCACATTTAAAAGTTAAAATGTTCCCCATGCATCAGTCTTCATATATATATTGCCATTGCATCAATTTAATTCCTTGTTAAGTATATTACATCAGCAAATATATGATGGGACATATAGTCCTCTCTGACAGACTCGGATAATGGATTCATCAAGGATTGATTGATTAGATTCATATCAGAAACACCAGAGAAGCTACAGATCTATGCTCTCCCCATAGAAGTTAACTTAATGTCTATAGGAATATTATGGACCAGTATGAGGACGCGTTATAGGGGTTCCTTGATCCCTGCAAAGTTAATCTAAGGGCCACATTTCAAGTCCCACAGAAAGGTTATTTTATAACATTTTTATTAAAAGTCTTCATTTACTCTTTAGACTTCTACTTATTACAAAGCCATAAGCATGGACCTCCATGGGCCGCGGTGACTTTATGAGAATAGGTCCATAAATAGGTGATCGGATGCAACAGCGGAAAAGATGGGGACACTGTGGTAACTTAACCAAAGATTATTTATTAATGTACGCCGACAGTTTAAGTGATTAGGATACAGAAATAATAAGGCTTGATAAATTGAAATGATTGAAATTCTAAGACTAAAACTGTATCATACAATGCAATAAACAATAACGATGGGTAATGGCGTCTCAATCTTAGTAGCCTGGTCTACAGTGCGCCACAGTCAGTCTCATGCTCCTCACTGTCATCACTTAGTCAGTACGTTGGTAGTAACAATCACAGTACAAGCCTTAGCGGTCTTTTATTGCCTAGTCGCTTCAGTTATGCCTTTACTTGTTTTCTGAAGCTCAGGCCCCCGGTTCCCTCTATACCGTAATTTATATCACAGTCGCCCGAGTTCCTCTGGTCGTCTCTCTCTCGGATCGTCTCGATTTCTCTGGTCATCTCTCTCTCTTAGATCGTCTCGATTTCTCTGGTCATCTTTCTCTCTTAGATCGTCTCAATTTCTCTGGTCATCTCTCTCTCTTAGATCGTCTCGATTTCTCTGGTCATCTTTCTCTCTTAGATCGTCTCAATTTCTCTGGTCAGCTCTCCCTCTCGGATCGTCTCGATTTCTCTGGTCACCTCTCCCTCTCGGATCGTCTCGATTTCTCTGGCCATCTCTCTCTCTCTTAGATCGTCTCGATTTCTCTGGTCACCTCTCTCTCTTAGATCGTCTCGATTTCTCTGGCCATCTCTCTCTCTCTTAGATCGTCTCAATTTCTCTGGTCAGCTCTCCCTCTCGGATCGTCTCGATTTCTCTGGCCATCTCTCTCTCTCTTAGATCGTCTCAATTTCTCTGGTCAGCTCTCCCTCTCGGATCGTCTCGATTTCTCTGGTCACCTCTCTCTCTTAGATCGTCTCGATTTCTCTGGCCATCTCTCTCTCTCTTAGATCGTCTCAATTTCTCTGGTCATCTCTCCCTCTCGGATCGTCTCGATTTCTCTGGTCATCTCTCTCTCTTAGATCGTCTCAATAACGATGGGTAATGGCGTCTCAATCTTAGTAGCCTGGTCTACAGTGCGCCACAGTCAGTCTCATGCTCCTCACCGTCATCACTTAGTCAGTACGTTGGTAGTAACAATCACAGTACAAGCCTTAGCGGTCTTTTATTGCCTAGTCGCTTCAGTTATGCCTTTACTTGTTTTCTGAAGCTCAGGCCCCCGGTTCCCTCTGTACCGTAATTTATATCACAGTCGCCCGAGTTCCTCTGGTCGTCTCTCTCTCGGATCGTCTCGATTTCTCTGGTCATCTCTCTCTCTTAGATCGTCTCGATTTCTCTGGTCATCTTTCTCTCTTAGATCGTCTCAATTTCTCTGGTCAGCTCTCCCTCTCGGATCGTCTCGATTTCTCTGGTCACCTCTCTCTCTTAGATCGTCTCGATTTCTCTGGCCATCTCTCTCTCTCTTAGATCGTCTCAATTTCTCTGGTCATCTCTCCCTCTCGGATCGTCTCGATTTCTCTGGTCATCTCTCTCTCTCTTAGATCGTCTCAATTTCTCTGGTCAGCTCTCCCTCTCGGATCGTCTCGATTTCTCTGGCCATCTCTCTCTCTCGGATCGTCTCAATTTCTCTGGTCAGCTCTCCCTCTCTCTGGTTGTCTCAATTCCTCTGATTGGCTCTTTCTCTCGGTTCGTTCCACTTAAGGCCACGTTCACATGTTCAGTATTTGGTCAGTATTTTACGTCAGTATTTATAAGCCAAAACCAGGAGTGGAACAATCAGAGGAAAAGTATAATAAAAAACACGATCACCCACTCCTGGTTTTGGTTTACAAATACAGATGTAAAATACTGATGTCAAATCGTTTCGGGTGAGCTACTTCCCTACATATATCCTGATACAGATTTCCTACAAAGACTCATGGAGTAATGTCCACATTGAATGAATGATAGAAATAGCTTTATTCACAGAATTAACAAAGTAAAAAAATACAACAAACTAGCAACACACAAAAAAAAAATGACATGTTAAAAACAGCGTATCATGGACAAAGTACACACAAAGGGGGTCTTCATGCGTTAGGCCACATGAACAGGCAAACACTGAATATATGTAAGGCTAGCAAACAGGAAAAGATGTATCCAGTAGTATCGCTAAAGTGCATAGTGCATTCAAATAAAGTGCCAAAATAAACATTTGGTTCTGATAACCATAACCTAGCGTTAGCGTACCACAAAATATATCTAGAGGGCAGGCGGGCGGGACAGGAGGAAGTGTGCACAAATCTGTGCTGTTCAGATCATTCCGCCCCCTGATCACATAGTATACCCACCACGTCACCAGACCAGAGAAATCAAATCCTGCAGTGCTTACCCATATAAGGCCGTCAGTGTATGCGTCCAGACAGTCCCGACGCGCGTTTCACGTGAGCTTCCTCGGGGGACCGTGGCTGTGATATATATCCTGATACAGGTTCAGCCATCGACTCCTCCCTTTCTCTGCCCCCTCGGCCTTTTATAATTCCTAACTGCAACACAGCTATCTCCTGACCTGGTGTGTCCTCTAATCTCTTCCCCCAGAGACCTTCCACTTCACTCTTCAGTTCCTGCAATCTCTCTGCTTTCCATTTTCCTTTCATCCTCGACCAGCAGATGGCTGTATTCGCTTGTTGACACTCTTTTAGGCAATAACTGTGTGATTCTTCTCACTTTTTCTATTTCCTTACAGGTCTATAATATGGCATGTACTGAAGCATGCAACACGGGTGTGCAGTATAGCCTCATAGCAGAGGATGGGCACTTTATTCTGGAATGGTGCAGAAATAGATCCATTATATATCTACTTACATAAAACCTTAAAAGGAACCTGCTATGTGCCCAAACAGCATTTTTAAATGAAGGCACCCTCTGCAGAACATCTGTACAGATTGAGCTGTCAATCAAAGTCCGGGGCATGAATCCAGCCACCTAACTATGGCCACACTGGCACACCTGTATGATTGAAAGTTGGTGGCTCCCAGGTGGAATAAAGTTCCTTTTTCCTCGCTAGCAGGCACATGGACATCTTTGTAACGCTATTAACTGGCTGTTTAATTCCTACTTCGGTGATTAGCTTTCATAAGCTGGTTGGAATTTATTTGTGGCCCCTTGATCCCAAATTTGATGCATACAGACATATCAGAGTAAACTTAACACATGCTTTTACTCAAGATAAAGTGGACAAATGCAATGCTTACTGTCTTCGAGGGCATAAACATAAGGGTCCATAACAGTGTATGTACAGTTCACGAAAGTTACATGTTAAAAGTGAGAGACAGATCTTGCCAATTACACAATAGCAGGATCAGTCTCAAAGTTTCATAGTTGCACTACTGGGAGGAACTGAGTTTAGTGGTTACAGAAGTAGGATGAACGGAACTTGGCAATTACACTACTATTTGGCCCAAATCTTGGCAGCTAAATCATTAAGAGGCACTGAGTTTAAAAGTTATACTACAAGGAGGAACTAAGCTCAGGTGGTAAGCTAGGAAGTGCTGAGTTGGTGGGTACATTGCTTGGAAGCGGTAAACTTGTTGGTTTCTTTACTAGGAGGAACTGAGCTTGATGGTTACATTACTAAGGAGCGCTAAGCTTGCTGGCAACATTACTTGGAAGTGTTGAGCTTGGTGGTTACGTTGCTAGGTGGTGCTCAGCTTTTTGGCTACCTTACTTGGAAGTGCTGAGCTTGGTGGTTACATTACTAGCAATCGCTTAGATTGGTGGTTACATTACTAGGAAGTGCTGAGCTTGGTGATTAAATTGCTATGTGGTGCTGAGCGTTTAGGTTACATTATTAGGAAGTGCTTAGTTTGGCATTTACATTGCTTGGAAGCACTCAAATTGGTGGGTACATTGCTAGGAGGTGCTGAGCTTGGTGGTAACATTGCTAGGAAGCGCTTAGATTGGTGGGTACATTGCCAGGAGGTGCTGAGTTTGGTGGTTACATTGCTAGGAAGCGCTTAGATTGGTGGGTACATTGCTAGGAGGCGCTGATCTTGGTGGTTACATTGCTAGGAGGAACTGAGCTTGGTGGTTACATTGCTAGGAGGAACTTAGATTAGTGGGTACATTGCTAGGAGGCGCTGATCTTGGTGGTTACATTGCTAGGAGGAACTGAGCTTGGTGGTTACATTGCTAGGAGGCACTTAGATTAGTGGGTACATTTCTAGGAGGCGCTTAGATTGCTGGGTACATTGCTAGGAAGCGCTTAGATTGCTGGGTACATTGCTAGGAGGTGCTGAGCTTGGTGGTTACATTGCTAGGAGGAACTGAGCTTGGTGGTTACATTGCTAGGAGGCACTTAGATTAGTTGGTACATTGCTAGGAGGCGCTGATCTTGGTGGTTACATTGCTAGGAAGCGCTTAGATTGCTGGGTACATTGCTAGGAGGTGCTGAGCTTGGTGGGTTCATTGCTAGGAGGTACTGAGCTTGGTGGTTACATTGCTAGGAAGCGCTTAGATTGGTAGTTACATTGCTAGGAGGCACTGAGCTTGGTGGTTACATTGCTAGGAAGCGCTTAGATTGGTAGTTGCATTGCTAGGAGGCACTGAGCTTGGTGATTACATTGCTAGGAAGTGCTTAGATTGGTAGTTACATTGCTAGGAAGCGCTTAGATTGGTAGTTACATTGCTAGGAGGCACTGAGCTTGGTGATTACATTGCTAGGAAGCGCTTAGATTGGTAGTTACATTGCTAGGAGGCACTGAGCTTGGTGGTTACATTGCTAGGAAGCGCTTAGATTGGTAGTTACATTGCAAGGAGGCACTGAGCTTGGTGGTTACATTGCTAGGAAGCGCTTAGATTGGTAGTTACATTGCTAGGAGGCGCTGAGCTTGGTGGTTATATTGCTAAGAGACGCTGAGCTTTTCAATTGCAATAACAACAGATACTGTATTTTAAACTGAAACAGTGGGCAACTTTCGTTGGTCACAAACCCGATTCAGTTACTGAAAGTTTTAGCCAGCTATCAGACATTTATGGCATATCATGGTGACACCCTATATTGGCCCAGGATCTACAAGTTACACCACAGCTGTGAACCTGATATATATGTTGTCCATCGTCTTATACAGTACATACTTGTATACAAGAGCCCAGTGTCAGAAGGAAACAGCAGGAGCATCCAAAATGCATATGAACCCCAATGGCATACAACTGAAAGCCAGAAGTTTCACATTTAAAAATTCACTTCTCTATAATATATTTTGCTTGCAGAAATGAAATCTTGTTTCCATCCTTCTAGCTCCTCAACAACAGCTGGGACCAAAGCAGTGTGCAATGCATTTCCAATGCCACCAACCCTTGTGAAAAAAAGACATAGTAGCACTTAGCAGGAGCTAAACAGCGCATATAAAGGTATATATATATATATATATATATATGTATATATATATATATATATATATACAGTGGGGGAAATAAGTATTTGATCCCTTGCTGATTTTGTAAGTTTGCCCACTGACAAAGACATGAACAGTCTATAATTTTAAGGGTAGATTAATTTTAACATTGAGAGATATAATCAATAATAATCAATAATAACATCACATTTTATAAATTATATAAATTTATTTGCATTTTGCAGAGAGAAATAAGTATTTGATCTCCTACCAACCATTAAGAGTTCTGACTCCTACAGACCAGTTAGACTCCTAATCAACTCGTTACCTGCATTAAAGACAGCTGTCTTACATAGTCACCTTTATAAAAGACTCCTGTCCACAAACTCAGTCGGACTCTATCCTCTACAACATGGGCAAGACCAAAGAGCTTTTTAAGGATGTTAGGGGCAAGATCATAGACCTGCACGAAGCTGGAATGGGCTGCAAAACCATAAGTAAGATGCTGGGTGAGAAGGAGCATCTGCACCGTACAGTCCATTAATCCCAATATATGGCGTGGTATAAGAATAACTGAAAAGCTCACTAGTGAGTATCATGCAAAATGCTATTCCATTATTATTCAAATACAAAGAAAAAATGCAAATAGTTAAAAATACAAAGCGTTGTTGTACTACACACATACTTGTTTTGCAGTATTTGATAGTGACCGCACGGTAGAGTATTGGCCTTTAATTAACTGTATGAGGGTATATGGTCAACATACCACACGGTTATCACCTTTATCAGTGCACTGTATGACCGAACCTGATATGGGGGTAGCCTGTAGCAGGTACAGCACAGAGCATCATCCGTGTAAGACCGGCCATGTATTTGAAGTCAGATAGATAAATAGCTGTCATTTACCCCGAAAGCGAGGAGCCAGGAGACCGCAGCATCTGATTTTTCTTACTCCTGCACTGATTAGAAGCACTTCTCCTTCATATTAAACAATGCAGTTTTCTTCTAGCAGTGCAGGAGTTTCCTGCTTTGATGGTCTCAGCAGTTCAGTGTTGGCCACTCCTCTCTGCTATATATACTCACCTCTGGCAATCGGGAATTGCCAGTGTTAGTTCTATGCTGCCTGGTTGGAGTTGGAGATGTTGGCTGTTTCAGGGGACATTTGGAGTGTTTTTCAGAAGACTCTCCTTTGTGGTATTAACTTTCTTTACATCCCGGTGTTCTACTCTGTTGTTTGTGAGTGCATATTTGTATGATTGGTATTTTCATTTATCCCTGTACGTCTTCCCTTGTTAGTCTGGTTTTGTGTATTCATATACACAACAACTCCCCACTTCCCTGAGTGGGGAGGGTCAGGTAAGGGCTAATTCAGGAGCTCAGTAAATCATGTGGTCCTGGCATCTTCACCATCAGAAGTAATCCGGGGAATAGGGATAGCTAGGACACCCCTAGCTTGAGTGATAGGGATAGAGCCGCTAGCCCTGGGATATCTTCCTACTGTGCCTTGACAATATGCAGACAATAAAGATGGAGCAAATTGATTTAAAGGGCCCAGTCCAGTGGCCAGGTCAGTAAAAACCATGGCTGCTGGGTAGGATCCCAGTAATTTGCCACTTATCTCACGCAATTTGCGGCTCTTCTTTTGATTAACTGGATTAGCATGTTGTTTCATGCGCATCACAACACAAGGATGACGTTGTGCCAAGTCGGCCAATCAAAAAACGAGCCTGGGATGCCATCAGGTAGGAGGCGGTTCTCAGGACTACTATCCGGCAGCCTCGGAATACAGATTAAGCCGCTAAACCAGGTTTGGTGAATCAAATTGTACTATGTCTTATAGGTAGATAGATCATTAAAATTATTAGTACCTCATTAGGGAATACAGTATATGATGGCTTTTAAATTCATTTTTTGGCCTTAAACAGTCCTACATTTTGCCCGCACCACTTTTGTGCCAAAAACGTGCAACTTGTTTCTATTCGCAAAGGGGCTGTGGGTCACTATGAAAATGAGGGTTTAGACCAATTTATGATTTGCAACTATTTAAAAAAGACACAAAAGAGGAGGAACATTTCTAGACCCAAATCTTGGGATCTTAAGAGGTTCTGCATTTACGAAACATTGGACAAAACCCTTTATTTGTGGCCACGTTGCCATTATCTGGGTCAATTTTTGGCACAAATAATGGCAATCCAGCCACAAAGAAAAGTGACTTAGGTGACCCCCTTGTTCGGTCATGTCCGGGTCGCATTTAGAGATAATTACCAAAACCTTAGGACTTATTTTAAATATTTAGCATTGTTTTCGTCCCGGCCAGGTATTGTTATGCTATTTGTCAGGGTAACTGCCTCTGCGACTGTCCCCGACAGGGTGTAAATATGAAAATATTTATATAGAAAGTGTCAGTGTTTAATAACTGCGTGCCAACGCTGCTGATGGATCACAGACAAAAGGCTATTATGCGTCTGCTGCTGGGTCCCGGCTATGAGATTATATTTTGTGACATATGCGAGTGTTTATTCCACCGCTCTAGAAATATATACGTGTGTGTGCGTCTAAGTGTCCGTGTTATTGTCCATGAGTATACAGGGAGTATGTCTAACTGCAGGCTCCAGCACCTGTCTGCATGCCACCGCGCCTTCACTTCTCTCCCTGCAGCCGGCCGGCCTGTCACTCTCACTCTGCATCTTCCATGGAGAAATGATCCATTCCACATTGCCGCTGCAGGCCAAGGATTCCATTACACAGGCGTCTGGGCTCAGGAAGCGCACAAATGCTGCTGAAGGAGGCAGACGCTTCTTAAATATCACAGTTACTGGGTTGACACTTACTGCATCTTCCCCCCCGCGGGATTAGCACATCTTCCCGCTACTGCTACTGTGGACACATAGAAAAAAAGGAGCAGCTAAGGAGATACGTACAGATCCGTGCGAAAGAAAAATCACTTGTTCCGCTAATGTGTCTCAAAATTTGTGCAAAAATTTTCAGCGTACGTAAAATCACTTTAGGAAGAACACCAGGAGTACATCTGCGTAAAAATTTAGAATCAGCTGAAATTATCTGGAGACCCCAGACCCAGCCCACTAGGACAAATATTCTAAAAAAAAAAAGGCTTTAAAAAAGGCACAAAATATAAGAAGTAGAGGGAGAAAATGAAAAATAGTCAAAAAAGCCAAAAAAGGAGCAAATGTAATAATGAATCTGACCCAAAGCTTAAAAAAAAGCACAATTTTTATTTATTCGTGTTACATTTTGGCTCTATGTTTTTAGACTCTATTGCTACGGTAGTAGCTTTTATCTTACTTTTTTTTTTTTTGGCAAAATGTCAACTACAATGATTATTTGTCTTTTTTCGGCCTTACTAACTATGTTACTATTTAGGTTCTGTAGAAGGACGTAGATCTGGGGATTTATTATGATGGAATATAGGCTGAACTGGATGGACAAATGTCTTTTTTCGGCCTTACTAACTATGTTACTATGTTACTATGTATTTTAGCCTTGACGATTGCTATTGCGCCCAAGTGATTCTACAAGAGCTCAATGAGTTAATAGGATTACATGATCACATGTGCCATTTGCTATCAGGCATCCCCCCAGTCATGCACCTATTACCCTTACCTCCGCCCCGGCATTCCCCCAGGATACCTGTTGTATCAGTGTCATCGCCAGCTCCAGCCTGCTGTTATCAGTCCTGGTGACAGGTGCACTTCTAGTCCCCCTCCTCCACCCTTTAAAGATTTGCATACATTTATTTGACAGGAAAATTGCCCGCCTGTATACGCTCAGCCTCCTACTACATCTCCCATCTGACCAGATTTATTGACTCCGGCTTTTTTAAATTCCATCTTCAGATATTAAAAAGCAACTCGTGCCGCTCACTTAACATTGACACGTTGTCACGTTCCTGCTCCGAATGTCTCCATCTTCACTTGTAAAATGGCCTTAGGTCAATGGTCAAATCCTGAACTTGAATATGACCTTTTTTTTATTCCAAACCCAATGCAATGGGATATTTTTATTTTTCATTTTTAATCTTTTTATTTTTTTTTTGTTACCTATGTGTCAATGAAATTAATGAAAGTGTGTCTTGTAAAAAATAGCGTTACAAATATAAAAATTGTTTGTTTTTTTGTTAAATAAGTTAGCCATTTTCAGGCATCTTGATCTCAATTGATTGAAAATGTGATAAATGGACAATCTGAAAATCAATTTATTTGCTACATTTTTCTCAAATATCCGATCACTCCAAAGTGCCGACCAATAGGAGCCTGCCTTCTCTTTAATTTGCTGCCTACTGCCTGTTGTCAAGCGTCATCAGTCTCCATCAGCAGAGTGGTCGAGACAGATTACAATCAAGTGAGGGTTACGTGGGCAAAATGTGGCATTTAAAGGGGCAGCTGTGCCTGGCACAACGACCCAATCTATTCAGTCATTTGTCTGTAAATGTGAGGAGCTGCAGCACCAGGTATAGAAAGCCATTGGCGAATGTGAATTTTAAGCAATGAAGGTCACATGGCACTTTCTCGAGGGCTACAGCCCCTTTATTGTGTTTATTGGCATCCATTATACACTGAGGCCTACTCTACAATTCCAGAGAATCTCCTTAATTGTGGACACCAGCTTGTATGTAGAAGTACTCATGTACAGTCAAGCTGTTCAATTGCAAGAGAAGACAATATAGGAGGTCACCAGGCTTGGGCATTGTTCAATGCTACATGCTAACTTGGCCCTGGGTTACCAAAAAGAGACTGGTTTCCAAGGATGTGTCACCTGACGACCTCATATATATTAAACAGCGTATCCATAGCAACCAAGCAGCCATAGGAACTACTTGGTAGCAGAGGTGTAGTTAAGGGTTCACCACAGGAGGGGGAAAAAACTCATCTAATTAGGCCCTTAACCTTGACAACCATGGTTACAACTACGGAGACGGACCCTAATGGACACCTCAGCAAAGAATCGCCCTGTTACTGAATAAAAATCTCTACACAAAAGCCAGAACTGATATTACCACCACACGGTGACCACATAGCGATAGATACCAGTTCTGCAGACCGCATAAGGGATTACACATTCCTCAACATTGAGGTTGAAGAACTATGAAGAAAAAGTGATGGAAATATGGATATCACAGGATCCATAGACTATTGCCTGTTGTCAAGCGTCATCAGTCTCCATCAGCAGAGTGGCCAACACAGATTACAATTAAGTGAGGGTTACGTGGGCAAAATGGGGCATTTACAGGGGCAGCTGTGCCTGGCACAACGGGGAGATCCATTCAGTCATTTGTCTGTAAATGTGAGGAGCTGCTGCAGCACCAGGTATAGAAAGCCATCGGCGGATGTGAATTTCTAAGCAATGAAGGCAGCATGGCACTTTCTCGAGAGCTACAGCCCCTTTATTGTGTTTATTGGCAGCCGTTATACACTGAGGCCTACTCTAAAATTCCAGAGAACCTCTTTAATTGCGGACACCAGCTTGTATGTAAAAGTACTCACGTACAGACAAGCTGGTCATAGGAGGTCACCAGGCTGGGGCATTGTTCAATGCTACATGCTAACTTGGCCCTGGGTTACCAAAAAGAGACTGGTTTCCAAGGACATGTCACCTGACGACCCCATATATATTGAACAGCGTATCCATAGCAACCAGCAGCCATAGGAACTACTTGGTAGCAGAGGTGTAGTTAAGGGTTCACCACAGGAGGGGGAAAAACTCATCTAATTAGGCCCTTAACCTTGACAACCATGGTTAAAACTACGAAGACCGACGCTAATGGACATCTCACCAGAGAACCGCCCTGTTACTGAATAAAAATGACTACACAAAAGCCCAAACTGATATTACCGCCACACGTGACCACAGTGATAGATACCAGTTCTGCAGACTGTAAAAAGGATTACACACTCCTTAACATTGAGGTTGAGGAACTATGAAGAAAAAGTGATGGAAATATGGATATCACAGGATCCATAGACATGTTCATGATCTGCAAATGATGAAAAAATGGAGACTAAGTTTTGAAAACATCTCAATTTATTCAATATCGAGTAAGAAATCCCCACACTTCTAGCCTTCGCTGCTATCAGTAAAGTTATTAAAGGTTGTCTGAGGAAAGTTAATGCACTTGGGTGCAGATATCATCAAGATCCCCTGCTGGCAACTCCCTTTACGATTGCCAACCAATGGCATCCCCAGATGTGACCTTCTTAGGGTTGCAATATCAGTATAGTACTGTTATAGATAGTGACTTATAGGTGACATTCTTTCTGATGCAGTCATTCCCATCTTTTCTATCGAGCGCAGAACAACATGATTTCTTCTTCCAGCCATAGCAAGAAAGACACATTTGACTTCTCACATTTTTCAGGACCGTTTCCATCTATTCCCAACCTGCACAAATTCTGCCCTCCTGCTGCTACCATAGTCACACCTCCTGTGTGACGTGGTTATCAGTAACTCCACGCAATAATACCCACTACTGCGTCCCCAACACAGCAATAAAATTGCCCCAGTGACAATCTTATTGACCCTAGATAGTAATAGAGCTCACCATTTGCTCTCTATAAAGAAATAATGCCCCTTTAATGCAAATGTAACAACTATTGTGAATCTGTCAGCATGATTTTGCTATTTAATCTTCGAGCAGTATAATACAGGGCAAGTGAGCCTGATTCCAAAGATGTGTCACTTATTAGGCCTTGTGTTGTAGTTTCCATACAATTAGTGTTTTATCAGCAGAAGGTTATCACTGCTGGACTAGGTCCCATGTGCCAGATAGTCCAGCTATTTTGTGTAACTCTGCCCCTACAACTGGCAGCTTACCTATTATGTACAAAGAAGCTGCCAATCAGAGCTGTGGGCAGGGTTATACACAACTCAGCATTCTGACCACTGCTGCACCTACATCAGAGAAAACAGGGATTCTATACAACTGCACCAAGAAGTCCAGTAAGTGATCATTTGTATCAGGCTCTCTTGCCCTATATTATTGCTGGCCTCGGATTACATAGCAAAAACCCACTTCCAGATTCTCTTTAATAATAGTCCGAGGAACCCTTAAAATTAAAGATGTTCCCTTAGTTTCCCCTTAATAATATGTGGCGCCCCAGGGTCCTGGTCGTCACAGTGGTATTGCTTTCCTCTCGGGGAGAGTGATGCTACGTTTGGAGGCAAAGAAGGATAACTGCATCCAGGTATCACAAACATGCAACACATTCACACTCCAGGCCACCAGGGGGAGCCTTTGATCCTATTTACTAGGTCACTCCCCATATATATAACTGGTAGTCTGTAGGGAAAGTTAGTTAGTTGCTGGCTGGGCTCAGCTCAGTCAGTTCCAGACCAGAGTCTGAGGAGGACAGAAGGTTAACGGAGCTGTGCATGCCCTCAGAGCTGCAGCTCCCAGAAAGAGACGTTGAAAGGCTGAATTGTATTGCAGGGAGCGTGAAGGAAGCCAAAGCAAAGGAGAGGATACCAGAAGAGGACCAGCCCCGCTCAGGCTCCCTCCTTCTGAGGCGCAAAATCCCGGTAGCCGGAACACCGAGGGAGTAAGGACCTCTACGCCTTATTTCAGAGATGGGCAGGACAGCCAATTGCAGGTTACCTGTCCGCACCCACACCAAGGAGGCACGGTGACACCTACAGAGCCGGGTTATCTAAGAGACCCTATAAACAGGCTCAAGTCACCAGTCATACGGGTTTTGTCCTATCCTATATGGGGGACAGAGTGAACGAAACACCACATCTGTGAGACCCTTATGTGAAGCCGTAGGCAGTAAGGGACTACACCACCGCAGTGCAAGGGAAGGCTACTGATTTCACCTGGACAAGAGAACTCTGGACTTGCCTCCAAACCGGCCGGACTCTGCCTGTCCTTTGATCTGGTGCTCTGGACTGTGGATGCTGAACCTTCTGTAAAGGTAAAGAGACTGCACCCACTGTGTCCTCGTGCTTCACTGCGCCTCACACATCACCATCTATACACTGGGAAGCCCTGGGGACATACTTCACCTGTGGGAAGGTATACCATCTAGCTGCCATCACATCACCCCAGTGGACCCCTTACAGCAGCGTCGGTCACCCTGACCGAATACCACAGGTGGCATCACAAACATAAACTCTATGACTTTAAAGACCTTCCCCTTTTACATGGGCGTCCCAGGGCCACGGAGCGGGTCAGCCCCCTGCCAAAACATCCTTAAAATAAAGGCAGACTGTCTATGTCTTGCTTCCACATAAACCATGTCCCATTCTCCTAGGCCATGCCTGCAATGTTAGATAGTGCGCTCCTTTGTGTATAGGAACAGGAGACTTCCCAATGAAAAACTGTCTAATTAAAGGAATGGGATTCTGGCAACAACTTCGAATCCCTCTGCCACTAAGTTAGGGGCACGTAAAACAGGCAGCGAGTATGATTCACTGTGACAGGGTGTTGGCGCTGATCCATCCTTCATCCAGTGCTCACGATGTTATTGTGGCTGCATGATATTTCCCCGAGACTGTGGCCGGTGGCATTGTGACAAGGAGGACAGAGGTTGGAATTGACCCAAACTTGCCAACTTTTTTTACATGGAGATAATGGGATTGTGGCCAAATTTTTATTTGCCGACTATGCCTCATCCATCCACACCCTATTTCCGGACCCCAGCATGTGGATGTTGGTGCTTGAGCTGTAGGCACAAAAATTTGGGACATTTTATTTAGACACATTGGGACAACAATAAATTAACTGTAGCTTGCTTGAAAGTTTGTCCAGCTTTAGGACCTTTTTTTTTAACTTAAATTTATGCATTTGGGACTAAAAATAATTTTCCAATTGGACTTTGATAAAACTTTTGCCTTCTATAATCTCTGTGCTGCACTGTTTATTGCTGGCTGCAGAATGAGTTCACTGAGAATCCGTCAGTGAGCTCACTCAGATTGAATGATGGGAGAGTTTATTTCTCTGGACCATGAAGATAAATCACCTAAGAAGAGCTTTGAAAGAGACAGATACGTTGCAAAGAGCCCGGAAAAGCCAAATGTTGCACAATTTTAATAAAACCCAACTGCAAAAAGAAAGATTTTAAGACAACAAATACATGAATTAAAATAATGAAAATAGTAATTGTTTTCAATGTTGGAAAAAGTGATGGCCATTTGGAACTGGTGACTGCTTAAAATTTTCACTAGGTGGTGAAGTGAGTGGTGGGTTGCTTGTTTTTTTTAAAATGAATCTGTCAGTAGGGTTTTGCTATGTAGTCTGAGAGCAGCATGATATAGGGGCAGAGATCCTGATTCCACTCCCTGGACTGCTTGGTGCAATTTTGATAATATCTCTTTTTTAGAGATCTCTGAATGCTGAGCTGTGTATAACCCCGCCCACATCACTGATTGGTGTTCATTGTCAACAAACTGCCAATCAGGGGTGGGGGCGCGGTTATACAGATTAGATGGACTACCAGACATGTGACATCTAGTCCTGCAGTGATAATTTCCTACTGATAAAACACTGATTCTATTGAAACTACAGCAAGTTGCTGAACAAGTGAAACATCGTTGGAATCAGGCTCTCTGCATTTACATTATGCTGCTCTCAGATTAAATAGCAAAAACCTGCTGCCAGATTCTCTTTAAATATCCAAATAAATAAAGGTAGACATAGCTAGCGGAAGGTCAAATGTTGAAGTCCCACCAGATCCTCATGTCTAAGGGTATGTTTCCACGTTCAGGAAACGCTGCGTGTTTGACGCCACTTAGAGCCGCAGCGTCAAACACGCAGCGTCCAGATGTTACAGCATAGTGGAAGGAATTTCATGAAATCTCGTCAGTAAATCATGCAGACGGCAGATCCGCGTAAAAGGACATGTGGCGCATCTTTTCAGAACGCAGCATGTCTGCTTACAATGCGGCCGCGCCGTAAATGTACAATAGACTATCATTAGATGCGGTAAAACCGCATCTAATGATTAGTCACATGGGTAGTAACTACATAAATGCAGCTTACTACGCATGTCTGCCCGCTCACCTGTCCCGCCGCCGGAAGTCCCTCGTCCACTGCAGATCTCACGATAACTTATCTTATCGCGAGAACTGCCGTGCACGTGACCGGGAGTTATCTCCGGTCACTAGTCTGGTTCTCGCAAACAGCTGATCAGCTGATTGTGAGAACGCTGCAGTGTAGGCGATCGCTGGAGAGTTATCCGCGGCGATCATCTACCGGCTCTGCTACATCTAGATGTCAGGCATCCAGATGTAGCAGAGCTGGACTCGTCTAGACTGTATGCACATACAACACACAACATACAACATTGAACATATACCATGCAACATACGACATGCAACATGCACCATGCGACATACGACATGCACCATGCAACATACAACATGTACCATGCGACATACAACATGCACCATGCGACATACAACATGCAACTTGCACCATACAACATGCAACATGTACCATGCAACATACAACATGCAACGTGCGACATACAACATGCACCATGCGACATACAACATGCACCATGCGACATACAACATGCGACATACACCATGTGACATACGACATGCAACATGAAACATACACCATACAACACATACATACATAAAGAGATACAGTACATTAAACATAGAGTACATACTCACCATCACCTTGTCACCTTGATCCCTGAAGCCATTGTCACCTGTAAAAAATATTAAAATAATAAACAAACACTATAGTCCCTGAGTCCGCAGATATCCAATTAAAACGAGTGTCCCACGACGATCTCCCGTGGAAGGCAGCAGCATCACAGCAGGAGCCATTGTCTCCTGTCAGTGTGTCACTGAGGGTCCTATAGAGCGGTGACATCACCCAATGTCACTGTTCTATAGGGGAGATCATCGTGGGACATTCGTTATTAATTGGACTACGGTGGACAGGTAGAATACGGTTGGTTTATTATTTTAATTTTTTGGCAGGCGATCGAGTATGGTAAGTACCCAGTCATCTAGGTAATTTTGCAATGCATCTCTGGGTACGGAAGCTGCTGAGAGCATCGGGAGGAGCGGGAAAGCTGCGGAGGCGACGGAAGGTCATAACAGCATGATTGTTTATTTTTTTTATTATTTTTAACATTATATCTTTTTACTATTGATGCTGCATAGTCAGCATCAATAGTAAAAAGTTGGTCTGGGATGGGGCGACACACTGGCACTGACTGGAGGGGAGTAGGGAAGGGCCAATTTGCGGCCGGACTAAGCTTGTCGCTGATTGCTCGCGGCCTGCTGTCCGCGACCAATCAGCAACTCAGGATTTCCGTTACAGACAGAAAGACAAACAGACGGAAGTACCCCTTAGATGATTATATAGATAGATGGATAATCTATCTATAGATATATTTATAGATAGATATATCTATAGATATATAGATATACTAAACATCGGGCTTGGTATTATCTATCTATCTATCTATCTATCTATCGTATCTATTTATCTACCTATGGATATATCTATCTAGCTATCTAAAGATATATCTATCGATAGATATATTTATAGATAGATAATAGATACGATATAGATACGATAGATAGATACGATAGATATATACGATAGATCTATCTATCATCTATCTATCTATCCCATATCTATCATCTATCTATCATCTGTCTGTGTGTGTAATCATTATTCTTCAATGGAGTATGTAAATGAAGAGGTTGGACAAGAAATGACATCACCTTTTTTTTGTATATTTTTATTGAGCTTACAAAAACACACACAAATCCGCATGAAAAAATGCATTAAAAATGCATTAAAAAAGTGTGAAAAACGTGTAAAAAATGCATAAAAAACGCAGGTGACCTGCCAGTGGCCTCAGGTGCAGAATTGGTGCAGATTTCACCTGCGTCAAATCCTGATCAAATCCTGATGCAATCCTGACCGTGGAAACATCCCCTAAGAGGGGCCAAATGTCCCTCTGCTACATAAGGAGACACCTAACACAAGATGGGTGGGGGGCTATGACCGCATTTGCATTGGAGGCCCTGAACTTCTCTGATTAAACCTGTCATCAAATCTCTTTAAAAATATGAAGCAAACGATTCATTCATGGTGGTATTGTCGGAGGGTGGGAGATTTCCAGGCAAGACTCATGGGGCAGCACTGGTTAATTTCCTAAGTGCAGTTTTACAAGTGACACCATCAATCATGGTCCCTTCCTGCAGCTCCCGGCTGTAACAATCACTTATTGTCTATGAGGTTTGCACTCTGTGGAGCTGAGATTGAAAGCCGCTGTGCTTATTGGACGTTTTTAAATGATCATTGCCCCCATTTTCTTCCCCCGCTCTATAACGCTGAGCGTAACCAACCACATTTTCAAAAATGGACTAAACTTTGGATTCCAGTTTGTATCAGCGATTGCGCCATGCATCATTTTGCATTCGGGCTGTCTGTAATCAGAGAACAGCGCCTGCTTTTTACAAAGTGCAGCTCCTGTCCATGAGTCCGTCTGACTCCCATTCCCCTTGGGCTAACCTGTAATCTCATACACAGCCAAGTAGACCGTTTCTCCTAATCTCTTCGAGCCCCTTTAGAAGCGTGTTCACACACATACATTTTCGGCTGTAGATTTTGTACCCAAGCTATGGCAAATCCGCACCAAAATCTATAAGTGTTAAGTGGAGTTTTGCAGCAGATTTTGATGTGGATTTGTTACACCCTTTGGTGTGGCAAAATCTGAGATGCAAATCGGCAGCATAAATTGACACACCGTGGAATTCAAATTTTTGCAATAGGTCAATTTCTGCCGTGGATTTTTGGCCATAGCATGTAAATGGGATTTAATAACCACAATGCTGCCAATAAAGAAGCTGGAGATTTTCAACCCTCAAATCCAGAGGGAAATTCTGCAGCATGTTTGAACATTCCGAAAGGAAGAGTCACAGCAAAGTGGCTCAAGAAGTGGAGGAAAAGTGCTAATGGGCGGGCGAGAGAAACAGACGGAAGGAGGTGGTATAAAGAGTGGTGTGACGTGGAAAGCGCCACTACGAGACAAGAATAGGACGGTGAAGTGGCTCCCTCTGTCACGTTTTCTGCATTACTAGTGATAACCAGGTTCAGTTCTTATATCTAGGGCAGTGTTTACTAAAGTCTGGTCCATACAGCCCCCAACATGTCATGTTTTCAGGATTTTCATAGCATTGTGTAAATAGGTGACGAGATGAAACACGCAGATAAGATCAAGGCGGAATTAACCAACTTACCTGTTTATTTCAATAAACCTGTCCCGCCTGTTGCACTAACCCAGACTGTACCCGGTACCGTATGTCAGTGCTGGAAGAAAAGGCCCGGCTCACTCGTGTCTCCAATCCACCAGGACTGATGTCCACTTCCGGGGCAGTGTTGCCTGGACGAACGAGAGTTGGGTCCCAGGACTTGACCAGCGCAGAGTGGTTGTCCGATCTTGCCTGATGTGGATCTGAACTTGAGGTATTGATTGGCATTGCCTGGTTCATGAAACTTGACCGGCATCATCTGGACCCCACTCATGTGTACACTTCAACCCACAGGTTCAGGCCTCCTGGCTCATTCTGTGATCTCAGCCTCAGCGTTCCTCTGAACGCACATCCTGATCATCTCACCGGTTGGCCCCAAATCCTTTCCCACCTCACTGCTCTGGCCTCTTATATTGGGGAACTACGTCATCAAGGCCACGTGACCCAGTGCTCAGTCTTGACTCCTCCTTCCCGAAACTCATTCTCTTGCTTTTGGTTCAATAGGGTTCTGATTGGACAGTGGGTGGCAGTCTCCGAACACAGTTGATGCATTGCACTAGGGGATCTCAATCTTTGCGGAACACCTTCTTACAATTGCACAGGTGATGGAAGTATCATCAAGGCATCAGGAATTCTCTCAGCTGTGCAATGCCATTGAAATTCTGAAAAAAGGAACTGTTGGGGGCCGTGAGGACTGGAGTTTGGGAAACACTAATCTAGGGTCAGGATATGTCCATATATTTCTGTTGGCTGAAAATCTGTAGTCTGGAGATTTATCATGTACAGATTCACTGCCGGTTGCGCAGACAATCCTGTCCACTTTCTTCCCATATAGATTTTTATTTGCCAACCCAGGATGTTGGGATATCTCATAGAAACGAATTATTTGATTTTCTGAAATGTGGTCTTTCCCAGGTTTCAAGCTCCCAACCTCTTGCACAGCAGGCAGGAGCTTTAGTAATAAGTCACAGGCTGGACTGATAAAGATAGCAGGATTGTTATTTTCTGTTTAATGGTATTCTTCTTCTTTACAGGCATATTGTACTGGTATATAGAAATAAATCTCTGTATACCAGTGCATGTCTGTATACCTGAATATTAGAGGTAGAATAAATGTCAAGAAAAAAAACCAAACCTAATATGATGAAACTGACGCAATAAATAAGAAGGAATTGCTATAACAAAAATGCATCTGTGGTCATCTGAACAAGTGCATAAAAAATGTCACTGTGTATATGTGTGTTTAATGTGTACATACACATTGTAGGATTTACTTTCTCTGGTAGGCATTAGACCTTAGGTGTCAGTCACACAGGCAATGTTATCTTTGACACGTGAAATTTTTAGTAACAAAATCATAAACATAAATCCCCATCCTTGTCCAGGTGCTAACTAAACAGAACAGGCCCTGGCTACTCATACATGGGTGAGCTAGCCCCAGCCCGATCAAACAAAACAGCTATTGTGCATAGCAACCACTGATACTTGTGGTTCTCTGCACACGGCCTATGCATTTAATTAGGATCACATATGTCAGTGTGGGCTCACCTAAAGAGGTTAAAGTCCTTTCTTCCAGAGCAGACTTCATACACAGAAGAGGCACAATCCCACCAATTGCGGTATCTCCTTCAGCCCGAGCTCCAGCAACTTCTAGAGCCAAACATTTCACACTGAACAGGCTGCAACTTCCCAACAGTTCCCTGCAGCTCTCACACACAGACTACTCAGCGCAGTCTCCATTCAGAGACAAACCCTGGCATGTCTCTCTTTCTGCTTCAGTTCACATTTCGGCTGAGCACTCACCAGCAGCATATTCAACTCTGCTTCTTTCAGCAGACCGCCACTCCATGAAGCTACTTCCTGGTTCTTTAGCAAAACCCTACAGGTGAATCTAATCAAGACCTTACAGAGCTGGGATCTAACCCTGTCCTTCCTAGCTACGTTTCCCCCTCTCTGCCTAAAGCCGAGGGTTGGGCACCATTGTGCCAACAGAGGGTCATTCTACCAAAATTGATTATTGGTTTCCAGCTCCTGGGAGACATCATTCACACATTTCACACAGGGTTCTGCTCTCAACAGGTTACACACAGAGCCCTGCCACTACAGAATACACCCAATGCTCTGCCACCTACAGACTACATCATGCACACAGGCTCTGCAATCTGCACATCATGCGCACAGGCCCTACTGCCTGCTACATGCAGTTAGTCAAGTAGTCAAGTAGTACAAGCAGTTAGTCAAGTAGTCAAGTAGTCACAATACTTACACTACTGTTCTGCAGACACACAGCATCACACAGTGCACACTGCACTAACAATGGTGACATATTATAAGGCTACAAACTCATTGCCCACAGTCCTACACACTGCACTGACGCGGGTCTGAGCTCAGTAGACTACATCCTCCTCTCTCTCTCCAGTATAGTGAGAGTAAATTCACCCTTCACATCACGTGACCTTGTCACCACAGCCGATTACTGGTGTCATTCCAGACTACTGGGCACTACCTCTTCAGCCCACAAGTCCCATGGCATGTAACAAGTCCTTGACCACTGTCTTTTTGTGGGACACAGAACCACTGTCTCTGTGTATGTCGACCTGGGTCATGGGATAGTTCTTGGCATCACCATCGATACACTTCAGGGAATAGTATATACGGAAGTGTGGCCCTTTCCATGGTCACCAAAGTCCCTGAGTCCCATCACTTGGGCACCATTCCACAGTCAGCTGGCATTCTTGAGGACCCTCCCCAGGATGAGAAGCAGCACTGCAGGCAGGGTAGGCAAAGTAGGCATTGTGCTGGCCAATTCTGCAGTCCACTGGTTCCCGGCATTGTGGACCCCAGTTTTCCTCCGCACATATCCACTTAAAGAGACTGTTCCCAGCTCTCAGTGCTCTTCCGAGCTACAACAGCGATGCTGTAACACCAAGGCAATGTCACCGTCCAGCCAGACAGCTGCTTCATGCTTCCATACTGAGTCTGCAATGCTGTAGCCACCTTTATCCAGGACATCCAATCCTTACACTGCAATCACCTGTGCTCTCTGGGAATCATTGCCGGCATTCTCCATCAATTGTAGGACTTCTGTCTGGTAGGCCTTAGATAGCTGTAAGGGGGTGTGGACTGGTCTGTTGCGTTCCGATCCCAGAAGACACCAACCGCGTCATGTGAATAGTCTCATGTGTCATATACATACATATATATATATATATATACTGTATATATATATATATATATATATATATATATATATGTTGTCATGTGAAGTACAAACTAGGTCCTGTGATTTTGAAACGTATTGGGTAGTCATGTGATATGTTAATTGCTATTTACTGTGTTAGGGTAATGTATAAGTAATGTAGAGGATATGCATAATGTTAGTAGTGTACCGTGCAGAATAAGTATAGGGTAAGACATAGACTTGGGTTTAGAACATAAGGTAGTGATAGTAGAGTAAAATATAGTGTGATAAGCATTGTATGTGTAATATGCTTGGTTTATAGTAATGCAATGTATAGCGTTTGTGAGGGAGATCTGCTCAGCTACAGACAGATTTAGTTAAAGCTCGGGACTAGCCCATAGTGGGAGTGATAAGTCCCAGTAAAAAGGTTTGTGGGGAGTTTGTTAGTTAGTGTGACCAGGTCAAGTTCACGATGCGGTAGGATGATAGCTAAAGCAAGCTGTAAATATTGTGAAAAATAGATGAATAAATGAATAAGAGAGCACTTACTTAATGAGTAATCATTGGTTATGCAGTGGATGTTGCAATGGGTCCTTAAAGTACTACCAGAATCTTAGGGGAATGAGGAGAGAAAAAAAAAAGGGGGTAAATGTTTGTATTGGTGAATATAGTGAGACTAAATAGATTTATAATATATACTCACTCAGATATTAAATGGAAATGTGCAATGAAGAGACGTGATCCCTGTGTATCTGCAATTGATGCGGGTATTGTGATGACCACGGTTGCTTAATCTTCAGAGGTTTATAGTAGATGCCCCTGCTTAGATAAATGTACAACCTTTATAGGTAATGGTGGTTTTAAATAAATGTGGTCTAGTTTTCCCAGTACACAATAAACTTACTGCTGGTGGGAGTAGCGCAGGATTCCGTTAGGTTAAGGTAGTAAGATGACCATCAGATGCTGGCTGACAAGGATTACTGTGATTAGAATTGATTGCCCATATGTTGAGATGAGGAGAAATGCTCCCCTAGTATGTTGGAGCACTAATATGCCACAATTGTTATGTGCACATAAAATATGCTATACTCACTGTGGTGCTGAGTGCGGAGGGAAGCGGTTCCGGAAAGTCTGAGCCACCGCTAGGTGTACCGCTATGACAGAGCGGTGGGTTAAGGAGAGAGTGGCGGCAGAAGCCGTGCGACCGCGAAACCTTGCGTGCCCCGGCCGGATGCAGCGCTGAGGTAGCGGTCGGAGAGGGTGGGCAGAGCTGCTGGTGACGTCACCACGCTACGGGGCTAAAGAGGACAGGTGTGCTAGTATAGCTAGTCAGCAAACCAATGCATTTCAAGGGCTCAGGCCCTCTTCATCAGGGTTAAGAGGGCCTGAGCCCTTGAAATGCATTGGTTTGGCTACCTCAGCGCTGCATCCGGCCGGGGCACGCAAGGTTTCATCTTACTACCTTAACCTAACGGAATCCTGCGCTACTCCCACCAGCAGTAAGTTTATTGTGTACTGGGAAAACTAGACCACATTTATTTAAAACCACCATTACCTATAAAGGTTGTACATTTATCTAAGCAGGGGCATCTACTATAAACCTCTGAAGATTAAGCAACCGTGGTCATCACAATACCCGCATCAATTGCAGATACACAGGGATCACGTCTCTTCATTGCACATTTCCATTTAATATCTGAGTGAGTATATATTATAAATCTATTTAGTCTCACTATATTCACCAATACAAACATTTACCCCCTTTTTTTTTTTTTCTCTCCTCATTCCCCTAAGATTCTGGTAGTACTTTAAGGACCCATTGCAACATCCACTGCATAACCAATGATTACTCATTAAGTAAGTGCTCTCTTATTCATTTATTCATCTATTTTTCATTTTATTGTTCGTTTTTGTAGACAGCGCAGGTGAATACCACTCTTTTTCATTTTATATACTTTACAGGTCTACACAGAACCTGTCACAATCACCAGCAGCACGCTACATTCAGCAATTTTGTTTCCCCACTAGGGACTATCAGGAGCGCCAGTGCTTTTTACTTTCTTTTTTTAGTAAGCTGTAAATATTGTTCTGGACAATATGAGGTCTTATAATATACTAGATGGCAGCCCGATTCTAAAGAATCGGGAGTCTAGAATCCATATATACTTTATTTATTCAAATGTAAGAATAATACAATTAATAAATAATAGTAAGAAAGAACAAAAAATGGCTGCACTCACCAGCTCTTGACAATTCTTGTTATTTAAGGTACAGTTACACAGGATCCGCTGTTTGCGCTTACGTGCGGCATCGACGGCTTTTCGCTCTGCATCATTACCATACTTTATATCAGACCTGATCTTACGTGCGCCATCAGCAGCTTTGGGCTCTGTGTCATTAGTATACTTAACAGTATCCAGGCACTTGCATCTATCCTCTGTACTCTTGTTAGCACGCTGTTTGCGCTTACGTCCGGCATCGGCAGCTTTTCGCTCTGCATCATTACCATACTTTATATCAGACCTGATCTTACGTGCGCCATCATAAGCTTTGGACTCTGTGTCATTAGTATACTTAACAGTATCCAGGCACTTGCATCTATCCTCTGTACTCTTGTTAGCACGCTGTTTGCGCTTACGTCCGGCATCGGCAGCTTTTCGCTCTGCATCATTACCATACTTTATATCAGACCTGATCTTACGTGCGCCATCATAAGCTTTGGACTCTGTGTCATTAGTATACTTAACAGTGTCCATGCGCTTGCATCTATCCTCTGTACTCTTGTTAGCACGCTGTTTGCGCTTACGTGCGGCATCGGCGTCTTTTTGCTCTGCATTATTAGTATACTTTGTATCAGACCTAATCTTACGTGCGCCATCAGCAGCTTTGGGCTCTGTGTCATTAGTATCCTTACTATTAGAGCTCATGTTGGCTAAGCTAAAGAGCTTTAAGCGTGGTGGTGGCAAACAACAGGTTAATAAGAGGCAGTGTCAGGTAGTAGGAAAATAGCCAGTTAATAATAGGCAATAGTTCTTTGCAGGAATGCAGATATTAATAAATAGGCAGTTTATATTGCAGAGAAATTGCTGGGCAATAATGGACAATGTCCTTATGTGGCAAATAATAGAGCAATATACCCAATGTGGCAAAGAAGAGGTTAATAAACGGCAGTCTCTCAGTATAACAGTCAGTGAATAATAGGCAGTATATGGAGAAAACACCAAATAAAAGTTCAAAATTGGTGTGAAAATGTCACTGAACCACTTCACAACTAAATATATATAGTTTTGGTAAATGGTATTATCATTTTTTTGACGAAATTCGGCAGGAGCTTGAAGAGCAACGTCACTGGGCCCGCCTCCACGCAGTAGAAACTTGCTGTGAGGTAAAAATTCAAAAATCACACCAAAATGGCGGGCGGAGTGTGTCACAGTACGGCACGTTTCTGATTGGTCGCTCGCAGCAGGCGGCAACCAATCAGACACTGGACACTGTTGACGTCACTTATCTCCGGACATTAGCTCCGGACATTAGCTCCGGACATTAGCTCCGGACAAAGCCACGGAAGTTGGCACAAATTGCAGGAAGTAGTATTCTAGGCAATTATATATTAGAAGGTCTTACAAAATGCTATGAAGAGCACCTCAACCCCTTCCGTGCAGAGGATGCTGGATGAGGAGCCGCGTGTGGGGAAGGTAATGGATCTTGGGTGTACTACGCAACCGGACAGGGATCCCAGGGGCTGACAGGATCAACAAAAGAAGAGATAGTCCAGGAAAAATGAATAGAAATGCTGAAACGGTGCTGTATTAAGGAAACAAGACACAGAGAGTGCCTGATACTGCATGATAAAATCTGATCAGCCTGAACTGTCCAGTAAACATCTGTACTTGAACTGGGTGTTCCCTGATCTATGTGCGGCGTTCCTGAACATGGAGGTCTGGAGACAGAGGAGGCCTGTGGCCTACAAGTGATTATAACGCACATGACAGCACAATGCGACTGGGACACAACTGTCCTGTAAAGTGCCCACAGCTACTGACCTCTGGCGTCTTCCATAGCGTTCACACAGGCAATGCCATTTTGGTCCAAACACATACAGTTTTGATTACTTTCCACAGGTTGCACAGCGCCAAAACAAAACAAAACCATAAACATAAATTCCGGCCTCCTCCATGTGCTAACTATACAGAACATGCCTTTGCAGCGCCCCAGGGTCCTGGTCGTTGCAGTACCATTCAACACACTTCACACTCCAGTCCACCATGGGGAGCTATGCTCCTATTTAGTAGGGCACTGCTCACAATTAGGTAAAACTGGTAGTCTGGATAGGAAGTTAGGCAGAAGCGAGCTGGGCTTCACCCAGTGAGCTGCTATCTGAGCTCCGCTCAGGTAGTGGGTCCCTGACAGGGGTGGGAGCCTGTCAGAGGCCTAGATAGAAGGCCCACGGAGCTGCGTCGGCCCGGCGTACGGCAGCATCCTAAGGAAGGACACGAAAGAGAATTGTATTGTAGAGGGTGAGAAACGAAGTCTTATCAAAAGGAGAGGAAACCAGAAGGAGTTCTGCCCTGTAAAAGCCTGCCTCCTTCTGAGTCGCAGGATCCAGTGGCCGGAACACTGAGGGAGCAATCGTCTCCATGCCTTGCTCCAGAGACCGGCAAGACAGTTAATTGCACATTTCTGATCAGCACTTATACCCAGGAGGCACGGTGGCAACGTGTGGGGGCTGGGGCGTGCTACTGGCGCTAGAGACCCTGTAAAAAGCCTCAGGCCATCAGTCATACGGGTTTGTTCCTATCCATCTGGGGGACAGAGAGAGACATCTACAACAGTTGTGAGGACCTTACTGAGAAGCTCAACAGGCAGGGACTACAACACTCAGGCGCTAGAGGAAGGCTACTGATTTCCACCTGGATAAGGGGACTCTGGATTTGCCTTCAGACCGGCCGGACTCTGCCTGCCCTGTGATCGGGTGCCGTGGACTGTGGATGCTGAAGCCTTCAGTAAAAAGGTAAAGAGACCGCAACCTTGTGTCCTTGTTCTTCACTGCGCCTTACATCATCCACTATCTACACTCTGGGAAGCCCTGGGGATACACTTCACCTGTGGGAAGGTATACCATCTAGCTGCCATAACATCACCCCAGCGGACCCCTTAGCAGTGTCGGTCACCCTGACCGAATACCACAGGTGGCGTCATGAACATTATCCCTTTAAAGTCCTTTCCCCTATTTACAACGGACCTCCCAAGGGCCACGGACTGGGTCAGCCACCGTGACATCCCCCTTGAGAACCGAAGGGCCCGGCTCCGAGTACCCCGCTGCCCTTGGGGGCGCTCCACCTTGCCTACTCATACATGCCTGAGCTAGCCCCAGCTTGGTTAGACAAAACAGCTATTGTACATAGCAACCAGGCAAATAAAATAATGGGATGCATTAAAAGAGGCATAGATGCACATGAGGAGAACATAATTTACCTCTATACAAGTCACTAGTTCGTCCACACTTAGAATACTGTGCACAGTTCTGGTCTCCGGTGTATAAGAAAGACATAGCTAAACTGGAGCAGGTGCAGAGAAGAGCAACCAAGGTTATTAGAGGACTGGGGGGTCTGCAATACCAAGATAGGTTATTACACTTGGGGCTATTTAGTTTGGAAAAACGAAGACTAAGGGGTGATTTTAATTTAATGTATAAATATTTGAAGGGACAGTACAAAGACCTTTCTGTTGATCTTTATAATCATAGACCTGAGACAGGGACAAAGGGGACATCCTCTACGTCTGGAGGAAAGAAGGTTTAGGCATAATAACAGATGCGGATTCTTTACTGTAAGAGCAGTGAGACTATGGAACTCTCTGCCGTATGATGTTGTAATGAGTGATTCATTACTTAAATTTAAGAGGGGACTGGATACCTTTCTTGAAATGTATAATGTTACAGGTTATATATACTAGATTCCTTGATAGGGCGTTGATCCAGGGAACTAGTCTGATTGCCGTATGTGGAGTCGGGAAGGAATTTTTTTCCCCAGTGTAGAGCTTACTCTTTGCCACATTGGTTTTTTTTGCCTTCCTCTGGATCAACATGTTAGGGCATGTTAGGTTAGGCTATGGGTTGAACTAGATGGACTTAAAGTCTTCCTTCAACCTTAATAACTATGTTACTATGCTGCTTGTGGTTCTCTGTGCATTTAATCATAATCACATATGTCAGTGCAGGCTCACCAAAACAGATTACAGTCCTTTCTCCCGGAGCAGACTTCATTCACAAACGAGGCATGATCCCAGTTGCTGTATCCCATTCAGCCCGAGCTCCAGCAACTTCCAGCGCCAATCAGAAGTGTTCAACTCTGGGTACAGTTCACACTACACTGAACAGGATGCAGCTTACACACAGTTCTCTGCAGCTCTCACACACATACTGCTTAGCGCAGGCTTAATTCAGAAAGAAACCTGGCATGTCTCTCTCTGCAACAGTTCACATTTCGGCTGATCACTCACCAGCAGCATATTCAACCCTTCTTCTTTCAGCAGACCGCCACTCCATGAAGCTACTTCCTGGTTCTTTAGCAAAACCCTACAGGTGAATCTAATCAAGACCTTACAGAACTGGGATCTAACCCTGTCCTTCCTAGCTACGCTATAATATCTTACGTACTATGTATGTATGTGCATAATGTGTATTTGTATTATGTCTTAGCTGTCATGTCTTTTATTATATTGTGGCTAATGTGAATATTCATGTACATGTGCATGCTCACATGAGAGGACCTGACAGTTGGGGGGTTACAGACACCAGTCCTGCACAGGGTACCTTCACTGTCAGTGTCTGTTCCTGGTATGGATCCCCAAAATTCTGATGAATATTCCATAGGTATGGTGAATTTAGGATTTGTTGGTGTCCCTGGGATTTGTTTGGCAAATTATACACTGCTGGGGATTTATTGTGCTCCTGAGCTGGTTGTGATGGGCAGGGGTAAAACTATATTAATACATTTCATTGGCTGGGGGCTACAATGGGATGTGTTGTGTTAACATTACATTATCAGTTTTTACGGACCACCCTTCAGCGTTTGAGCAGTGAGGGTTCCACCTCTAGGACACACACATCTGCACTTAAAGGGGTTGTCCATTACTGGACAACTCCTTCTTAACAGCTCCATTGTCCATCCTAAAATAGAAAAAATGTCATACCTCCCAGACTGGCGCTGTTACTCCAACTGAAGTGCTGTGTCCTCTGGTAACATTGTTACGTTTGTTAGGAGTCGAGTTTCCTCTGCTGCACAGGAGGAATCTCGATCCGTGTCTGCTGCGGTCTCCCATTCTGCATCGGCCGCAATGGGGTCTGCTCAGCAGAGGCGTCGCTCCCAGCGTCTTGCTGGGACTGATTCTGTGCAGAGGGTTACTACTGCCTTTTCTGGCTCTCCTGTTGTACCCTGCACTGATCTGCGGCGAGCAGGCTTCTCTGGGACTAAGTCCTTATTTTCACACACTGAGCATGCCCAGGGCAAGATCTCCCGTTGGAGATCAAGGGTCACATGCTCAGGTACTGCAGCACATTTCATTGGTCCTCCAGGAAGGTCCTGAAAGGGCAAAACTTCAGTAGCAGCTTCCTGTGCTGCAACTATATAAACTGCGCATGACCGCACGGCCATGCGCTAGTATTGTCTTGATAATATGTGTGTGTGTTGTGAGTGAAAGTCGCTCTTTAAAATACCCTCCCTATTGGATGACTGTTCGCGGAAGGTGTATGTTTGCTATCTAGCGCCCGACTTATCCAACAGCACGTTACACACATAACAGCGTCTAGTTGCTGTGACCGCCTGTACGGCGCCGTGCGCTTCCTCTGCGCTTTCCTTACCCAAGCCTGGGTGGTTAGTGGCGCCCGTCAGTGCGGCACTGCATGCACTCTCGTGCCTTTATATACTATTTTAATAGTTTCCTTACACACCCAGTTGCGGTGTTGTGCCAGCAAGTGGTCTAATCGGACTTCAATCCTGTGTTGGGGTTGTGTTCGCTGACTTCTTGCTCGCGCTCTATGTGCGGTACCGCGGTCCTGTGACTCAACAGGATCGCTTCCTTCACGCAGGGTGAAGTTAACCCATGCGTGTAAACTTATAGTACCACCATATAGTCCGTCTTACTAGCAGCAGGGTTTTTACCTGCACGGTGGACCTCGGACTGCGAACGCACCTAGTTTCATATCATCTATACTTGGTGCGTTTCGCCAGTCCTTAACATAATACTAGCGCCAAGGTCTGGCTAGTAAATGGCGGACATTCAGCAATCTTTGCGGTATATCCAGCAGCTGGAGGGTAGGTTGACGGCTCTCGAGAGCTCAACCTCAGCTGTGGATGTTACCACAGTTGCTGTACAGGCTGCTAGCGTGGCTGCAGCAACCTTGTCCACTGCCACCCCAGTTCCGACATTATCCCGCCTCCCGTTGCCAGAAAAATTTTCTGGAGATTGCAAAACTTGTAGGGGATTCGTGAGTCAGTGCTCTATCCATCTCGAGCTCCTGGCTGCACGTTTTCCTACAGAGCGGGCTAAGGTGGGATTTATTGTCTCTCTCTTGTGGGACAGGGCGTTGGAGTGGGCTACGCCGCTGTGGGAGCGTGGAGATCATGTGGTGCAGAGTGCTCCGTTGTTCCTGAGCACTCTGAAAAAGGTCTTTTAAGGACCTCAAGTCACCCATGACACAGCGCTCCAACTACTCGCTTTAACTCAGGGTGAGTCCTTGGTCAGCCATTTTTCCGTCCGCTTCCGTACTTTAGCTTCCGAGCTGGAGTGGTCGGATAAGGCCCTTATCCCCATATTTTGGAAGGGCCTGGCTGATCACGTTAAGGACGCTCTGGCCACTAGGGAGATTCCTGCCACACTGGAGGAATTAATAACTGTCTCTACTCGTATTGACCTCCGTTTTAACGAGCGGAGGTTAGAGCAAGCCCAGTGTAGGCAGAGGTTTCGTCTGGCTCCCACCTTCGCCAAACCTTTGGAATCTCCAATCCAGGCATCCAAATCACATGAAGCCTTAGAGGTGACACGAGCGGGATCCAAATCTCTGTCCGCCCGTGCACATAAGGTCCGTCATGTTTGCCAGCAGTCAGGACATCTTGCCTCCAAGGGTCCTCAGCGGTCGGGGAAACGTCAGCGTCTAGTGGCAGTTGGAGGAGGTACACTAGACACGGCGACGTTTGCCTCAAAGTTGTCCTTCAAAGGGACAATTGCCATAGGCCCATCCACTCTTATGGTCGAGCTATGCGTGGATTCTGGGGCAGAGGGAAACTTTATGTCTTCCGCTTTTGCCCAGCGTCACGCAATACCCTTGGTGATGCTCGCCAAGCCAGTAACCGTTCGAGTGGTAAATGGGTCAACACTACCCTCACAGATTACCCACCAAACCATTCCTTTCACGCTTTCTGTGTCTCCATCACATCAGGAGATAATCTCCCTATTAGTCATTCCTGAGGGAATTGATGAGGTCCTGTTGGGGATACCATGGCTTCGCTACCATTCTCCTCATATTGAGTGGTCCTCTGGGAGAATTTTGGGATGGAGTAAATCCTGCGAGGGTAGATGTCAGAGGGAGTGCGTTCAGGTTGCTACTACACAGGTACCCGCAGATCTTTCCTCTCTCCCCAAGCACTATTGGCCCTATGCAGACGTGTTCTCCAAAAGAGCTGCGGAGACCCTTCCGCCTCACCGCCCCTATGACTGTCCTATTGACCTCTTGCCTGGTGCTGAGCCTCCCCGGGGTCGAGTCTATCCGTTATCTCTCCCGGAGACGGAGGCAATGTCTCAGTATATCCAAGAGAATCTGGCAAGAGGATTCATTAGGAAGTCAGTGTCACCGGCAGGGGCTGGGTTCTTCTTCGTACAGAAGAAGACTGGAGACTTACGTCCATGCATAGACTACAGGGGTCTTAACGCCATCACCGTTAAGAACAAATACCCATTACCCCTGATATCTGAGCTGTTTGATAGGCTACGGGGAGCGAGGGTATTTACAAAGTTAGATCTGCGGGGAGCTTACAACCTGATTCGCATCCGTGAGGGGGATGAATGGAAGACGGCTTTTAACACCAGGGATGGGCACTATGAATATCTGGTGATGCCCTTCGGGCTCTGTAATGCCCCAGCCGTTTTCCAAGACTTTGTGAACAACATCTTCCGAGATATGCTCACCACCTCGGTCGTAGTCTATCTGGATGATATTCTCATCTTCTCTCCAGATATTGACTCCCATCGGAGAGATGTTCGCAAAGTCTTCGACCTCTTACGGGCAAACTCCCTCTACGCCAAGTTGGAGAAGTGTGTGTTTGAGCAGGAGTCCTTGCCATTCCTTGGTTATATCATCTCTGCCCAGGGTTTGGCTATGGATCCTGCCAAGCTACAGGCTGTAATGGACTAGCAGGAACCCCATTCTCTTAAAGCGGTGCAGCACTTTATGGGGTTCATTAATTACTATCGCCAGTTCATTCCACACTTCTCAACTTTGGTAGCTCCCTTGGTTGCTCTCACCAAAAAGGGAGCAAATCCCAAGTTGTGGTCAGAGGAGGTCTCCAAAGCCTTTCTCTCGATCAAGTCTCATTTCGCTAGCGCTCCCATCCTACATCGCCCCGATGTTGATAAACCATTTATCATGGAGGTGGATGCCTCATCTGTTGGTGCTGGAGCAGTCCTTTTCCAAAAAGATGCTCAAGGTCGGAAGCATCCTTGCTTCTTCTTCTCCAAGACCTTCACACCAGCGGAGAGGAATTATTCCATCGGGGACAGGGAGTTGCTAGCCATGAATTTGGCTTTTTCAGAGTGGAGACATCTCTTGGAGGGAGCTCGCTTTCCCTTCCAAGTCTTCACTGACCACAAGAACTTGGTATATCTACAAACGGCCCAGCGGCTGAATTCTCGCCAGGCTAGATGGTCCCTGTTCTTCTCCCGGTTCCATTTTACTCTCCATTTTCTCTCCGGGGAGAAGAACGTTCGTGCCGACGCTCTCTCCCGCTCCGTAGTGTCATCTGAGGAGGAGGAGGAGGAGCCTCGGCTTATTGTCCCTTCTGAGAGCCTGAGAACTGTAGCTCCGGTTTCACTAGAGTCTGTGCCCCCGGGCAAGAGTTTCGTGCCAGCTAACTTGCGACCGGAGGTTCTCTCTTGGGCTCACTCCTCCAGAGTGGGTGGGCATTTTGGGACCAAGAGGACATCTGAGCTTTTGGCGAGAACATACTGGTGGCCGCATATGGCCCGAGATGTCAGGGACTATATTCAGGCGTGTGTTTCCTGCGCCCAGAATCGGTCTCCTCGGCAACGGCCTGCTGGGTTGCTTTACCCTCTACCGGTGGCAGACAGGCCCTGGGAGATGGTCGGGATGGACTTTGTGGTGGGCTTACCCAAGTCGCGTGGCTGCTCCATTATTTGGGTTGTCACCGACCATTTCTCTAAGATGGTGCATTTGGTGCCGCTTCCTCGGTTACCTTCAGCACGGGCCTTGGCGGTGTTGTTCATTAAGCACGTTTTCCGATTGCATGGTATGCCTGATAAGATTGTCAGCGATCGGAGTCCCCAGTTCGCGTCTCGATTTTGGAGAGAGCTCTGCCGTTTACTCAGCATAGAGTTAAACCTCTCCTCTGCATACCATCCCGAGACGAATGGGTTGGTGGAGAGAACCAACCAGACTCTGGTGACATATTTGCGTCATTTCGTCTCTGCTAGGCAGGACGACTGGGCATCTTTGCTACCTTGGGCGGAATTTGCCTTGAACAACGCCGTAGCTGATTCCACTGGTCAGACTCCTTTTCTCCTTAATTACGGCCAGCATCCGCATGTCCCTGTGCCCATGCCCGTGTCATCCACCGATTCTAGGGTGGCAGACTGGGCGGTGGAGGCACGTGACATCTGGGACCGTTAAGTAAATAAGGCAGCACACTGCAGCGCTAGAACATACAAACTTGAAAAACGAAATTTGAACTGCATTACTGCACTAGAAATATGAAAAATGAGAGCTTTTAGCGCATAAAAATGGCCAATTTTATGTGTACCTGGTAGCCCCGTTACGGCATCTCTCTTATACCAGGTCCTAAACTTGCCTTACCTCGCTGAGAATAAATGTCTCCATCTGAATGGGTACATGTGAAAACCTCTTACTAGACTAAAATTCTCTCTCTCTGTGGAGGGGTATTGGACCTGCTGTAATTAAAACACCTGAAGCTAGGAGGCGGAGTGCACGATCAGAAGGCTAGAGAATACATTTCAAAAACCTGACCTGCACATCCAAACATAGACTCAGTGTGAACAGGTGCTGAACCTAGAGTCGCCAACTCGTATATAGTTAAGTAAATAAGGCAGCACACTGCAGCGCTAGAACATACAAACTTGAAAAACGAAATTTGAACTGCATTACTGCACTAGAAATATGAAAAATGAGAGCTTTTAGCGCATAAAAATGGCCAATTTTATGTGTACCTGGTAGCCCCGTTACTATCTAGCCTTCTGATCGTGCACTCCGCCTCCTAGCTTCAGGTGTTTTAATTACAGCAGGTCCAATACCCCTCCACAGAGAGAGAGAATTTTAGTCTAGTAAGAGGTTTTCACATGTACCCATTCAGATGGAGACGTTTATTCTCAGCGAGGTAAGGCAAGTTTAGGACCTGGTATAAGAGAGATGCCGTAACGGGGCTACCAGGTACACATAAAATTGGCCATTTTTATGCGCTAAAAGCTCTCATTTTTCATATTTCTAGTGCAGTAATGCAGTTCAAATTTCGTTTTTCAAGTTTGTATGTTCTAGCGCTGCAGTGTGCTGCCTTATTTACTTAACTATATACGAGTTGGCGACTCTAGGTTCAGCACCTGTTCACACTGAGTCTATGTTTGGATGTGCAGGTCACATCTGGGACCGCACACAGGATGCCATCCGGGCCTCCAAGGAGAGAATGAGGGTTTCGGCTGATACACACCGGCGCCCCGCTCCGGTCTTTGCTCCTGGCGACTTAGTGTGGCTCTCCGCCCGTAACATCAGGCTGCGAGTTGAGTCCACTAAGTTTGCTCCTCGCTACATTGGCCCATTTAAGGTTCTGGAACAGGTCAACCCTGTGGTCTACCGTTTGGCTATTCCTCCACGCCTTGGTATCACCGATACTTTTCACGTTTCCCTCTTAAAGCCCGTTCGTTTGTCCCGGTTTTCTGAGTCATCTGCTGGGACATCGGGTTCATCCACGGATGAGTTTGAGGTGAATGCTATTGTGGGGTGCAAGGTGGTACGTGGCAAGAAATTTTATCTGGTGGACTGGAAGGGTCACGGCCCAGAGGATAGAACCTGGGAGCCTGTAGAGCACATTCGGGCTCCGCTGCTTATTGCAGCTTTTGAGCGTAGTGAGGCTCAAGGAGGGGGGCAATGTTAGGAGTCGAGTTTCCTCTGCTGCACAGGAGGAATCTCGATCCGTGTCTGCAGCGGTCTCCCATTCTGCATCGGCCGCAGTGGGGTCTGCTCAGCAGAGGCGTCGCTCCCAGCGTCTTGCTGGGACTGATTCTGTGCAGAGGGTTACTACTGCCTTTTCTGGCTCTCCTGTTGTACCCTGCACTGATCTGCGGCGAGCAGGCTTCTCTGGGACTAAGTCCTTATTTTCACACACTGAGCATGCCCAGGGCAAGATCTCCCGTTGGAGATCAAGGGTCACATGCTCAGGTACTGCAGCACATTCTATTGGTCCTCCAGGAAGGTCCTGAAAGGGCAAAACTTCAGTAGCAGCTTCCTGTGCTGCAACTATATAAACTGCGCATGACCGCACGGCCATGCGCTAGTATTGTCTTGATAATATGTGTGTGTGTTGTGAGTGAAAGTCGCTCTTTAAAATACCCTCCCTATTGGATGACTGTTCGCGGAAGGTGTATGTTTGCTATCTAGCGCCCGACTTATCCAACAGCACGTTACACACATAACAGCGTCTAGTTGCTGTGACCGCCTGTACGGCGCCGTGCGCTTCCTCTGCGCTTTCCTTACCCAAGCCTGGGTGGTTAGTGGCGCCCGTCAGTGCGGCACTGCATGCACTCTCGTGCCTTTATATACTATTTTAATAGTTTCCTTACACACCCAGTTGCGGTGTTGTGCCAGCAAGTGGTCTAATCGGACTTCAATCCTGTGTTGGGGTTGTGTTCGCTGACTTCTTGCTCGCGCTCTATGTGCGGTACCGCGGTCCTGTGACTCAACAGGATCGCTTCCTTCACGCAGGGTGAAGTTAACCCATGCGCGTAAACTTATAGTACCGCCATATAGTCTGTCTTACTAGCAGCAGGGTTTTTACCTGCACGGTGGACCTCGGACTGCGAACGCACCTAGTTTCATATCATCTATACTTGGTGCGTTCCGCCAGTCCTTAACAACATTTCATGACCGCTGCAGGCAGTCAACAATCGCTGATTGACTGCAGCTTTACTGCTGCGCAGAGTGGACAGAGTACTGATGATAGGATGATGATGCTCATGTTCTTGATGCACCCTACTATCCAAGTAGTTATGCCCATAGAATATCTTCCATCTCTGTGACAAAGTGCCAAAAGTCCAGTTTTTTTTTAAATCGAACCACTAAGGTGATGGTTATACAATGCTGCATAAAATATATATATATTTTTTTCAGCTTTTGAAGATGTACCTGAATAATACACGGGTGGAGAAAACAAATGTCCCATGATTTATGGCTCAAATGGAATTCAGGCTTTTGAGCTGTTGGACCCGAGAGTGCTCTACTCAATTATGGGTCTAAACCTAAGATAGAAACAAAATGAGCAAATACCCTGCTGCAAGGAAATAAAATGTATTATTGCATAATTAATAATATAGAGTTCTTATTAAACACTATTTTTGATTTTTTTAAAAAGCATAAATGCCATCCCACCGTGTCAAGGTGACCCTATTGGGACAGTTCTATTCTGTCTCTAATATTAAAATCTAAAATGTTTAATTGAAAATGTTTAATAAAAACAGTTTGGAAAAAATAAAAAATAAAAATCTTACCATGTGTCAAAAATGACCTCAATGTGAATAAGGGCTGAGCAAAAGCGAGGCCCAACTGTGGACACCCGGCAATGGGAAGCTGTATAAATACTAAGTCCAGATCAAAGAAAGGGAGACCAAACCGAGACAAATGAGCCTGAAAATAAGTTGGTATATATAGTATGCAACATATAGGATCATGTTCAAACTGGCCAGTAAATAGACAAGACCTAAAGATAGCTAATATACGTTGCATTACATTTTGCAAATAAGTGTTGCAAAGTAACGGAGACGACTATTGTAGAGTTTGATGCCCACAATGGCTTCTCTGTTACTCATGTGGTCACCAATAAAAATAAAATATCAACATTTGGGATCACATTAAAAAAGTAATAGTGAGATTCCCATATGGAAAAAAATCTTACTATGAAATATCAGGTTAGATATAATTGGTAATGACTTCACCTCCGTCTATGAGATATGCCACCATGCAGTGTAACCAATAGCCAAAACATGATAGTAAATCAATAGTGATGGTCTCCATGCTCATTGATTTACTAGCATGATGCGACCAGTGTCTGCTTTCATTTTCCTCCAGCGTCATGAAGAATAGAGCTTCTCCCAATGGTGTCTCCATGCTCTACCCTGTTATAATAGACTTCACCAAAGGAAAACAATAGGCAGCAAAAATACATGTCATAAGGACAACTCCACAAAGTAGAGATAATCTGTTTATTTCCCCTTCACCCCTCGACAGTAAAGAGAATGGAGGAAAAGGGGAAAGGAAAAGAAGGAGAATTAGGTTTGGGAACAAAGCATCGACATTGTGGAAGCAATTAACACCGAGGAGCTGACCCTGCCACAGCGAGAACTTCATTGCTGGGATTGCCAAGGATTACGGATCTATTCAGGAATATTTGCAGCATAATAAAACATTTGTAGGACACAATTATCTGCTTATGACTAGGTAATTATGTAATTATGGTAGGCCGTGGGATGAATGTCTTGTTTGCTTTATAAAAATCAACACAAGGTAATTTGCTTTACGAGAAGATCCACCTTCACATTTCACGAAATGGTCCCAAGTTTAAATTGGAAGAGTTCCGAGAAGATTGTCAAAATAGTAATTCTGTGCGCCCCTTCAGGTTTTGCTCAGATCATTTTTACTGTATGCCTTTGGTATGGACCAGAAGTATGACATTGAAAAGGTTCGGTATTTATAGAAACATAATGTGGCGCCCCAGGGTCCTGGTCGTCACAGTAGAATTGCTTTCCTTACGGGGAGAGTGACGTTACGCTTGAAGGCAAGAAGGGATAACTGTAACCAGGTACCACATACATGCAACACATTCACACTCCCCCCCTCCCCCTCCCCCGTTAAATCCAGCACTCCCGGGCTGGGAAAAGAACACAACAATTACAGGTTAGCAAAAGACATGCACATTTTTGAAATGCTAGGAAACAAATTAATTTAAAAGTGCTTCCCTTTATGGGAGTTGAGAAGACTTGAACGTTGCAAACAAGAACATATTTACATTGTGCATTTGACTGTTAAAGGCAAATTAAAAAACAATTACTATCTTACTATGGAATACAATTACCCATACAGGTATTCTATCTACTAAGTGCAATTACCCTCTAAGGGTATACTATCATTAACCCTTAATGTACAATTCAACATTTTCTTTATTCTTCTTCTTCACATGCAGGACTATCTGTCTACCCCACGGGCCTACTGCATTTTTCTTCCTAAAACTTCACTTTTATTTAAAGTACATCATTAAACAGTCTATCACTATCTAGCTACATACTATCAGCTATGTAAACATTATTAAGGTGCAGCAACCGAACATTCCCTTTAAGAGGGAACTCAAGTCTTTTCTGAGGTAGTGCAAACAATCAACAAGTCAGTAATAAACTTTAAGACCATGGAAACTTTCACGTCGTCATCAGAAACAGTTTCTTCGCAAAGTCTTCTTTCTTGTAAAACCAGTAGAGAGCACCTTTAAGAAGGTGCAAACTATGTACAGGAACAGTTTGTGACCATGCTCAGTTCATGATTCCGCAGTTCTTTATAACCATGATCAACTTGTGCAAACTGAAACAAATAGGGATCCCAGGTAAGCAAAGGGATCCCTTTGAAGATTAACCCTGGACGGGTTTGAAACAAAGAAAGAGCAGTTTAAAGGAACTATGTACAGTTTCGGTTTTCCGAGGTTTACTCGAGTTCTGGCGGTAGCAATGGTCGAGGTTGCTCAGCCGCATACTGGCGGCTACCAGGGGCTCCCTCACTCCAGACAGGGGTCTGCGTACCCACAGTTTTCTGTTTAGGCACAGCTAGTGTGCAAACCATCACTGCGGTCAATTCCTTGGCAACCACGGTGGTAGTGGTGGCGATGGTACAGGTGGTGGCCCTGACGATGGTACACGTCGTGGTGGCAATAGTGGTCTTCGTCTGGACACAAGGTGGCACTGTTGTCACGGGAGTCGATCGAGCAGGGGCTTTAGCCTGGTGCACGACAGGGTCCCTCTTTTTATGTACGTTGAGGGCAAACCAGCCCTTCTCACCGAAATTCCTGGTATAGGTAACGGTGTCTCCTGGGTAAAGGTCCCGATCAGGGTGTCCCTCCCAGAGATGCGACTCCACATCATGGCGAATACCTCCGCTTACAGTCCAGGCTCCTTAATAAATCCCCAACCTCCACGGAGTCTGAAAGTCACGACTTTACCCTGCTTCCGCGGAACCAGGTGGGTGCTGCGGTCCTTGCGGGCCTTGGCCTTGACAGCAAGGTACTTTTGGTCATAGGCCTGACGTTGGGCCTGGTATTCTGCCTCCTTCTCCCACCTCCGGGCATGTTGGGCCTGATATTCCTCCCAACTGAGGACCTCCACAGTCTCCCCCTCTTGCTGTTCAGCCCCGGGGAACCCCATGAAATCTTGCCCGGGGTTCACCCAGCGGTATACAGTCCGCTCAGCGTAGATCTCACCCAGCAGGGTGGTGGGCGCAATCGGGGCCTTTAAGAACTGCTCCATACCCATGGCCTGGTCCCAGGGTTCTAAGCGCTGGAGGCGGTGAGTACCGCGGGGAGGTGGCGCTGCGACAGGGCCCACTAGCAGGTCCTCAGTCACCGGGGCAGGGTCAGCGTCCTTACCTGCCACCTCGGTGTCTTGGGTTTCGACTGGCTCCACCGGCGGCAGTGTCGGTAGTGGTTCCAGTAGCGGTGCAGGGGATGGCGTCAACGTCTGCGGATCCTCCGCAGGCACCACCTGGTATGAGGACTTGGTCTTCACCTGCAGCTGAAGGAGTGGATCTATCAGCTCCTCCATTCCAAGCTGCAGGGAATCAGCATCAGCAGTGAGGACTGGGCTACTGTACCCTTCCGGGTAGCTGGGGGAGTCTCCTACTCCGACCCCACGCTCTGGCTCCGGGTGACTTGCCATGGCGTCCTCCACGTGGCTGCTGTCCTCCTCGTCCTTTTCCCGCTCTCTTCTTCTGGGGCGGTTTCGTTTTCTTTGTCTCCGACCGCCATTGAGGATCAGGAAGCTGATCTCGGCTGCTGACGGACACGTCCTCAAGGTACAGAGATATTTAGACTGGGCGGCCATTGTTTTTCGCGCTTCTCAGTTCGTTCACGCCCACAACTCCACGCCCTTCTTCTTCTCCTTCTGCACTCCTCGTGGCGCTGTAATGGCGGCAGTTTTGGTGGGAATTTTTGGCAGTAAATGGCAATACACAGTCCTTAAGCAGAAACAGTGCAAACACAATTCTGGCACAGTTCTAAGGCACACATGACCCAATTCTTCAGGCTTAAGTAGATCCTGTTTGTGACGCCAAGATTTGGATCGCCCCCACGTTAGGGCAATGGGGTACTCGGTACCGGGTCCTTCAGTTCCCTCAGAGAGGATGTCACGGTGGCCCGACCCGGACCGTGGCCCTTTGAGGGGCGCCCAATAAAAGGCAGAGTTCGTAGATAACGGTAGTGTTCGTGACGCCACCTGTGGTATTCGGTCAGAGTGACCGACGCTGCTTAGGGGTCCGCTGGGGTGATGGAATGTCAGCTAGATGGTATACCTTCCCACAGGTGAAGTATGTCCCCAGGGCTTACCAAAAGTGTAGATGATGATGGTGGATGGTGCAAGGCGTGGTGAATAACGATGACTGTTGTGAATTCTGTTGTCGAACTCCCTCCTGTGGTCGTGAATGGTACTTCGGCGAGTTCTGTCTATGGGCTCCCTCTGGTGGCTATGAGTGAAGCTGCTGCTTCTGAGGTTCCTTACACAGGTGACGTGGTTTATCCTTTGGTTGGCTGCTCTATTTAACTCCTCTCAGATCGTTACTCCATGCCAGCTGTCAATGTTTTGGCATTTGTTCAGTTCGCTCCTGGATCTCTCTGGTGACCTGCCTTCTCCTGCAGAAGCTAAGTTCCTGATAGTCATTATTTGTTCACTGTTTTCTTGTCCAGCTGGTTATCATGATTCTGTCTTGCTAGCTGGAAGCTCTGGGATGCAAAGTGGCCCCTCCGCACCGTGAGTCGGTGCGGAGGTCTTTTTTGCACACTCTGCATGGTCTTTTGTAGGTTTTTGTGCTGATCGCAAAGTTACCTTTCCTATCCTCTGTCTATTTAGTAAGTCTGGCCTCCCTTTGCTGAAACCTGTTTCATTTCTGCGTTTGTGACTTTCATCTTTACTCACAGTCAATATATGTGGGGGGCTTCCTTTACCTTTGGGGAATTTCTCTGAGGCAAGGTAGGCTTTATTTTCCATCTCTAGGGCTAGATAGCTCTTAGGCTGTGACGAGGCGCCTAGGTCTGGTCAGGAGCGCTCCACGGCTATTTTTAGTGTGTGTGATAGGATTAGGGCTTGCGGTCACCAGAGTTCCCACATCCCAGAGCTCGTCCTGTATGAGGTTTAACTATCAGGTCATTCCGGGTGCTCCTAACCACCAGGTCATAACAGAGGACACAATGGGTGAGTCCCCTTATCCAGGTGGAAATCAGTAGCCTTCCCCTTGCGCACAGTTCCGTAGTAGGTCCCTACTTGCATTAGCTACCATAAGGTCCTCACTGTTGTGTTATGACCTGGTGGTCAGGACAATAATGGACCTGGTGGTTAAGAGCATACGGAATGACCTGATAGTTACTAATAATATAGGATGAGCTCTGAGACGTGGGAACTCTGCTGACCGCAATCCCTAATCCTATCACACACACTAGAAATAGCCGTGGAGCGCTCCTGACGCTCCCTGTTGTGAATTTTGTGGCAGAGCTCCCTCCTGTGGTCACAAGTGGTACTTCGGCTGATTCTCTCTGGGAGCTTCCGTCTGTGGAGGAAAGTGGTACTGCGGCTTCTGAGTTTCCTCCCTCAGGTGATCTGGTGAGGTCGTTAGGTGCTTCTCTACTTAACTCCACCTAATGCTTTGATCCATGCTTCCTGTCAATGTTCCAGTGTTGGACTTGTTTTTCCCTGGATCATTCCTGTGGCCTGCTGCTCTGCATAGCTAAGTTCTTCTTTGCTATTTGTTTGCTATTTTTTCTGTCCAGCTTGTCTAATTGTTTTGCTGGAAGCTCTGGGACGCAAAGGGTGTACCTCCGTGCCGTTAGTTCGGTACGGAGGGTCTTTTTTGCCCCCTTTGCGTGGTTTTATTTAGGGTTTTGTGTAGACCGCAAGGTTATCTTTCCTATCCTCGCTCTGTTAAGAAAGTCGGGCCTCACTTTGCTGAATCTATTTCATCCCTACGTTTGTCTTTTCATCTTAACTCACAGTCATTATATGTTGGGGGCTGCCTTTTCCTTTGGGGTATTTCTCTGAGGCAAGGTAGGCTTATTTTCTATCTTCAGGCTAGTTAGTTTCTCAGGCTGTGCCGAGTTGCATAGGTAGAGTTAGGCGCAATCCACGGCTGCCTCTAGTGTTGTTTGGAGAGGATTAGGGATTGCGGTCTGCAGAGTTCCCACGTCTCAGAGCTCGTTCTATTATTTTGGGTTATTGTCAGATCACTGTATGTGCTCTGACCGCTATGTCCATTGTGATACTGAATTGCCTATCACAACAGTACAGGAAGCCCTAAGTGCTAATGATTCTCAATAGAGGGAAAAAAGAAGTTCTGAGACCATTTTTTTTTCTTTGCACTGTGTTTTGCCTTTTTTTTCCCCTAGACATTTGGGTGGTTCAGGACACAGGTGTAGCAATGGACATTAAAGGTCTGTCTTCATGTGTGGATCAGCTCACGGCAAGAGTTCAAAATATTCAAGATTTTGTGGTTCAGAATCCTTTGTTAGAACCGAGAATTCCTATTCCAGATTTGTTTTTTGGAGATAGAACTAAATTTCTGAGTTTCAAAAATAATTGTAAACTATTTCTGGCTTTGAAACCTCGCTCCTCTGGTGACCCAGTTCAACAGGTTAGGATCGTCATTTCTTTTTTGCGTGGTGACCCTCAGGACTGGGCATTTTCTCTTGCGTCAGGAGATCCTGCATTAAGTAATATCGATGCGTTTTTCCTGGCGCTTGGATTGCTGTACGATGAGCCTAATTCAGTGGATCAGGCAGAAAAAAATTTGCTGGCTCTTTGTCAGGCTCAGGATGAGATAGAGGTATATTGCCAGAAATTTAGAAAGTGGTCCGTGCTCACTCAATGGAATGAATCTGCGCTGGCAGCTATATTCAGAAAGGGTCTCTCTGAAGCCCTTAAGGATGTCATGGTGGGATTTCCTATGCCTGCTGGTTTGAATGAGTCTATGTCTTTGGCCATTCAGATCGGTCGACGCTTGCGTGAGCGTAAATCTGTGCACCATTTGGCGGTATTAACTGAGATTAAACCTGAGCCTATGCAGTGCGATAGGACTATGACCAGAGTTGAACGGCAAGAACACAGACGTCTGAATGGGCTGTGTTTCTACTGTGGTGATTCCACTCATGCTATCTCTGATTGTCCTAAGCGCACTAAGCGGTTCGCTAGGTCTGCCACCATTGGTACAGTACAGTCAAAATTTCTTCTGTCCGTTACCTTGATCTGCTCTTTGTCATCGTATTCTGTCATGGCGTTTGTGGATTCAGGCGCTGCCCTGAATTTGATGGACTTGGAATATGCTAAGCGTTGTGGGTTTTTCTTGGAGCCCTTGCAGTGTCCTATTCCATTGAGAGGAATTGATGCTACGCCTTTGGCCAAGAATAAGCCTCAATACTGGACCCAGCTGACCATGTGCATGGCTCCTGCACATCAGGAGGTTATTCGCTTTCTGGTGTTGCATAATCTGCATGATGTGGTCGTGTTGGGGTTGCCTTGGCTACAAGCCCATAATCCAGTATTGGATTGGAAATCCATGTCGGTGTCCAGCTGGGGTTGTCAGGGGGTACATGGTGATGTTCCATTTCTGTCAATTTCGTCATCCACCCCTTCTGAGGTTCCAGAGTTCTTGTCTGATTACCGGGATGTATTTGATGAGCCCAAGTCCGATGCCCTACCTCCGCATAGGGATTGTGATTGTGCTATCAATTTGATTCCTGGTAGTAAATTCCCAAAAGGTCGACTGTTTAATTTATCCGTGCCTGAGCACACCGCTATGCGCAGTTATGTGAAGGAATCCCTGGAGAAGGGGCATATTCGCCCGTCATCGTCGCCATTAGGAGCAGGGTTCTTTTTTGTAGCCAAGAAGGATGTTTCGCTGAGACCTTGTATAGATTACCGCCTTCTTAATAAGATCACTGTTAAATTTCAGTACCCCTTGCCATTGTTATCTGATTTGTTTGCTCGGATTAAGGGGGCTAGTTGGTTCACCAAGATAGATCTTCGTGGTGCGTATAATCTGGTGCGAATCAGGCGAGGCGATGAATGGAAAACTGCATTTAATACGCCCGAGGGTCATTTTGAGTATCTAGTGATGCAATTCGGACTTGCCAATGCTCCATCAGTGTTTCAGTCCTTTATGCATGACATCTTCCGAGAGTACCTGGATAAATTCCTGATTGTGTACTTGGATGACATTTTGATCTTCTCGGATGATTGGGAGTCTCATGTTAAGCAGGTCAGAACGGTTTTTCAGGTCCTGCGTGCTAATTCTTTGTTTGTAAAGGGATCAAAGTGTCTCTTTGGTGTGCAGAAGGTTTCATTTTTTGGGTTCATCTTTTCCCCTTCTACTATCGAGATGGATCCAGTTAAGGTCCAAGCCATCCATGATTGGATTCAGCCGACATCTCTGAAAAGTCTGCAAAAGTTCCTGGGCTTTGCTAATTTTTATCGTCGCTTCATCTGCAATTTTTCTAGTATTGCCAAACCATTGACCGATTTGACCAAGAAGGGTGCTGATTTGGTCAATTGGTCTTCTGCTGCTGTGGAAGCTTTTCAAGAGTTGAAGCGTCGTTTTTCTTCTGCCCCTGTGTTGTGTCAACCAGATGTTTCTCTTCCGTTCCAGGTCGAGGTTGATGCTTCTGAGATTGGAGCAGGGGCTGTTTTGTCGCAGAGAGGTTCTGATTGCTCAGTGATGAAACAATGCGCTTTTTTTTTCCAGGAAGTTTTCGCCTGCTGAGCGAAATTATGATGTGGGCAACCGAGAGTTGCTGGCCATGAAGTGGGCATTCGAGGAGTGGCGTCATTGGCTTGAAGGAGCTAAGCATCGCGTGGTGGTATTGACTGATCATAAGAACTTGACTTATCTCGAGTCTGCTAAGCGTTTGAATCCTAGACAGGCTCGTTGGTCGCTGTTTTTTGCCCATTTTGACTTAGTGATTTCGTACCTTCCGGGCTCTAAAAATGTGAAGGCAGATGCTCTGTCTAGGAGTTTTGTGCCCGACTCTCCGGGTTTATCTGAGCCGGCGGGTGCCCAGCAGAGAAACTGTTTGTCCCTGATAAATGGACTAGTAGAGTTATCTCTGAGGTTCATTGTTCGGTGTTGGCTGGTCATCCGGGAATCTTTGGTACCAGAGATTTGGTGGCTAGATCCTTTTGGTGGCCGTCTTTGTCGCGGGATGTGCGTTCTTTTGTGCAGTCCTGTGGGACTTGTGCTTGGGCTAAGCTCTGCGGTTCTCGTGCCAGTGGGTTGCTTTTGCACTTGCCGGTCCCGAAGAGGCCCTGGACGCATATCTCTATGGATTTTATTTCGGATCTCCCTGTCTCTCAAAGGATGTCGGTCATTTGGGTGGTTTGTGATCGCTTCTCTAAGATGGTCCATTTGGTACCCTTGTCTAAATTGCCTTCCTCCTCTGACTTGGTGCCATTGTTTTTCCAGCATGTGGTTCGTTTACATGGCATTCCGGAGAACATCGTTTCGGACAGAGGTTCCCAGTTTGTTTCGAGGTTTTGGCGAGCCTTTTGTGCTAGGATGGGCATTGATTTGTCTTTTTCCTCGGCTTTCCATCCTCAGACAAATGGCCAAACCGAACGAACTAATCAGACTTTGGAAACATCTGAGATGCTTTGTTTCTGCTGATCAGGATGATTGGGTGTCCTTTTTGCCTTTGGCTGAGTTCGCCCTTAATAATCGGGCCAGCTCGGCTACTTTGGTTCCGCCGTTTTTCTGCAATTCTGGAGTTAAATAGAGCAGCCAGCTAACGAACTAACCTCGTCACCTGTGGAAGGAAACTCAGAAGCAGCAGCTCCACTCACATCCACCAGAGGAAGCCCATGGACAGAACCAGCCGAAGTACCATTCATGACCACAGGAGGGAGCTTGACAACAGAATTCACAACAGTACCCCCCCCTTGAGGAGGGGTCACCGAATCCTCACCAGAGCCCTCAGGCCGACCAGGACGAGCCAAATGAAAGGCACGAACCAGATCGGCAGCATGAACATCGGAGGCAAAGACCCAAGAATTATCGTCCTGACCATAACCCTTCCACTTGACCAGGTACTGGAGTTTCCGTCTCGAAATACGAGAATCCAAAATCTTCTCCAACACATACTCCAACTCCCCCTCAACCAACACCGGGGCAGGAGGATCAACGGATGGAACCACAGGCGCCACGTATCTCCGCAACAATGACCTATGGAATACATTATGGATGGCAAAAGAAGCTGGAAGGGTCAAACGAAACGACACAGGATTGAGAACCTCAGAAATCTTGTACGGACCAATGAAATGAGGCTTAAACTTAGGAGAGGAAACCTTCATAGGAACATAACGAGACGACAACCAAACCAAATCCCCAACACGAAGTCGGGGACCCACACGGCGTCTGCGATTAGCGAAACGTTGAGCCTTCTCCTGGGACAAGGTCAAATTGTCCACTACATGAGTCCAAATCTGCTGCAACCTGTCCACCACAGTATCCACACCAGGACAGTCCGAAGACTCAACCTGTCCTGAAGAGAAACGAGGATGGAACCCAGAATTGCAGAAAAATGGCAAAACCAAGGTAGCCGAGCTGGCCCGATTATTAATGGCGAACTCAGCCAAAGGCAAACAGGACACCCAGTCATCCTGATCGGCAGAAACAAAGCATCTCAGATAGGTTTCCAAGGTCTGATTGGTTTGTTCGGTCTGGCCATTAGTCTGAGGATGGAAAGCCGAGGAAAAAGACAAGTCAATGCACATCCTACTACAAAAGGCTCGCCAAAACCTCGAAACAAACTGGGAACCTCTGTCAGAAACGATATTCTCTGGAATGCCATGCAAACGAACCACATGCTGGAAGAACAATGGCACCAAATCAGAGGAGGAAGGCAATTTAGACAAGGGTACCAGATGGACCATCTTAGAAAAGCGATCACAGACCACCCAAATGACTGACATCTTTTGAGAAACGGGAAGATCTGAAATAAAATCCATAGAGATATGTGTCCAAGGCCTCTTCGGGACCGGCAAGGGCAAAAGCAACCCACTGGCACGAGAACAGCAGGGCTTAGCCCGAGCACAAATCCCACAGGACTGCACAAAAGTACGCACATCCCGCGACAGAGATGGCCACCAAAAGGATCTAGCCACTAACTCTCTGGTACCAAAGATTCCAGGATGACCAGCCAACACCGAACAATGAACCTCAGAGATAACTCTACTAGTCCATTTATCAGGGACAAACAGTTTCTCTGCTGGGCAACGGTCAGGTCTATCAGCCTGAAATTTTTGCAGCACCCGCCGCAAATCAGGGGAGATGGCAGACAATATTACCCCCTCTTTGAGAATACCCGCCGGCTCAGGAACACCCGGAGAGTCGGGCACAAAACTCCTAGACAGGGCATCAGCCTTCACATTCTTGGAGCCTGGAAGGTACGAAACCACAAAATCAAAACGGGAGAAAAATAGCGACCAACGAGCCTGTCTAGGATTCAACCGTTTGGCAGACTCGAGATAAGTCAAATTCTTGTGATCCGTCAAGACCACCACGCGATGCTTAAGTAAATAAGGCAGCACACTGCAGCGCTAGAACATACAAACTTGAAAAACGAAATTTGAACTGCATTACTGCACTAGAAATATGAAAAATGAGAGCGTTTAGCGCATAAAAATGGCCAATTTTATGTGTACCTGGTAGCCCCTTTACGGCATCTCTCTTATACCAGGTCCTAAACTTGCCTTACCTCGCTGAGAATAAACGTCTCCATCTGAATGGGTACATGTGAAAACCTCTTACTAGACTAAAATTCTCTCTCTTGCTTGGCTCCTTCAAGCCAATGACGCCACTCCTTGAATGCCCACTTCATGGCCAACAACTCTCGATTGCCAACATCATAATTGCGCTCAGCAGGCGAAAACTTTCTAGAAAAGAAGGCACATGGTTTCATCACCGAGCCATCAGAACTTCTTTGCGACACAACAGCCCCTGCTCCAATCTCAGAAGCATCAACCTCGACCTGAAACGGAAGCAAAACATCTGGCTGGCACAACACAGGGGCAGAAGAAAAACGACGCTTCAACTCCTGAAAAGCTTCCACAGCCGCAGAAGACCAATTGACCACATCAGCACCCTTCTTGGTTAAATCAGTCAACGGTTTAGCAACACTAGAAAAATTACTGATGAAGTGACAATAAAAATTAGCAAAGCCCAGGAACTTTTGCAGACTCTTCACAGATGTCGGCTGAGTCCAATCATAAATGGCCTGGAATTTAACAGGTTCCATCTCGATAGTAGAAGGGGAAAAAATGAAACCCAAAAATGAAACCTTCTGAACTCCAAAGAGACACTTTGACCCCTTCACAAACAAAGAATTCGCACGAAGGACCTGGAACACCATTCTGACCTGCTTCACGTGAGACTCCCAATCATCTGAGAAGACCAAAATATCATCCAAATATACAATCAGGAATTTATCCAGGTACTCTCGGAAGATGTCATGCATAAAGGACTGAAATACTGATGGAGCATTGGAAAGCCCGAATGGCATAACCAGGTACTCAAAATGGCCCTCGGGCGTATTAAATGCTGTTTTCCATTCATCGCCCTGTTTAATACGCACAAGATTATACGCACCACGAAGATCTATCTTGGTGAACCAACTAGCCCCCCTAATCCGAGCAAATAAATCAGACAGCAGCGGCAAAGGGTACTGAAATTTGACTGTGATCTTATTAAGAAGGCGGTAATCAATACAAGGTCTCAAAGAACCATCCTTCTTGGCCACAAAAAAGAACCCTGCTCCCAATGGTGACGACGACGGGCGAATATGACCCTTCTCCAAGGATTCCTTTACATAACTCCGCATAGCGGCGTGCTCTGGCACAGATAAATTGAACAGTCGGCCCTTAGGAAACTTACTACCAGGAATCAAATTGATAGCACAATCGCAATCCCTATGAGGAGGTAGGGCACTGGATTTGGGCTCATCAAATACATCCCGGTAATCCGACAAAAACTCCGGAACTTCAGAAGGGGTGGATGATGAAATAGACAAAAATGGAACATCACCATGTACTCCCTGACAACCCCAGCTGGACACAGACATAGATTTCCAATCCAATACTGGATTATGGACCTGTAGCCATGGCAACCCCAAAACGACCATATCATGCAGATTATGCAACACCAAAAAGCGAATATCCTCCTGATGTGCAGGAGCCATGCACATGGTCAATTGGGTCCAGTACTGAGGCTTATTCTTGGCCAAAGACGTAGCATCAATTCCTCTCAATGGAATAGGATGCTGCAAGGGCTCCAAGAAAAAACCACAGCGCCTGGCATACTCCAAGTCCATCAAATTCAGGGCAGCGCCTGAATCCACAAATGCCATAACAGAATCAGAGTAACGGACAAAAGAAATTTCGACTGTACCGTACCAATGGTGGCAGACCTAGCGAAACGCTTAGTGCGCTTAGGACAATCGGAGATAGCATGAGTGGAATCACCACAGTAAAAACACAGCCCATTCTGACGTCTGTGTTCTTGCCGTTCAGCTCTGGTCAAAGTCCTATCACATTGCATAGGCTCAGGTCTATGCTCAGATAATACCGCCAAATGGTGCACAGCTTTACGCTCACGTAAGCGTCAATCGATCTGAATGGCCAAAGACATAGACTCATTCAGACCAGCAGGCATGGGAAATCCCACCATGACATCCTTAAGGGCTTCAGAGAGACCCTTTCTGAAAATTGCCGCCAGGGCACATTCATTCCACTGAGTGAGGACAGACCACTTCCTAAACTTCTGACAATACATCTCTACCTCATCCTGACCCTGACACAGAGCCAGCAAGATTTTCTCTGCCTGATCCACTGAATTAGGTTCATCATAAAGCAATCCAAGCGCCAGAAAAAACGCATCAACATCACGCAATGCCGGATCTCCTGGCGCAAGGGAAAATGCCCAGTCTTGAGGGTCGCCACGTAACAAAGAAATAATGATTTTCACTTGTTGAACAGGGTCACCTGAGGAGCGAGGTTTCAAAGCAAGAAACAATTTACAATTATTTTTGAAATTCAGAAACTTAGATCTATCCCCAAAAAACAAATCAGGAATTGGAATCCTAGGCTCTAACATTGGATTCTGAACCACAAAATCTTGAATGTTTTGTACCCTTGCAGTGAGATTATCCATACAAGAGGACAGACCTTGAATGCCCATATCTACACCTGTATCCTGAACCACCCAGAGGTAAAGGGGAAAAGAGAGACAAAACACACTGCAAAGAAAAAAAATGGCCTCAGAACTTCTCTTATCCCTCTATTGAGATGCATAAGTACTTTGGGCCACCTGTACTGTTATGACCTGGTGGTCAGGACAATAATGGACCTGGTGGTTAAGAGCATACGGAATGACCTGATAGTTACTAATAATATAGGAAGAGCTCTGAGACGTGGGAACTCTGCTGACCGCAATCCCTAATCCTATCACACACACTAGAAACAGCCGTGGAGCGCTCCTGACGCTCCCTAGGCGCCTCGTCACAGCCTAAGGAACTAGCTAGCCCTAAAGATAGAAAAATAAAGCCTACCTTGCCTCAGAGAAATTCCCCAAAGGAACAGGCAGCCCCCACATATAATGACTGTGAGTAAAGATGAAAATTACAAACACAGAGATGAAATAGATTTAGCAAAGTGAGGCCCGACTTACTGAACAGACAGAGGATAGGAAAGGCAGCTTTGCGGTCAGCACAAAAAACTACAAAAAGACCACGCAGAGGGCGCAAAAAGACCCTCGCACCGACTCACGGTGCGGAGGCGCTCCCTCTGTGTTTCCCAAGCTTCCAGCAAGCAAGACAACAATCAAAATAGCAAGCTGGGCAGAAAAATAGCAAACCAAAGAAAAACAAGCAGGAACTTAGCTTCTGCTGGGAAGACAGGTCACAAGAACGATCCAGGAGTGAACTAGACCAATACTGGAACATTGACAGGTGGCATGGAGCAATGATCTAAGTGGAGTTAAATAGAGCAGCCAGCTAACGAACTAACCTCGTCACCTGTGGAAGGAAATTCAGAAGCAGCAGCTCCACTCACAGCCACCAGAGGAAGCCCATGGACAGAACCAGCCGAAGTACCATTCATGACCACAGGAGGGAGCTTGACAACAGAATTCACAACACTGTTGTTACTTCTCTCTCTCTGTCCCCCAGATGGATAGGACAAACTCGTATGACGGTGGTGGCCTGAGGCTATTTTATAGGGACCCTAGTGACGCCCCTCCTCCGCGATTGCCACCGTGTCTGCTTAGGTGTCTAGGTCGGACAGCCAACTTGGAATCGATTGCCCTGCCGGTCTCTGAAGTAAAGCGTAGAGTCTATTACTCCCTCGGTGTTCCGGCCACCGGATCTGCTCTTCAGATGGAGGCAGCCTGCTTCTAGCTGGTCTCCCACTGATGTTTCACTCCTGTTGCTATGACTTCTGTGCTCACTCACTACAGCACACTTCCCTTCTTGTCCTCTCTTAGGCGGCTGCCGCATGGGTTGCAGGCACAGCTCCGTGTCCTTCTTTCCTTCCTCCTCAGACTTCAGTCTGGATCTGACCATGGATCACCCCAGCCAGCTCGACCTGGAGACCTTTCCTCGTCGGTCCCCAGCCAGGAGCTCTCATCTCCTCTCCTCCACTGAACTGCCTCTGACTCCCTAACTTCCTAACCAACCCACCAGTTTTACCCTATGTGAGGAGTGGCCTAGTGAACAGAACCCTTAGCTCCCCCTGGTGGACTGGCGTGTGAAGTGTGTGTGTGGCTTTGATACCTGGCAGGGTGAACTCCTTTGGTGCCATCAGACATAACATTGCTCCCCCTGGTGGAAGAGCGACATTTTTGCAATGACCAAGACTCTGGGGCGCTGCACATAGCCCTGTAACCCCCATATCTACCACCACATAAACCTGTAACCCCCATATAGCCCTGCAACCCTCATATCTACCCCCACATAGCCCTGCAACCCCATAATAATAATTACCCCCCAAAATAATTATGACCCCACATAGTCCTGCAACCCCCATATCTACCACCACATAGTCCTGAAACCCTACACCCCTCCATATCTATCCCCACATAGTCCTGCAACCCCCATATCTAACGCCCATATCTACCCCCACATAGTCCTATATCCCTCATATCTACCACCGTGCAACCCCCATATCTAAACCCCATATTTAACCCAACATAGTCCTGCAACCTCCATATCTACCACATAAACCTGTAACCTCCACATAGCCCTGTATCCCCCATATCTGCCACATAAACCTGTAACCCCCCATATAGCCCTGCAACCCCCATATCTAACCCCCACCCATATCTACCCCCACATAGTCCTGCAACCTCCATATCTACCACCACATAAACCTGTAACCCCCCATATCTACCACCACATATTCCTGCAACCCCTATATCTAACCCCCACTTAGGCCTGCATCCCTCATTTCTACCCCCACATAGTCCTGCAATCCCCATTTCTACCACCCATATCTATCCCCACATAGTCCTACAACCTCCATATCTAACCCCCACATAGTCCTGCAATCTCCATTTTTACCACCCATATCTACCCCCAACATAGTCCTGCAACCTCCACATAGTCCTGCAACCCCATAGTAATTAACTCCAAAAATAATAATGGCCCCTATATCTACCCACATATCTACCCCCACATAGTCCTACCACCACATAGTCCTTCCACCACCTAGTCAAACCTCCATTTCTACCACCCATATCTACCACCACGTAGGCCTGCAACCTCCATATCTAACCCTACACAGTCCTGCAACCCCCATATCTAACCCCCACATAGTCCTGAAACCTCCATATCTAACCCTACGTAGCCCTGCAACCTCCATTTCTACCCCCATATAATCCTGCAACCTCCTTATCTAACCCTACGTAGCCCTGCAACCTCCATTTCTACCCCCACATAGTCCTGCAACCTCCATATCTACCACCACATGGAGGTCTGCAACCCCCATATCTAACCCCACATAGTGCTGCAACCCAAATTTCTACCACCACATAGTCCTGCAACCCTATATCCCCCCATATGTACCCCCCACATAGTCCTGCATCCCCTACACAAAGCCCCGTATATGTACCACCACAGAGTCTTATAACCCCCACATATAAAACCTCATATCTAACCCCCACATAGGCCTGCAACCCCCGTATCTACTGTTATGAACAGGTGATTCAGAACCACAATGGACCTGATGGTTACGAGCACAGAAAATGACCTGATAGTTGCTAATCACATAGGACGAGCTCTGAGACGTGGGAACTCTGCTGACCGCAATCCCTAATCCTATCACACCACACTAAAGGTAGCCATGGAGCGCTCCTGACCAGACCTAGGCGCCTCGGGCACAGTCTGAGAAACTAGCTAACCCTGAAGATAGAAAAATAAGCCTACCTTGCCTCAGAGAAATTCCACAAAGGAAAAGGCAGCCCCCCACATATAATGACTGTGAGCAAAGATGAAAACACAAACACAGAGATGAAATAGATTTTAGCAAAGTGAGGCCCGACTTACTAAATAGACCGAGGATAGGAAAGATAGCGTTGCGGTCAGCACAAAAACCTACAAACAACCACGCAGAGGGCGAAAAAAGACCCTCCGCACCGACTAACGGTACGGAGGTGCTTCCTCTGCGTCCCAGAGCTTGCAGCAAGCAAGACAAACCAATATAGCAAGCTGGACAGAAAAAATAGCAAACAAAAGTAACACAAGCAGAACTTAGCTTATGCAGGGCAGACAGGCCACAAGAACGATCCAGGAGAGAGCCAGACCAATACTGGAACATTGACTGGAGGCCAGGAACAAAGAACTAGGTGGAGTTAAATAGAACAGCACCTAACGACTTAACCTCGTCACCTGAGGAAGGAAACTCAGAAGCCGCAGCCCCACTCACGTCCACCAAAGGAAGCTCATGGACAGAACCGGCCGAAGTACCACTCATGACCACAGAAGGGAGCTTGACCACAGAATTCACAACAGTACCCCCCCCCCCTTGAGGAGGGGTCACCGAACCCTCACCAGAGCCCCCAGGCCGACCAGGATGAGCCAAATGAAAGGCACGAACCAGATCGGCAGCATGAACATCAGAGGCAAAGACCCAGGAATTATCTTCCTGACCATAACCCTTCCACTTAACCAGGTACTGGAGTTTCCGTCTCGAAATACGAGAATCCAAAATCTTCTCCACTATATACTCCAACTCCCCCTCAACCAAAACCGGGGCAGGAGGATCAACGGATGGAACCACAGGTGCCACATATCTCCGCAACAATGACCTATGGAATACATTATGGATGGAAAAAGAAGCAGAAAGGGTCAAACGAAAAGACACAGGATTAAGAACCTCAGAAATCCTATACGGACCAATGAAACGAGGCTTAAACTTAGGAGAGGAAATTTCATAGGAATATAACGAGACGACAACCAAACCAAATCCCCAACACGAAGTCGGGAACCCACACAGCGCCTGCGGTTAGCGAAACGTTGAGCCTTCTCCTGGGACAATGTCAAATTGTCCACTACATAAGTCCAAATCTGCTGCAACCTATTCACCACAGTATCCACACCAGGACAGTCCGAAGACTCAACCTGCCCTGAAGAGAAACGAGGATGGAAACCAGAATTGCAGAAAAACGGCGAAACCAAAGTAGCCGAGCTGGCCCGATTATTAAGGGCGAACTCAGCCAAAGGCAAAAAGGACACCCAATCATCCTGATCAACAGAAACAAAACATCTCAGATATGTTTCCAAGGTCTGATTGGTTCGTTCAGTTTGGCCATTTGTCTGAGGATGGAAAGCCGAGGAAAAAGACAAATCAATGCCCATCCTAGCACAAAAGGCTCGCCAAAACCTCGAAACAAACTGGGAACCTCTGTCAGAAACGATGTTCTCCGGAATGCCATGTAAACGAACCACATGCTGGAAAAACAATGGAACCAAATCAGAGGAGGAGGGCAATTTAGACAAGGGTACCAAATGGACCATCTTAGAGAAGCGATCACAAACCACCCAAATGACCGACATCTTTTGAGAGATGGGGAGATCCGAAATAAAATCCATAGAGATATGTGTCCAGGGCCTCTTCGGGACCGGCAAGGGCAAAAGCAACCCACTGGCACGAGAACAGCAGGGCTTAGCCCGAGCACAAATCCCACAGGACTGCACAAACGAACGCACATCCCGCGACAGAGACGGCCACCAAAAGGATCTAGCCACCAAATCTCTGGTACCAAAGATTCCCGGATGACCAGCCAACACCGAACAATGAACCTCAGAGATAACTCTACTCGTCCATCTATCCGGGACAAACAGTTTCTCCGTCGGGCAACGATCAGGTCTATTAGCCTGAAATTTTTGCAGCACCCGCCGCAAATCAGGGGAGATGGCAGACAAAATTACCCCCTCTTTGAGAATACCCGCCGGCTCAGGCAAACCCGGAGAGTCGGGCACAAAACTCCTAGACAGGGCATCCGCCTTCACATTTCTAGAGCCCGGAAGGTACGAAACCACAAAGTCAAAACGGGAGAAAAACAGCGACCAACGAGCCTGTCTAGGATTCAACCGCTTGGCAGACTCGAGATAAGTCAAGTTCTTGTGATCAGTCAAGACCACCATGCGATGCTTAGCTCCTTCAAGCCAATGACGCCACTCCTCGAATGCCCACTTCATGGCCAGCAACTTCATGGCTAAGCAGGTGAAAACTTCCTGGAAAAGAAGGCACATGGTTTCATCACTGAGCCATCAGAACTTCTTTGCGACAAAACAGCCCCTGCTCCAATCTCAGAAGCATCAACCTCAACCTGGAACGGGAGCGAAACATCTGGCTGGCACAACACAGGGGCAGAAGAAAAACGACGCTTCAACTCCTGAAAAGCCTCCACAGCAGCAGAAGACCAATTGACCACATCAGCACCCTTCTTGGTTAAATCAGTCAACGGTTTAGCAATACTAGAAAATTATTGATGAAGCGACGATAAAAATTAGCAAAGCACAGGAACTTTTGCAGACTCTTCAGAGATGTCGGCTGAGTCCAATCATAAATGGCCTGAACTTTGACAGGGTCCATCTCGATAGTAGAAGGGGAAAAAATGAAACCCAAAAATGAAACCTTCTGAACACCAAAGAGACACTTTGACCCCTTCACAAACAAAGAATTCGCACGCAGGACCTGGAACACCATTCTAACCTGCTTCACGTGCGACTCCCAATCATCCGAGAAGACCAAAATATCATCCAAGTACACAATCAGGAATTTATCCAGGTACTCTCGGAAGATGTCATGCATAAAGGACTGAAATACTGATGGAGCATTGGAAAGCCCGAATGGCATAACCAGGTACTCAAAATGGCCCTTGGGCGTATTAAATGCTGTTTTCCATTCATCGCCCTGTTTAATACGCACAAGATTATACGCACCACGAAGATCTATCTTGGTGAACCAACTAGCCCCCTTAATCCGAGCAAACAAATCAGACAGCAGCGGCAAGGGGTACTGAAATTTGACTGTGATTTTATTTAGAAGGCGGTAATCAATACAAGGTCTCAACGAACCATCCTTCTTGGCCACAAAAAAGAACCCTGCCCCCAATGGCGATGACGAGGGGCGAATATGACCCTTCTCCAAGGATTCCTTTACGTAACTCCGCATAGCGGCGTGCTCAGGTACAGACAAATTAAACAGTCGACCTTTAGGAAACTTACTACCAAGAATCAAATCGATAGCACAATCGCAATCCCTATGCGGAGGTAGGGCCCTGGACTTGGGCTCATCAAATACATCCCGGTAATCTGACAAGAACTCTGGGACCTCAGAAGGGGTGGATGATGAAATAGAAATGGAACATTACCATGTACCCCCTGACAACCCCAGCTGGACACAGACATTGATTTCCAATCCAATACTGGGTTATGGACTTGTAGCCATGGCAACCCCAACACGACCACATCATGCAGATTCTGCAACACCAAAAAGCGAATATCCTCCTGATGCGCAGGAGCCATGCACATGGTCAGTTGGGTCCAATACTGAGGCTTATTCTTGGCCAAAGGCGTGGCATCAATTCCTCTCAATGGAATAGGATGCTGCAAGGGCTCCAAGAAAAACCCACAGCGCCTAGCAAACTCCAAGTCCATCAAATTCAGGGCAGCGCCTGAATCCACAAATGCCATGACAGAAAAGGATGACAAAGAGCAGATCAAAGTAACGGACAAAAGAAATTTCGACTGTACCGTACCAATGGTGGCAGACCTAGCGAAACCCTTTATGCGCTTAGGACAATCGGAAATAGCATGAGTGGAATCACCACAGTAAAAACACAGCCCATTCCGTCGTCTGTGTTCTTGCCGTTCAGCTCTGGTCAAAGTCCTATTACATTGCATAGGCTCAGGTTTATGCTCAGATAATACCGCCAAATGGTGCACTGTTTTACGCTCACGTAAGCGTCGATCGATCTGAATGGCCAAAGAAATAGACTCATTCAGACCAGCAGGCATAGGAAATCCCACCATGACATCCTTAAGGGCTTCAGAGAGACCCTTTCTGAAAATTGCTGCCAGAGCACATTCATTCCATTGAGTGAGCACAGACCACTTCCTAAATTTCTGACAATATATCTCTACCTCATCCTGACACAGAGCCAGCAAGATTTTCTCTGCCTGATCCACTGAATTAGGTTCATCATAAAGCAACCCGAGCGCCAGAAAAAACGCATCAATGTCACATTATGCAGGATCTCCTGGCGCAAGGGAAAATGCCCAGTCTTGAGGGTCGCCACGTAATAAAGAAATAATGATCTTTACTTGTTGAACTGGGTCACCAGAGGAGCGGGGTTTCAAAGCCAGAAATAGTTTACAATTATTTTTGAAATTCAGAAACTTAGCTCTATCTCCAGAAAATAACTCAGGAATAGGAATTTTAGGTTCTAACATAGGATTCTGAACCACTAAATCTTGAATGTTCTGTACACTTATAGCGAGATTATCCATCAAAGAGGACAGACCTTGAATGTCCATGTCTACACCTGTGTTCTGAACCACCCTGATGTAAAGGGGAAAAGAAAGACAAAACACAGTGCAAAGAAAAAAAAATGGTCTCAGAACTTCTCTTTTCCCTCTATTGAGAAGCATTAGTACTTTTGGCCTCCAGTACTGTTATGAACAGGTGATTCAGAACCACAATGGACCTGGTGGTTACGAGCACAGAAAATGACCTGATAGTTGCTAATCACATAGGACGAGCTCTGAGACGTGGGAACTCTGCTGACCGCAATCCCTAATCCTATCACACCACACTAGAGGTAGCCGTGGAGCGCTCCTGACCAGACCTAGGCGCCTCGGGCACAGCCTGAGAAACTAGCTAACCCTGAAGATAGAAAAATAAGCCTACCTTGCCTCAGAGAAATTCCACAAAGGAAAAGGCAGCCCCCCACATATAATGACTGTGAGCAAAGATGAAAACACAAACACAGAGATGAAATAGATTTTAGCAAAGTGAGGTCCGACTTACTAAATAGACCGATGATAGGAAAGATAGCTTTGCGGTCAGCACAAAAACCTACAAACAACCACGCAGAGGGCGAAAAAAGACCCTCCGCACCGACTAACGGTACGGAGGTGCTTCCTCTGCGTCCCAGAGCTTCCAGCAAGCAAGACAAACCAATATAGCAAGCTGGACAGAAAAAATAGCAAACAAAAGTAACACAAGCAGAACTTAGCTTATGCAGGGCAGACAGGCCACAAGAACGATCCAGGAGAGAGCCAGACCAATACTGGAACATTGACTGGAGGCCAGGAACAAAGAACTAGGTGGAGTTAAATAGAACAGCACCTAACGACTTAACCTCGTCACCTGAGGAAGGAAACTCAGAAGCCGCAGCCCCACTCACATCCACCAAAGGAAGCTCATGGTCAGAACCAGCCGAAGTACCACTCATGACCACAGGAGGGAGCTTGACCACAGAATTCACAACAATCTACCACCACATAGTCCTACATCCACCACCACATAGCCCTGCAACCCCACATCTACCACCACATAGACCTGCAACCCCCATATCTACCCGCCATATCTACCCCAACATAGCCCTGCAACCCATAATAATTACCCAAAAGAATAATAATGACCCCACATAGTCCTGCAACCCCCATATCTACCACCACAAGGTCCTGCAACACAACATCCCTCCATATCAACCCCCAGATAGTTCTGAAACCTCCATATCTACCCCCACATAGCCCTGCAAGCCCATAATAATATTTACCCCCAAAAATAATAATGACCCCCCATATCTACCCCCACATAGTCCTGCAACCTCCATACCTACCACCACATAGTCCTTCAACCCGCATATCTAACCCCCATATCTACCCCCACATAGCCCTGCAACCCCCATATCTACCACCACATAAACCTGTAACCCCCATATCTACCACCACATATTCCTGCAACCCCTATATCTAGCGCCCACATAGTCCAGCAACCTCCATTTCTACCACCTATATCTACCCCCACATAGTCCTGCAACCTCCTTATCTACCACCTCATATTCCTGCACCCCTATATCTAACCCCTACATAGGCCTGCAACCCTCATATCTAACCCCACATAGTCCTGCAGCCTCCATTTCTACTACTCATGTCTACCCCCCAACATAGTCCTGCAACCCCATAATAATTACCCCCCAAAATAATAATGGCCCCCATATCTACTCCCACATAGTTCTACCACCACATAGTTGAACCTCCATTTCTACCATTCATATCTACCACCACATAGGCGTGCAACCGCCATATGTAACCCCACATGGAGGTCTGCAACCCCCATTTCTACCACCCATATCTAATCCCCACATAGTCCTGGAACCCTACATCCCCCCATATATACCCCCCACATAGTCCTGCAAACCCTACATCCCCAATAGCTTAAGGGTGAAGCATCTGCATTCCACTTTTAATATCTGACATTCTTATTATCCTCCTGACTTCTAATAATCTATAGCCTAAGTGTGAAGCAACTGCATCACACATAGTTTTGGTTTAAAATAATAAGAAAAATAACAACAACAAAAATATGTTAACTTCCATTGCATGGATTTGAGCCTGCACACCTTACCACTGTGCTATCCTCTCAGTTGGAGAACATCACTCTTCTATTTGCTTATGTGACTTGCAATGTAAACATGTGTCACAATCTCCTTGCTCAGTGATTTTGGTCTGATACCTGATATTTGACTTCTCTCAAACATCAAAATCGAAATGTTTTTGTCTGATACCTGACTACTTTCAAACATCAAAATCAAACTGTTATTCAGATACCCTCGCTGCACTACGTGGATGGTTCACCTCATAAGGGAAGAAAAGGGATGCATTCACAGTTAGTTCAGCTGGTGGCTGAGTGCTTAAGTTTCTGGACTACTTGGGTTCTATTCCCAGTGAAAGTAAAGTTTTTATTTATTTTTTAACGTAACATATGATATGTGACTTTCTGCACTAATCAAAGAGATGTTTCACATTGATGAGTTAAGGCTGTTTTCACATTTGCGGATGGATGGCTGCGTACGTCCTCCGTGAAGCTCTGCCCACCGCCGCGCCTCCTCTGGTCAGCTCCGTCTACGTCGGCATGCGTACCCTATCTTTACTATTAGGTACGCAGGCCATGCCGATGTATGCGGATGCCTCCGCATGCGTCAATTTGACGGTGCGGCGACGGTACCAAATTGCAACTCATTGCATTCACCGCAGGTCGCCGCACCGTCAAACCGATGCATTCGGAGGCATCCGCATACATCGGCATGGCCTGCATACCTAATGGTAAAGATAGGGTACGCACGCCACATGCTGACATAGATGGAGTTGACAGGAGGAGGCATGGCAGTGGGCAGAGCTTCACGGAGGACGTACGCAGCCCTCCAACCGCAAATGTGAAACCAGGCTTAACTCATCAAAGAGAAACATCTCTTTGATTAGTGCATAAAGTCACATATCATATGCTAGGCTAAAAAAAAATAAAAAAAACTTTTACTGGGGATAGAACCTAAGTTTCATTCATAGTCCTGGAGCTTAGCCACTCAGCCATCAGCTGAACTAGCAGTGAATAGATCCCGTTTCTTCCCTTATGAGGTGAACCATCCACGTACTGCAGCGAGGGTATCTGAAAAACAGTTTGATTTTGATGTTTGAAAGTAGTGAGGTATCAGATATCAGACAAAAACCGTTTCGATTTTGATGTTTGAGAGAAGTCAAGTATCAGGTATCAGACTGAAATCACTGAAAAAAAACAAACAAACATATCTACCACCCATATCCCCCTGCAACCTCCATATCCCCCATATCTACCCCCACAGCCCTGCAACCTCCATTTCTACCTCCACATAAACCAGCAACCTCCATATCTACCACCACATGGAGGTCTGCAACATCCATTTCTACCCCCACATAGGCCTGCAACCTCAATTTCTACCACCACATAGTCCTACAACCCCCATATATTACCCCCACATAGTCATGCAACCCCCACATATGTACCACCTCTGTCTTGTAACCCCCACCTATGTACCCATTGACAACCCATCACAGGGTCAATATCAAACCTTTTTTCAACACTCAGGCAGAATTATTTATGTGTTGATTTATATATAAGCTTCTGATCAGCACTCCCCAGGACTATGAACTCATGTCTCCACGTTCAAAGGCTGTTGCTCCACCACTGAGCCACAGCTTGTAATGAGAGGCAGGAGAGAATTTGGTCATCTTGACCTCTACTGTAGGCACTGAATCCAGTAACAACAACATACCTATCCATACAGATACATTCAATATATAACAATGTATTTCTATGGTCCCTGTATACTGAGGTGAAGACCACCCATATCTAACCTCACATAGGCCTGCAACCTCCTTATCTACCACCTATATGGTAGAACGCCCCTGCAACCCCCATATCTGCCCCCCATTTCTACCCCCACCTCCATATGTACCACCACATAGTCCTGCAACCTTTACCCACAACCTCCATTTCTACCCCCATATAGTCCTGCAATCTCCATATCTACGACCACATGGAGGTCTGCAAACCCCATATCTACCCCCACCTAGGGCTCCAACCTCCATATCAACCACCCATATCTAAGCTCCACATAGGCCTGCAACCTCTATATCTAACTCCCACATAGCCCTGCAAACCCCATTTCTACCCCCACATAGTCCTGCAACCCTACATCCCCCACATAACCCCCCCCCACATAGTCATGCATCCCCCACATATGTACATCCTCTGTCTTGTAACCCCCACCTATGTACCCCATGACAACCTTTTTTCAACACTCAGTGGGCAGGAAATTATTCATGCGTTAATTTATACATAAGCTTCTGATCAGCAAGGACTATGAACTTATGTCTCCACGTTCAAAGGCAGTTGCTCTACCACTGAGCCACAGCTTGTAATGAGAGCCAGGAGAGAATTTGGTCATCATGACCTATGTTGCAGGCGCTGAATCCAACATATATATCCATAGAGATACATTGAATATATAACAATGTATTTCTATGGTCCCTGTATACTGAGGTGAAGAAAAATATTGATCCCCATATCTACCCCCACATAGGCCTGCAATCTCCATATCTAACCCCCATATAGTCCTGCAGCCTCCATTTCTACCCCCACCACATATCCCTGCAACCCCCATATCTATCCCTCACATAGGCCTCCAACCTCCATATGTGCCACCACATGGAGGTCTGCAATCTTACATAGGTCTGCCACTTCTAGCCCCCACATAGGCCTTCAACCCTATATCCCACCCATATGTAAGCAGGCGGGGGGGGAGGCAACTCGCCGTCGGAGACACCTGCGCACTATGGGGGCCCGGTGACTGTGCTAGTGCAAACACCCGCGAGTGGGACCCTCTTCTTGATCAGGGTCCCGGCACTTGTGATACTTACCTCTCCCAGCTCCACCGCTGCGGCGTTTGATGACTGTGACTTTCAGGTCAGAGAGAGTAATGGCGTCACGTCTGTGCGCCCTCTGCCTGAGCAGTCACAGTTCAGAGAGCTGGAAGATGACGAAGCAGAGCAGCAGCCAGCTGTTCAACCATGGGCACCTGCCAGTATCCACTGGTCATAACCAGGGACAAGAAATACTTCGCCTTTCCCAAAGCAGATAACAGCTCCTCGATTCGGGGTAGTGGATAGGAGTCCCGCACCGTACAGACATTCAGTTGTCGGTAATAGACACAAAAGTGCATGGTTCCATCCTTTTTCTGGACTAAAACGATGGAAGCTGTCCACGGGCTCTGACTCTCCTGCATGATTCCACTCTGCAGCATGTGAGCCAGCATCTCCTTTACCTCTTTGTATATCGGAGGTGGTATCTGCCGATATCTCTCCCGGATCGGGGCAGCACTTCCTATAGGAATTTCATGGGTTACAGTCGTGGTACACCCAAAGTCATCTTCATGATGAGCGAAGACCTCCTGGTAGTGCACTGGAGCACAGCTTACACCTGTTGCACTTGTTGCGAGGAGAGTCCCATCAGTTCAGCCCGCATATGTTGCAGAATTTGGCAGCCGTCCTTCAGGCCTCCAGTCGGATGTTCCAGCATCATCGTGATGGCTAGGGTCCAGGGGTCCCCTTACATGGCTGCCAATTGTACGGCTTCCGTTTTTATCATGTCTTCCGGCATTCCCAACACCTGAGCCACTTCACTTTTAGTCGAGAAGGTGAGATCTTCGTCCCCCAGATTGACGCACTGCACTACCACGTTACCATCATGGACTGTGGCTAATGTCCGAGCGACGAGGAGTCCCGAGGGTATCTGATCCACTACAGTTGTCTCGATCTGCACCTCCACCCCTTTGAGAGGCGTACAAGCCCCTACTGGCAATGTGAGCATGGTCTGACCAGGCGGTAGAGTGAGTTTAGCTGTTGCAGGGACTATCACCTTTCCTAGAACCTTCCCTTTGCTTGACGTTTCCTGGGCCTCTTCAACCTATATCAATTGTTGAAACATCTTCATCTGGGGGGGTGCGTGGACACCATTTGTCCAGAAAAGCATCTTGTGACTCCCTGATCAAGAGGGTTCGGAGTTCCTTCAGCACTTTCATTCCCAGAGTCACCGTAGGACCGCTGCCAGTGCCGCTGGCGACTAACACGACTCCTTTCTGGCCCACATCATTGCCACATACCATAATCTGCATCCAGACCACCCCTGCGACTGGGATGGGCAACTGATTGGCTGCCGTCAGCTTGCTTACTGGGCCCCATTCTGGCCGCATCACCTGAGGAAAATAACATCTGAATTGTGTTTCCGGCGTGGTGGTTACCTGTGATCCAGTATCGACCAGACAGCGAACGGCTCATCCACTCATCTGAGCCCATTCGAGGGGACTCATAGAAATTAAACATTTGGGACTGCCTTCTCTCCTCCTTGGTCTTTCAGGCTCCGGGCGGCATCTCCCAGCCACGGAGCCCACTAGTTCAATGGCCACCGAGCTAGGGGGCGCCCTCGTCTCGCGCACCCTCGGGCATAGTGTCCGGTGTCCCCACACTTGAAACAAGTCGGATTTCTCTCTGTGTGGAGTTGTCCCATTTCTTGGCACTGTTCAACTAGCAAATGGGGCTCGGAGTCACTCCTGTCTCTAGGCACCTTCGAGGCTGCAGCAGGGGCTCCTCTTAGGCTGGACCACTCTTCTCGTATGTCTCGCATTTCCTTCCGGATCTCTCGGGCCCTTTCTGGTTCTTTTGCGGGCGAGGTGGGTACCCCATTGCTCTGGACCATCCCTGCTAAGGCTGCTGTCCTCTGCTCCCGCTCTCTTTCGCGTGCTTCTGCCCCAGCTTCTAAGAAGGTCATGCACGGCCTAGCACGCAGGCACTTCTGCAAAGCTTGCTTATTAGTGATGTGTCTCTAGGGCCCGCCACGAACTGGTCTCTCAATATGACATCAGGGGGCCTTACTCCTATTACCCCCACATCATACCACCGGGCAGTATGCGTGTGTATCTCTTGTAACGCTTTAATGTATTGCGTCACTGACTCCTCCCTTTGGATACGGCTGAACAAGTGCATCCGCAATTCTCCAACATTGGTGGGGTCTCCATGCATCTCTTCCAGAATCTTGAACACCTTGGTCAGCGTGTCCTGTTCATAGGGGGGGAGGGGGGGGGGGGGGGGCGAAACATCACAGAACATCTGGCCTCACCGTCCAGGGCCATCATAGCAATCTCTGCCTGCATGGCAGGAATTACAGGATGCATCCTTAACGTGCCTTTAACTCGCTCAGGGCAGTCCCACAGCATAATATTACTCCCCGTAAATTTAGGGAGATTGCTGAGCATGGCCCCCAGCGGCAAGCTGGACTTTGGGGCACCCATGACAGCTTGGTCTGCTGCCTCTGCGCACGTGAACTGCATCCTGCCGACTACACCAAATGTAAGCAGATTCGGAAATGCAGTAACGCAGGGATTGCAGAACAATGCTGTATAACAATATTATTTAATTTTGAACAAAAGAATGAAACTGATCTCCTCGCAGGGAGTTAATAAACATTAAACAAGAATCAAGGGGGTTAAAGAGTTAACACGACAGTCTAATATTTAAATGGCACTTATCGTAGTCTTCTCTGATCCTCATCAACATACAGTCTGATGGTAGTTAGAGTACAAGCAACTGCCGACATGGTGACCTCAGATGAATCCCAAATAAAATCACGGTCCATCTTTTGGTGGCAACAGGCAGTCACCAGTTTTGCCCGCTGAGCCCTTAGTCCATAAATCTGTGCAGCCGAAGTGGGGATCGCTACAAGAGTCTATGTCTAACTCGGGTGCTGCTGCGCATCTGTCAGAAATGAGGAACACACCTCAGGGTCCTGCACCTGGCCCCCGCTCGCCCGCGTGAGCACTGTACTCTGCTTAGCCGGGTGCACAGCATTCTACACACCCACTGTCTCACTGGAGTGTTCGCGCAAGTTCTGCTGAGGCACATCTCCACACTGCCTCTGTAACTGCGGAGTGCACCGCATACCTCTCTATGCTCTTCCCACGCTTCCTGTACACTACCCAGCTTTGCCACGCCCCCTCTACCAGGGTCATGGGACCTGTCCGGCCCCCCATTCTTTCTCCCCGGCAACACTGGACGCAGCCTCGACAGTTCCGGACGCGGCATGACGTAGATTCCCACAGCTCGGTCTTCCTCCTTACACATGTACAGGATAGATAGTTTACAGTAGTAACTGAATGTTTGCATTGCCAAAAGAAAGCCTACTCAAAAGTCACTTAGGGACTACTGTTCCCCTTGTGGACAATGTCAGTATTCATAGGTAAACGTAAAGGTCAGGCAACGCTATCTGTGAAAAAATTAAGCAAATTAGCTCATGGATGAAGAATACAGCTCAATGTCCAACTGATTAATAAGCCTTGCTACATGACTTATAGGGTGGTTACCTCTGCCGCGCCCCCACGTAAGGGCAATGGGGTACTCGGTACCGGGTCCTTCAGTTCCCTCAGCTGGGATGTCACAGTGGCCCGACCCGGACCGTGGCCCTATGAGGGGCGCCCAAATTAAGATAGGGCTCAAATAGTTTATAGATGATGGTAGTGTTCGTGACGCCACCTGTGGTATTTGGTCAGGGTGACCGACGCTGCTTAGAGGTCCGCTGGGCTGATGGAATGGCAGCTGGATGGTATACCTTCCCACAGGTGAAGTATGTCCCCAGGGCTTCCCAGAAGTGTAGATGTTGATGGTAGATGGTGCAAGGCACGGTGAATAACGAGGACACAATGGCTGCAGTCTCTTTACCTTTACTGAAGGCTTCAGCATCCACAGTCCAGAGTGCCGGATAACAGGGTAGGCAGAATCCGGCCGGTCTGATGGCAATTCCAGAGTCCCCTTATCCAGGTGGAAATCAGTAGCCTTCTCCTTGCGTACAGTAATGTAGTAGGTCCCTACGTGCATTAGCTCCCATGGGGTCCTCACTCTTGTTACTCTTCTCTCTGTCCCTCAGATGGATAGGACAAACCAGTATGATGGCCCCTCCTCCGCGTTGCCACCTTGTCTGCTTAGGTTCTTAGGTCAGGCAGCCAACTTGGAATCGACTGTCGTGCCGGTCTCTGAAGTAAAGTGTAGAGTCTATTACTCTCTCGGTGTTCCGGCCACCGGTTCTGCGCTCAGTGGGAGGCAGCCTGCTTCTAGCTGGTCTCCCACTGGTGTTATACTCCTGTTGCTATGACTTCTGTGCTCACTCACTACGGCACACTTCCTTTCTTGTCCTTTCTTAGGAGTCTGACGCATGGGTTGCAGGCACAGCTCCATATCCTTCTTTTCCTTTCCTGGGCCGAGCCCAGTCTGCTCCTCTCCTCCTCCTAAACAGTCTGACTTCCTAACCAAACCCCCAGTTTTACCCAAGTGTGAGGAGTGGCCTAATAGATAGAACCTTTTGCTCCCCCTGGTGGCCGGCGTGTGAAGTGTGTGTGTGGCTGTGATACCTGGCAGGGTGAACTCCTTCGGTGCCATCAGATGTAACATCGCTTCCCCCTGGTGGAAGAACGACATTACTGCAACGACCAGGACTCTGGGGCGCTGCACCTCCAAAGGAGGCACCAAAGAGCAAGCAAAGGAGAACACATTTGCATACTTATTATAACTAGAACCCCCCCTTTAAGTACATTTTTTGGTTATTAATCTGTAGTATCCAAAATGAATACTGTATATTTCTACCTTCCTTCTAGCAAGATATTAAGGTTTAGGAATAGGTCATCGCTTGACGTCCATCTCTTGACCACTACACATCCCTTGAACCTCAATGGCCCCAATGCAAAATCTCCACCAGGGTCCCCAATCATGACGAGTCTAATAGTACTGAACTTCTCACATGGACCAAAGATACCTTTTGGGCCTTCCTAGACTTGCTTAGATGCTTTCCTGCCTGACTCCATTCCAAGAAGGAAATATTACGGTTTTGATGAGCAGCGAGTGACGGTTATGAGCGGAGCACTACCTGGGCCATAAATTATGCACGTTATCAGATACACATTGTCTTTTTTTTTTTTAAGTATCGCCAAACCATCAGAGTGGAGCTTGTGATATCAGATCAACCACTAAATAATGAATGGAGTCATTAGCCAAATGTATCGAGGCTTGGACCGTTACCCAACCTTCCACGCCTCCCCGCTCTCACATACGCTGACCATCTTGGCAGCAGGTAGATAGGATGGTGGATGTTCTGCCAGATGTTTTTTTTTTTTTAGGATGTGAGTGATTTGTACTGTGAGGTTCCCAGTCTGTACCCTGCAGCATCAGAGAGAGGAGGAGCAGAGCGTCCAGGCTCGGTGGATGATATCACTGTGTAGCTCTCTGCTCCTCTCAAATCCACAGCTGCAATCCTGCTGCTCCCCTCGCCTCTATTCGAAAGGCAAGCACACCCAGAGCGAGGAGGGGAGGCACACGCCGCTGACATCCCTTTTGTTCCTTCTCCGACCAGGTAGGCTGTGATGCACTGAGTGGCATCCACATCCGTACGCCATTCGATAGGGTGTATGGGATCACGGCGGGTGAGCCATGGCAGCGAATGAACCTGCCCGCTCTCATTTGCACGCGATCGCATTGTTTGCTTCCTTCAACGTCCCTTCGTTGGAAGCGATGAGATACAATACGTATCTCCCTTAGGGTTGCACTCGCTCTGCTACAATGCAACGGTACAGTGCGTGCAAGATTCGAAAAATGGTATATGATCCTATAAGGCATGTGTACCCCTAGAGAGGATGGCAACGTGAAGAGGCGCCACTTCGTATTACAGGATCTCCACCTATCCATGGACGTGTCTATATGGGCGTGTGTGTATGGCGACAATGTATGTCGTAGCCCTTCACATGTATGGAGGCCGATAGATAAGAATTATCCCTGCAGATTCCCATCATTTTTGGGGGCCTCTTCAACCATTTTTATACAACCTGAGATTGATTTATTTATCTGCGTAATATCGGATTGAATATTTTATAGAATGTCATCGCATCGTTTCAATTTTAATCTATAGAACGTAGAAATAAATGCTGATTAAAAAAAAAAAAGAAGGGAAAAAAGTCAGATTGTAGAAAAATGGTGAAGGGACCGATGTATGACGTCGGCAGATGCTTACAGGGTCGGGGGATGGGATTAAGTTTTCTCCAGCGGGATGTGAAAGATAACAGTGGACCCCATTCATAAACGTGTACCGGAGGGCTCTCCTCAATCATCCAATTAACCCCATCATTTCTTACCAAGCACAGGAACCGCTGGGAACCCTACGCGACGAGGCTCCCTGTCGATTCTCGCAGCCTCGTGTTTTAGGCATTCTATAGGGGGCTTATTGAGTTGTATAGGGGGAGATTGGACAGCTGGCCGCTCCCGGTGACTGCGCGGAGGTATTCTCAAGGTTACGTATTGTTACTGGAAGCTGGGCACAGCCGTATAGGAGGGAGCGGTGCTGGGCAGTGGCCTTCACCGTCCTTTACTTGACCAGGTGAGGTTGGTGGTCCCCACGTGACTGCCGGCTCGTCTACTAGTGGGTAGATCTGGTTATCCACAGCAGCTTTCCTCAGCTGTAATTAGCCAGAAAGTAAAAAGTGTTAGGTTCTGAATTTACCAAAATCACAGAAAACAGGGGCAAGGAATGTGTCACAAGCAAAATAACAAGCAAAAGCCACAATTTAGTCACCGCCGGGCGAGAGGTGGTGACATCACGTCCATCATTCACGTGACTGCTGCAGCCAATCACAGGCATCGGTGGGGATGCATGCGTGTACAGCACATGACCGCTGTGAGCAGTGATCGGCTGCAGCACTCACATTCGTGATGGACAGGACGTCATTATAGGGCTGGCAGGAACCATGGGAGTGGCAGGGCATCACATAGGCCAGGAATGGTTATTTTATCATTCTTACAGATTTCCTGCTCTCACGACATTTTTTAAAATTCGAGAAAATCCGTCACATTTTTTTGGTGATTTATTTGGTTGTCACTTTTGAAATAGGAAAGGTGTTATAAAGATTGTAGCTTTCAAGATGGAAACAGGATCTATCTATCATCTATCTATCTATCTATCTATCTATCTATCTATCTATCTATCTATCTATCTATTTATCTATTATCTATCTATCTATCTATCTATTATCTATCTATTATCTGTCTATCTATCTATCTATTATCTATCTATTATCTGTCTATTATATATATCTATGTATCTATCTATCTATCTATCTATCTATCTATCTATCTATCTATCTATCTATCTATCATCTATCTATCTATTATCTATCTATCTATCTATCGCTCTATCTATTATCTATCTATCTATCTATTATCTATCTATCTATCTATCATCTATCTATTATCTCTCTATCATCTATCTATCTATCTATCTATCTATCTATCTATTATCTATTTATCTATTATTTATCTATTATCTATCATCTATCTATTATCTATCTATCTATTATCTATCTATCTATTATGTATCATCTATCTATCTATCTATTATCTATCTGTCATCTATCTATCTATCTATCTATCTATCTATCTATATATTATGTATCATCTATCTATCTTTCTATCTATCTATCTATCTATCTATAGATCTATCTATCTAGGTATCATCTCTCTATCATCTATCTATCTATCTATAGATCTATCTATCATCTATCTATCTATCTATCTATAGATCTATCATCTATCTATCTATTTATCTATCTATCTATCTATCTATTATCTATCTGTCATCTATCTATCTATTATCTATCTGTCATCTATCTATCTATCTATCTATTATGTATCATCTATCTATCTATCTATTTATCTTTCTATCTATCTATGTATCTATCTATCTATAGATCTATCTATCATCTATCTATCTATCTATTTATCTATCTATCTATTATCTATCTGTCATCTATCTATCTATCTATCTATCTATCTATTATCTATCTGTCATCTATCTATCTATCTATTATGTATCATCTATCTATCTATCTATCTATCTATCTATCTATCTATCTATCTATCTATCTATCTATAGATCTATCTATCTATTATCTATCTGTCATCTATCTATCTATCTATTATGTATCATCTATCTATCTATCTATCTATCTATCTATTTATCTATCTATCTATCTATCATCTATCTATCTATCTATCATCTATCTATCATCTATCTATTATCTCTATCTATCTATCTATCTATCATCTATCTATTATCTCTATCTATCTATCTATCTATCTATTATCTATCTATCTATCTATCATCTATTTATCATCTATCTATTATCTCTATCTATCTATCTATCATCTATCTATTATCTCTATCTATCTATCATCTATCTATCATCTATCTATCATCTATCTATCTATCATCTATCTATTATCTCTCTCTATTATCTATCTATCTATCTATCTATTATCTATCTATCTATCTATCTATCTATCTATCTATCTATCATCTATCTATCTATCTATCTATCTATCATCTATGTATTATCTCTATCTATCATCTATCTATCCATCAATCTATCATCTATCTATCTATCTATTATTTATCATCTATCTATCTATCTATCTATCTATCTATCTATCTATCTATCTGTCATCTATCTATCTATTATCTATCTGTCATCTATCTATCTATCTATCTATTATGTATCATCTATCTATCTATCTATTTATCTTTCTATCTATCTATGTATCTATCTATCTATAGATCTATCTATCATCTATCTATCTATTTATCTATCTATCTATTATCTATCTGTCATCTATCTATCTATCTATCTATCTATTATCTATCTGTCATCTATCTATCTATCTATCTATCTATTATGTATCATCTATCTATCTATCTATCTATCTATCTATCTATCTATAGATCTATCTATCTATCTATTATCTATCTGTCATCTATCTATCTATCTATTATGTATCATCTATCTATCTATCTATCTATTTATCTATCTATCTATCATCTATCTATCTATCTATCATCTATCTATCATCTATCTATTATCTCTATCTATCTATCTATCATCTATCTATTATCTCTATCTATCTATCTATTATCTATCTATCTATCATCTATTTATCATCTATCTATTATCTCTATCTATCTATCTATCATCTATCTATTATCTCTATCTATCATCTATCTATCATCTATCTATCATCTATCTATCTATCATCTATCTATTATCTCTCTCTATTATCTATCTATCTATCTATCTATCTATCTATCATCTATCTATCTATCTATCATCTATGTATTATCTCTATCTATCATCTATCTATCCATCAATCTATCATCTATCTATCTATCTATTATTTATCATCTATCTATCTATCTATCTATCTATCTATCTATCTATCTATCTATCTATCTATCTATCTATCATCTATCTATCTAGCTAGCTATCATCTCTCTATCATCTATCTATCTATCTATCTATCTATCTATCTATCTATCTATCTATCTATCTATCTATCTATCTATCTATCTTTCCTCTCCATAAAGCTGAAATCATGAAGACTACCATGGGACATATTAACAGAGAACCTAGGGAAAATAGTAAGATGGCAGAGAGTTGTCGGTGTCCATCGTTGCTCAGTAATCTCAGCGTCTCTCAGGATGGATGTCTTCTCCTCTTTATGGAGGCTGCTTTCCATTTCTCACATGCTGATGATCAATAACTCTCTGGGTACACACTGTAGATATGACCACATGAGGGCACAGATTGTACATTGTACATGGGATCTGGGTGTCAGGCTACAGCTGGGGGTGGGTGGGAGAGAGACGCGATAACTGTTGCTTTAGTCTATTTTTACATGGATGCTGATAATTATTTCTAAGTAGGATTTACCCTTAAAGGGAACATGACAATGTGGTGAGGAGCATGATTTAGAGCAGATTGAGCTGAGCAGATAAATGTATAGTTTTGTGAAAAAAGCTTCAGCACAACGTGTAAATTGACTGATCTAAATTCTGGTCTGAGGAGTCCGGTGGGCGGTCCTAACCTCCTACTGGACTCCTCTAAGAGGAAAAAGAGCAGAGGTTTAGAGCATGACAAGACAAGTAATACTGAATATTTTCCCATAAAACTATATATCAATCTTCTCGTCTCCTCCTGCTCTATAACATGCAGTATTCAGAATGGACATTTTAATTTGACAATTTCCTTTTAAAAAAAAGCTAATTTATCGAAATATTTGGCCTGATGTTGTTGAAGGCCGTCTTCTTTCAGCTCATGGTTGGACTTAGATTACACAGGCTTACTTTGAGACCCAAGATGTTTCTGTAACGTAACCCAAATGGATGGATGAGGGTGCGTATGTCTACGTATCTTCTGTGCATGGTCAGATCTCTGCGGTGGAGCATCCTTCTGTTGACTCGAAATGTCTTCCAGTCAGAGGCGTTCTGTATAATGAGCGAGTCTGGATGTTTTGTTACCAAGGAGATGGGAAACCTGATTACTGGGACTGGGAATTGGGAAATGGGTGGAGAGAGATCATGTAAGATTGCTGCCAATACAAAGACTTGCTCTGTAATCTGGCCGCTCTCACTATCTGCGTGATGCTACCCAGAAGATGAGCCGGATGCCGATGCCAATGATTTTATTAAATTAATGAAGTCCACACAAATTATCTCTGTGTTTCTGCTGTGGGAAGTAAGGCTCTGTTCACATTTCTGTTTGTAATGGATCCGGTAGTAAAAAAAAAAAAGAAAAAAAAGAGGGATCAAAGACAAATGCAGCTTTTGGTTTCCGTTCCGCACCCCTTTTTGTTCCAGGTTGTTATAAGCGGTATCTCTGAGCCTCTCTAGTATCCTGGGCTCAAACGGATGACTATACATTCCCATCCTTTTCTCATAGACTTGAGTGTAAAGAAAAAAAACTGATCCGGCAGCTCTCTATACATTTGGCCAGATGTAAAGGTTGTGTTTTTGATCTGGCTAAAAAAATGGTTAGCCGCTGAATTATAATCAGACTGAAAAGATTTTAGGACATGTTGGTCCCCCGTGGATGGATCTGTTTTTTATTATGCCAAAATGGATTAAAAAAAAACGGAAATGAGTACGGAGCATATGAGCATAGCCTAAGAGAGCTTTAGAGGTTTACTATTGGTATCATTTAGCAGCATAGCACAGCTAGTGATGAGCGAGCGCTCGCTACTGCAGTTTGCATTGGGTGCTCGGGTACACACTGAGTATGGCGGGTGCTTGAGCAACATGATCGAGTCGCCTCCCTGCATGTTTCCCGGCTGTTAGACAGCCAACAAACATGTGGGGATAGCCTGCCTTCCACCTTTATTGGCTGTCTAGCAATCGCAAAACATATGTGGTGGGGACTTAAGCATGCCGGTGTGTAGCCGAGCACCCCAGACACTTCAGTAGCGAGCACTTTCGCTCATCACTAGTCACGACATATTAGTAGTAGATTAACCTCTCACCCCAAGCATACCTACTACATCGACTTCATCATCCTCAAAGGGATCAATTCAGCTCTGCTACATCTGTGGTAAATGGAGATGTTCCATTGGCCGTGGTTTACTATATGTGATAATCTATCCCTAGGATATGCCACATTTAGGTGAACAGTGACATTTTGACTACCGGTGCCATCAGGGATCATGGGAATGAAAGCACCATAGGTGCTGTTATAATGGGGTGCATCGGGGCTATGGTGCCTAAGGGTTTCCATAGCTACCGTACTAATAATGGTTTACGTGATCATTCATCCGCCAGTTATCCATATACAGGAGTGTTCCTGTGTCCTCTACATTAATGCCACGGCCAGAGTTCGTATTTTTCTAAAAATAACTAAAAAATCAGACATGCTGGATCCTTACCTCTTCCTACATCATCAGTCTGGGTACAGTCGGGAGGCCTCCATTAGACACACATTAGACTGTCAGCAGAGCCGGCCGCTATTGATGGGTTTGGCCAACATATGGGGGTATAAAGGGGGACCAAATAAGAAGACATCAGTATTATACAGTTGCCGCTGATCAAGTCACTGCTTTAACTTTATCACACTCATAACATAATGTCTTTGCACCCCCACAATTGCCAGGACCGGTGGGTGAATACATCCCCTCTAGCCATGGCCCCGTCATGTATTCTGCTCTAGAAAATTACATCCAAAATCTGGTTATGAACCAAAACTAAGCTACGTGTTCTCTTTACTCATCTGTTCTTGTCAAATAACGCGTCTTGAAAGAGCCTTAAAGGGATTTTCCATAACAGATTATTGAGGATATCAATGTTTTGTTATATCCGTAGTGGCCTGACCCCTGGCTATTAGAAGTAGTGTTTTTCCAGAAACAGCAGCATAGCCATTCATCAGGCTAACCAACTTTCAGGATATCTGGGAGGTCTCTGACCACATAAATTCTTAGCCCCTTTGTTAAGTCATGCCCATTCCACTCCCCACTACTCTATACCCCATTATTTTCTCCATGGGGCTCTATCTCCATCAGCCCAGGGTCGCGCACACTAAATCTACTGGAGCGTCATCTTCCTTTAGGCTTCAACAGCGCTCAGGAAATTGTCATCTCTTCTTGGAGACTGAAAAGTCCCCTTTTTCCAGGAGCCTCTCGGACATCCCACTTTCCATTGGCAAGCTTGTGGCACATGCATCTGTGCCTGATATGGCAGCAAAACAAACACCATTCAGCTGAATAGGACTGAACTGTTCACCCAAAGATGTGGTCGAGTAATAGCCCCTTTATGCTACCGATCAGCAGGCGTCCTGTTGGGTCAGACCTCACAGATTAAATGTTCATTGCCTATCTTTAGGATGGGACACCGATTTTTAGTCTTGGAAAACTTCTTTAACCCCTATTCTTATTCGCCTGTAACTGAGTGCAAAGAAATATGGCTGTGGACTACAACATTGACTAAAAGATATCAACTGGAACATCAAGCGTTGGGTTATCCTTCCATGTAGCATGTCTCCTACATACTTCAAGATATTTCAACGCAACAAAAATGCAAAAAGCAGCACAATATAAATGGCCCTTCAGAGTGCAAAAGCAATATGGTTCTAAACACCCAAAAATACCAAAACCCGCAAAGATCTCTTGCTGCTTCAGTTGAGTAGCCCCCTAATTTTCCTCCACGGACCTTTCCACCATCCCAGTTCTGCCTCATATGTGTCTATATAAGTACCTCAACACGTTCACGTGGATGATAACATTGAAAAAATATTAGAAGAAGGCAGGGCCGGACTGGCCATCTGGCAATTCTGGCAAACGTCAGGTGGGCTGGTCCAGTTGTGGGCCGCATTTAATTATTCTGTTAACAGAATATAGGCCTATGTGCTTTGAATTGCCAGGGCTGAATTTCACTCCAAGTCCGTCCCAGGGAGAAGATATATATCTAAAACGCATCCGTGGAAGACAATGTGATAGTTTTTTTTGCCAGAAATTGTAGAAGTTTTGGAATCTTGGATTGTACTGGTAGATCTACGAGCCTGAACTCTTAGCTAAGAAGGTCGATTGTATGTAAAATTATTGTAGGAAACAAAGACGTGAACATATTGCATCTATGCTGCAGTCCATAATTTTGAAATCAATATCGGGCAGGCATGCTTACTCATGCTTTAAGAGACATCGTATGCTTCATCGTAAGTGCCAGATGGTTGAATGATCAGTCAAAAGCCAACAACTCCAGGCTTAAATGCTTACATTTATATTCCTTGTCATAACATCTTTGTGTTTTTGTTCTGATGAAGAAGCAGTGTTGCCCTGAAACAAACAAACAAAAATCCGTATTTTCAGCTATTTCTAAAAATTTATTGTATTGATATGCCGAAGGGTGCGCTACTAAAATACAATGGGGCAGATCTATCAATATGCTAGGGAAAGACGTTCTTCATGGTGTATTGCCTATAAACCAACACATGAGACCTCCTTGTATCGAAGACTTTAATAAATTGCGTTTTCGAGGATGTGTGGGGACAGTAGCTGAAATTTAATGTGCCTGTATCTTCTTCTCGTTTGGTGGGAGGAATGATGGGAAGCCCCCTATATACATCATGTTGTCTACCAGTCTTGGAGCAATAGGTACATTTGGCTGATATTACCCTAATGCGCATGGGCGGGTGAAATATCAGCTGTCATGGTAAATGTGGCTTGTCATGTCCCTTGTGTGGTTATTCTAGTAGGCACAGACATGTCAGGGTCTTGCTTTCTAAGGTAACGTGAGTGCCAATCATTAGTCTGACAGATATAGAAGGGAGAGGAGGGAGGAGACAGTAAAGAAGTGGCCATGTCTACTTGTATATAGGTAGGTGGTCGGTAAAATTAAAACTTAGTCCAGAATGGATGACTATGGTTGCAGCATCCTTTAGTTACAGAGGTATTCTTTGTAGAGTAATTTCATTGACAAACACAAGAATAATTCATATGGAGAGAGGAGAAGTGTTAGTAGACAGCCAGGAAGTGTCCATGTACACTTGTATGCAGGTGGGTGACTGGGAGACCAAAACACTCAACTCTTTAACTCCAAAATGGTTATAACATCATCATATTACAGGGATATGTTTTATAGAGTAAGTTGATTGACAAACATAAGACTGACAGATATGAGGAGAGGAAAAGTGTCAGGAGACAGTAAGGAAGTGTCCATGTAAACTTGTATGCAGGTGGGTGACGGGGAGACCAAAACACTCAACTCTATAACTCCAAAATGGATGACTATGGTCGCAATGTCCTTAAATTACAGGGATATATATGTTTTGTAGAGCAGCATGGTTGACAAACACACGATTGACAGATATGGGGAGATGAAAAGTGTTAGGAGACAGTAAGGAAGAGTCCATGTACACTTGTATGCAGGTGGGTGACCGGGAGACCAAAACACTCAACTCTATAACTCCAAAATGGATGACCATGGTTGCAACATACTTAAATTACAGGGATATATATGTTTTGTAGAGCAACATGGTTGACAAACACACGATTGACAGATATGGGAAGACGAAAAGTGTTAGGAGACAGTAAGGAAGAGTCCATGTACACTTGTATGCAGGTGGGTGACCGGGAGACCAAAACACTCAACTCTATAACTCCAAAATGGATGACCGTGGTTGCAACATACTTAAATTACAGGGATATATATGTTTTGTAGAGCAACATGGTTGACAAATGCAAGATTGACAAATATGAGGAAAGGAAATGTGTTAAGAGACAGTAAGGAAGTGTCCATGTACACTTGTATGCAGGTGGGTGACCGGGAAACCAAAAAACTCAACTCTGTATATCCAAAATGGTTGTGTAACATCCTCGTATTACAGGGATATGTTTTGTAGAGTAACATGATTGACAAACACAATAATGACCGATATGGGGAGAGGAAAAGTGTTAGGAGACAGTATGGAAGTGTCTATTTATACACGTAGTCAGGTAGGTGACCAGAAGAGCAAGACTCTCAGCTCTATGGCTATAAAATCGATAGACTATGGTTGCAATATGTTCTAATTGCAGGAATTTTCTTACCTGATTAACAGGAATGACAAATGTGAGACTGAGATACATGGGTAGAGGAGAAGAAGGAGACTACAGGGAAGTGTCTATGTGTACTTGTATGCAGGCGGGTGACCGGGAATCCAAACCTTTCAGCTTTGTAACAATTATTGACTATGAGTGAAATATCCTCTAATTACAGTAGGAAGTTGGTACTATAATGTAAAAGACATATATAACATAAAACTACAACTCTATAAAATACAACAAATATAGTAAATATATATTTAAGAAATAGGAAATGACTGAATCAACTGCCATGTCACGCCATGGCATCTTTGACACCACATCGCTGGTGCGAGTCCATCAGTTTCCCTAATTACATCGTGAACTACACATTTATTGGTAACCCAATCTTTGCCGATACCGTAGTACACATGTTACAGACTGCAGAGGTATCATTTACAATACACAGCACTTAATGTAACTAAAATAAAGCTTCTGAGCTTAGTCCTTCCAGCATGATGGTTGGAGATTGATCAAAGCTGGAGCAATGGTGGGTCCGGGGAAGTGAATGAATGACTTGTAGTCTATGTTGGATCTCTGGGGAGCACCGGCTGCCCACGTTCTGTGATTATTACACAGCTCGGTGCTTCCATGGGGCGGTGGCTCTTGGAAAAGGAGACACTTTGTTCATGTTCACTAGCAGGAGGTCTCAGTGAGCAGTTCGAGAGAAGATGAATGGATCTGGAGGACTATCGGAAGTTCATTTACTCTGTCCCCTTTTTTCGGCCTTCTGAATACAAATTCATGTACATGAGCAACAGTGCACCTGTGAAGTTACCATTTGCAATAGCAGTTGACTACACATCAGGAGACCATACACCGAGTGCATATTAATAATTAATTTTTAAAAATGCAGTGGCATCTGTCATAGTACCACCCATAAGGTCCTATCTTAATGGGGTTGTTCAGGTTTGGCACCAAAGTCTGCAGTCACTCTATGTGACTACAGACTTGTGAACCCTCACAACACGCACAATGCGCGCTGTCAGGATTTTCCGGTGACGGCGTTGAGACCAGGTGGACATGAGACTGCAAGTATTCAACACGCATACATCCAGCCACATTTTGACTTGATGTGCCTAACCGCCATCAATCCACTTGTATTGACCAACTGAGGCCATGCACGTCTATGTTGAATGTGGCCAGGAGTATCCCTTCGCTAGCACCAGAGAATCCTGACATGGTGCACTGTGCACGCTTTGAGGATTCACAAATCTGCAGCTAGATAGAATGACTGCAGACTTTCGTGCCAAACCTGGACAACCAGGCAAGAAGTGCACGCTTGCAAGATCTTTGCTATAGAGTATGTAAGTGCTGCTCTGAGGATGGCTGGATCTGACCAGGTTCAGGGCCCGGAGAGCATCCAGTTTGGACCAGCAGCACAAGCATGCGAATCTGTCAATTATTCAGAGGCACAGTGCAAAGTAGGAAGCCAGGAGCCAGGGGAGCGGTGCACTCCTGCAGATGGAAGATGAGAACAAACCTCAAATGGTCCTAAAATATATTTGAATTCTTTTTTTGCTGGTTCGCTACAATTTAAGATAAGGGGCTTACATTTCTCCACGTTATAATTGGAAACACAGAATTCTTTGTGATTCTACATCACCTGCAGAAATGGGGAGAAGTCTGAACTCAGATCTCCAGCCTTCTCCAGCCCCACCGGTATTACATGGGCGTGATATTAGAAATATCATCATTGCTTGAGACCCCTTTAGAAACCACAACGATACCTATGACCAAGGGGATATGATGTGGTGCTTGGCAAACTTTTTTTTTCTTAAAAAAATAGTCAAAACTGTGTCCGAAATTAAATCATAGCTTCAAATACCTAAATTCTAGGTCTGAGTTTAACCCCATTGATTAGTCAATGGTTAAAGCTTATGTTGGAGAACCCGCTTAAAGGGTTTTATGGTTGAAAGTAGAAGTTGGCACACCATGAATATCTGTTCTTAAGAAAGATTTCATATTGACCAAGGGGATTTTTGGGGGCCAAAGTCACTAATGAGCCAATGCTGTCTAGTTCGTCCTGAAATGATGGCCTTAAGGTTACTGGTGGCTTCACTAGAGGACCTCAAATAGAGATGCTTTGAGTATGGAGGATGCTGGATTGAGACAGTTTTACACTCATATTGATTGTTCTGTTGCCTTGGGAGAATCTGTAATCATTTACCAGCTCGCAGGACCCATAATATGTGCAAATAACTCCACCGAATAAAGGACAAAGTCTTCACGTGCCAAACATGGGCATGACTTGGTTCCGGCTCCTCGTGTGTAAAGTGAACCTTTCACTACTCCAACGTTGTCTCTTTTAGTTTATACTTGTATTTTTCATTAAATGAAAATTCTTAGGCACTAGTGAAGAGCGAATCTGCTGAAATCTGAATTCTCTCAAATTTACACCAAAAATTTGATTTCCATTGAATTTATTAGTCATAAATCCAATGTACCGTACATGAACATATGTAAGAAAATGTGAAAAAAATGTTTCTGTCCCACCGGGCGGTTCTGCTCCGGTCTGGTGACCGGCGTGGTCTCCTCTGGGCCATCTTTGGAATCTTCCTGCCATATCCACCACATTCTGGTACTCAGGATCATTGGCAACTTCTGGGCTGGTTAGACTGCAACGTTATGACGTTGTGTGATACATGTCACAATGTCCTGTGACGTCAGGACATCACGATTTAATCAGTGCAGAAGACACCAAATATGCCGGGCATTGGAAGAAGCCAAACATGGCATGGGTGACTGTACAAAAGATAGATGAAGGCCCGGTGAGAATTATTATTTTTTTTTTTAACCCCGTCCTAGAACTTCCTTTTAATCAAAAATAGTGTTTACTTTGTTGGATTCACATGAATCAAAACACAACAAGTATTCTGGCGAATCTGAATTTTTTTGTGTGAAATTCGAGGTAAATTCAATTAACTTTAAAGTGCATTGTGCTGTTCCTCATGGGTGTTACCATGTTATCAAAGGGGCGTGTCCTTACAGCACTGGATATGGTCAGCTCTGATTGGACTGCATCATAGTGTGCCATGACACACCCTCATCAGGTACCACCCAGTTGTCAATGTATTCATAGATTTCTAGGAGGAGAAACAAAGGAATGGCACAATGAGTTATAAGGATAAATGTTCCAGAATTGTTCGTTCGCCAAGAATACAAGAATTTACTAAGTCAGACAAAACGATTCTTCTATATATAGTTTTGGGGTGTCTATCTGTCTGACAAAAAATAGAGCTGGATACATCCTTTTTGGAGACACCAACGTTTGGTGTATGGCCTAAAACAAAATGTTGGACGAGTATCCACAAGGGCTCGTGTGCATTACCCTGGCATTGGGATCCATTATACCATGAGCATTTGCAGTTTCCAAATGACATAAGAGGTGAAGGGAGTGAGGAAAGGGAAGTAAGAAAATTTGAGAAGTGGCTTTTCAATGCCGTAGTATAAATCCAATCATGTCCCCATTGTATAATGACAGCAGGAATCAATCAGCGGCGTTACCCCAGGTGAGAGCGACACTGTGTTGCTAGGCAACAGAAGTCGTGTAGGAAACGCCACTCTCCGCTCTTATTGATTTCTGGGCACAAGAAGAACAGCAAACCCACGTGTGAACACTACTTTTGACCACATAAAACAGGTTTTCCTTGAAAACTGGGATTATGAAAACATCTTAATTACTGTAGTAGTAAAATATCTCTATCTATTCAAAGAAGCTTTATTGGCCGGACTAAATACACATTAGTTTTGCCAAAGCAAACGTAGAGTAGGGAATAGGGACTGTGGGGATGATGGATGGGGGCACATCTGGGTTGAGGGCTATCTATTAGAGATGAGCGAGCGTGCTCGTTGATAATCAGGTATCAGGATCCTGTGGTCTGGAACCGGCCCCTTTCCTGGAGCCACCAAGGCCCGAACCCAGGCCACAGCCTTCCCTGTTGGGGCTCTTGCGGACTGCGGATGAGAGAGCCAGGATCCAGGAACTGGTGAGCCGGCAGCGGGGTCTAGGCTGGTCGGAAGAACAAGGAGGTGAGCCAAGGCCAAAGCTGGGGAAATGCTAGCGCACTTCCCTGCCGCAAGGTACCGAGAGTTGGCATCCCAGGGGGAGGTTGTTAAAAACGACTAGCAGCAGAGATGAGGGTCCATCGAAGAGTTTGGCTCCCGTCATCACATCTCGTTCAACCAGAGGATAGCAGAGACTTAACTCTTATCTTTAAGGCTGCAAGAGCTGACGGCTGGAACCAGGGTCACGTTCTCAAAATAGAGGGGCAACATTGCTGGCATACAGTGGGTGTGATCCCAGAAAGAAGGGAGCAGGATGAACCCTTCTTGAGGCATGAGCGGGCCTGGGAGAGGCTCCTCGAGGTGGCTCAAGACAAGGATACTACTACCCCCAGAGATCAGACTGCCCTTGGGGTTTCCCACCTCCTATGCGGGAGCAGGTAATGGTGCAGGTGACACAGAGGTGATGTTACCTTTCCCTGAGGAAGCCGCAACTGCGATACGCGTGGGAGCCTACCCCACATCCCTTTTTCTTTTTCCCTCATCTCTCCTCTATCATTGCGCATATGGCCATAGCCTAATACCAGCACTTGGAGCCTAAAGGCGTGTGTATATCCTTGATCTAGGTACGCATGGACCTTATTATATCTAGTTGTTTTCTGATCCCCATGGCTCTAGTGTTTGTAGCCTTTTAGGCATTTACCACTTGTTTCTTGCTAGGACCTATTTTGGTCCTTGTTGTAGGTCTATATGGTACTGTGGTATTGGTAGGTTTACATATGCATACTGCATTTTTTGTTTTGACTTGAGAATTATATATATATTTTTTTTTTTTTGTTATACCGATCACATCAAATGTATACGGCTATATTCTGGGTAAGGCTGGTTTCACACTTGCGTTTCAAAACGCATGATGCGTTTTAAAAAAAACGCATGGTGAAAAAACGCATGTAAACGCGTGCAAACGCTGCGTTTTTTGACGCATGCGTTTTTGCATGTGGTGAAAAAAACGCAGCGTTTTGACGCGTTTACATGCGTTTTTTCATGCGTTTGCGTTTTTTAAACGCATGCAGATAAATGTGTGACAGCTGCCAATCATCAAAATAAAGTTAAAAACCCACTATAAACAGAAAGAGCTATGGTTAGGGTTAGGGGTAGGGTTAGGGGTAGGGATCCTAACCCTAACCCTAAAGGGATCCTAACCCTACCCCTAACCCTAATCCTAAAGGGATCCTAACCCTACCCCTAACCCTACTCCTAACCCTACCCCTAACCCTACCCTTAAAGAGATTAGGGTTAGGGGTAGGGTTAGGGGTAGGGTTAGGGGTAGGGTTAGGGGTAAGGTTAGGGGTAGGGTTAGGGTTGGGGTAGGGTTAGGGTTAGGGGTAGGGTTAGGGGTAGGATCACTTTATCAATTTTATGGTGTGGGGTGGTTTATCAGTGTGTTTTTATGTTGTTGTTTTTTAACAGCATGCGTTTTTAATGCATGCAAACGCATGCACAAAAAACGCATGCGTTCCCATTGACTCCAATGTGTTTTTTGACCCCCAAAAAACGCATGGAAACGCATGCGTTTTTTTGTGTCCAAAAAACGCCTCTCAAAAATACTACAAGTTGCATTTTTGAAAATGAACGCATGCAGTAAAAAAACGCAAGCGATTGAAAACGTGACCAAACGCGTACACAAAAAAACGCATGCGTTTTCAATGTTAAATATAGGGGATAAAACGCATGCGTTTTTTTGAGCAAAAAACGCTGCAGACAAAAACGCAAGTGTGAAACCACCCTTACTGCATCATATGACTATTTTGGTGGGGATAGGGATGTGGGTTGTCATTTTCCCCATATTAGGATATGACTTATGTATAGGTTTGTGCTGCATGTTGCACTTTTAAATGTTTTTAATCTTTTTTTCTGTGTGAAATGTTTTTGTACATGTTTTTCATATTTTTTGTATGCTTATCAATAAAACTGTGAGTTTTCTATATGTTGTGGTGCTCCCATATGTGTGGGTATGATCTTTTTTCTTTTTTGGGTTGATTGTAGTTTTTCGAGTCCATGGTGAGCCCCAATATCTTTGTATATAGCGGTGCCCTCCGCCTTCTTGAATTTATATGACACAGAGGGCTGTCGCCCATTTCTACATGCGGGGGCTCCAGTTCTACCAAAAGCCGGGTCACTTACAGCACAGGATCCTGGGAATTCGGGCTCCAGGAAGCAGGTAGAGGCGGTCCCCTCAGCCTCCCAAGGAAGGAGAAGATGCAGACACCTGAAAATGATTTCTGTATTACCTCCCTTATGCCTTATAATTTGTTACTGACTTTGAACTTTGTGCAAAGCCTTTATCTTTATGAGTGTAGGAATACAGCAACTGCACTTTAAAATTCTTTGAATGAGTCCCACCAGTTACTTGCTTTCTGGGGTCTATGGATGACTGGATGACCCTCCTTATCATTTTCTGATGGTTTTGCACCTTGTGCAAAGCTTTTATGAGTGTAGGAGTACAGCAACTACACTTAAAAAATATTTGAATGAGGCCCGCCAGTTGTTTCCTTTCATGGGTCTATGGTTGACTGTATGACTCTCCTTTATAATTTTTTCCTGGCTTTGAACTTTCTGCAAAACCTTTATGAATGTAGGCATAAAGCATTACACTTTAAAAATATTTGAATGAGGCTCGCTAGTTGTTTCCTTTCTGGGGTCTATGGATGACTGGATGACCCACCTTATAATTTTTTGGGGCTTTCCACTTTCTGTAAAGCTTTTATGAGTGTATAAGAACATCAACCAATCTTTCAAAATATTTACACTCAAGACATATATCTGGATTCAATTTCTCTTACATACAGTATTAAGTTCTTTGAGGTACTTTTCTGTGTTATATAACACTCCAAATAAGCATTGAAAAATTTGTCTGAATTCAGTTAGTGATCTATAGAGTATTATGTGTTTTCTGTGACATTAGGGTGCTATATAACAGTCCCAAAAACCATTTGAAAATTTGTCTGGATTCAATTAGTCATCTATAGAGTTTTATATGCTTTTTTTGACATTAGGGTGGTATATAACACTCTAAAAAAGCATTGAAAAATTTGTCTGGATGAAGTTAGTCATCCATCCAGTGTTAGGTGCTTTTTGTTAAAATTTGGTGGTACATAACGCAGCATACAAGCATTGAAAATTTAATCTGGATTCAATTTGTCATCCATAGAGTATTTGGTGCTTTCTGTGTAATTTCGCTGGTACATAACACTCCAAAAAAGCGTTGAAAAATGTGTATTTCAATTAGTTATCCATAGAGTATTACGTGCTTTGTGTTAAATTTCGATGGTATATAACACTCCAAAAAAGCATTAAAAATGTATCTGGATTCAATTTGTCATCCAGACAGTTTTAGTTGCTTTCTGTTAAATTTTGGTGGTATATAACACTCCAGCAAAGAGTTGAAAAATGTGTCTTAATATAATTAGTCATCCATAGAGTATTTGGTGCATACTATTACATTCCAGTGGTATATAACACTACAAAAAAGTGTTGAAAAAATGTGACTGGATTAAATTAGTCATCCATACAGTATCAAGTACTTTCTGTGACATTAGTGTGGTATATAATACTCCAAAAAAGCATTGAAAAATATGTCTGAATTCAAATAGTCCTCCATAGAGTATTAGTTGCTTTCTGATAAATTTTGGTGGTATATAATACTCCAAAAAAAGCGTTGAAAAATTTGTCTGGATTCAATGGCTCATCCAGACAGCATTACGTACTTTGTGTTAAATTTCAGTAGTATATAAAACAAAAAAACCTTCCCAAGGTTTCTATGGATTCAATTATTCATCCCTACAGTTTAACGTGGTTCCTGTTGCCTTATGGTCATATATAAAACAAAAAAAGTTCCAAAATTTTTTATGGATTCAATTAGTCATCCATACAGTTTACACTCAATCCAATAGGTAATCCAGCCCAGGCAGTCTCTTCAAAACTTTCAAATTTTATTAGAAAAATTCTTTAAAATAAGTAATCTATTCAGCATAGAAATCACAAGCCCCCAATGTGGGAGGAGTTCTATGGACAGACATGTTTCTAACCTAGCGGTTCTTAATCCTTGCATACCATCCTGGACAAAAAAACAACCTGATATACCACATCCTATCACAGCCATGTGATTGTTACCACATAATCACTAATAGTATTCTTCATCTGTTGAGAAATATCCATTATTTAGTTAACTCATTATATAAGCTAAATATATTTTCTTTTATAAAACACACATATACACGATAGACATCAAAAACAAAACAAAAAAATAAAGGCTGCAATAAATTTAGAAATGTATACATAAATGATGTCAAATCCTTTTTAATATTCATCCTAAAGGTGCTCTCGTTTGCAACATATACTGTAGATCCACCACGATTCCCTATTTAAAAGTTTTCTATGGTAGTCACCTCCTCTACATGGTTTAGAAACCTTTTCTATTCTGATAAGCCTGCATATAAGTGGTGTCCCCATTATGGTGTAATGAAAAATGTCTTGAAGCCACTGAGCATTTCTCCATCTTAATATTACCTGCATCAGATAGATGGCATCTAATCCTGACCTTTAATTGATTAGTGGTACATCCCACATACTGGATTTTACAAAATAAACAAGTTAATAAATATACTACATAAGTGGTGTTGCAATTTATAAATTTCTTAACTTTATATGATTTATTGGTAATCGAGGAGTTGAATTCCCTAGTATTCTCAACATATGGACATCGCACTTGTATTTGTTGCAATCATGTCAAGAATACTAGGGAATCACTAATTCCTCTGCAACCTTCAGCTATTGGGCCTCAAAGCTGGATACCTGGCATGAGCTGTCTCTCTATACCTTGGAGATGTTGTGCTGCTGAGTAAGTGGATTTTTAGTGTCAAAATCGACAGGCGTTTTTGCCTGTCAACAGAAAATGCTGACAGGCTCACTCTAATAAAAATGAACAAAGCCTGGATTAGCCCCAACTTTTCCATACCAGCAGATGACAGCAACACATAAAGTGTTTTTAATCTTCAATATTTGAATAAAACATGACAGTTGTTGACTCAAAGAGTGTATGGATGACCCTACTTATAATTTTTTCCTGGTTTGCGCTGTGTGCAAAGCCTTTATGAGTGCAGGAGTACACAACAATATTCTGTTCAGAATATTTGAATGAAGTACTACAGTTGGTGCTTTCAAGGGTCTATGGATGACCCTGCTTGTAATTTTTGGCAGGCTTTCCACTGTGCAGAACGTTTATGAGGGTAGGAGTACCACAACTATACTTTGTCATAATATTTGAATGAGGCAAAAAAGTTGGTGCCTTGAAGGGTGTATGGATGACCCTGCTTGTAATTTTTGGCAGGCTTTGTACATAGTGCATAGCCTTTATGAGTCTAGGAACAGCAGTACATGGCAATTTGAACAGAATGTGTATGAGGCACTCCTTTATGTCTAATACAGGGTGTATCTGGGTCACTATTCTACCACATTTTGGCAGTCTTTGCTTTCTTCATAAATTTAACTGAAATTTCCAATTTTTTAATAAACAATTAAATTTTGGTTTACTTAAATTCTAATTTTTTTAACATCCTTTTTAAATGTTGCCTTATTATCATTCTACAGGAAAAAATGTTGCTTAACATTTTTTTTCCTGCGAACTCCAATTACTCGATTTTGAATGTTTTATTGTCAGTCCTTAAAGTGGAGTAAAAGTCTGACCCCATTGTTCTCAGAAGAGATCTGGGAGTCAGAGATGCTTCCAGGGGTCTTCCTCATGCTGTGCTCCTTCTATTCAGCACTTTTTCCATCCAGTTGAATATTTTTACTGCCCCCCAGACCTCCTTGTAGGGTCTGCTGGAAAAATGCTTGGATTTTCCATTGACTCCCATCATACTCATTACCTTAGCGTACTCTGTATGAATAAACCTATAATAAATCCTCGGATGGTTCCTGAATCTTCCGGCCGCCGTCATTCTTCTTTTACTAGATTACCTGTAAGATGCATTGGCTTTTGTATGTTTTTCTTTTTAGCAGAAAACATAAAATTGCTTTTATCTGTGACCTCTGTGCCTCTTCTGTCAATGCCATTTATCCATCGCATATGTCAGAACGTCTATAAAGCGGCTCATTTATTCATAATGGAGGTTCATGCCCGTCGTTATGTTTGCTGGACAAGACATTATCCAATTATTGCCGCGTCCGTATGCGATATGCCTTTTATGTGACATTTTAAAAGGCAATTGCACATCAAATAGAAAAATCATCTATCATGATCTCATGGATATATTAGAAATATGAATAATATTAAACCATTACATCTTAGTTATTTAAAGGAGTTGTCTGGGACAGAAAATCAGATTTCAGTCACTATAGGAGGGACTCCCAGCTATCAGCCATGGAGAGGAGCACCCAGCACATCTGTACAATCCACAGACAGATCACTGATTTCAGTGAGAATTGTGTAATACTCCATTTCCCCTCTGGAGGCACTGCAGGGAAATAAAACTCTTGATGATCAACTCCCCCCATTCCCGCTCCAAACTTCCCGTAAGATCACAGCTGATCGCTGTTTTTAAGCAGCTGTAAAAGAAATGATGAAAAGTAGGAACTCTTTCATAAAAGAAGTGATAATATATTATTTTTCATCAATTACCAAAATGCAAAGTGAGTGAAGAAAAGTGAAATCTAAATGCCATCAATATTTGATGATCGCCCTTTGCCTTCACAATTTGTCTCGGCACTTGTACTGGCACATATTTTCTGAAGGAAAAGCAGGAGTTTGTTCCAAACATCTTGGAGAACTGACCACAGATCTTCTGTGGATGTCACTTGTGTAAATCCTTCTGTGTCTTCATGTGATCCCAGACAGACTGGATGACGTGAGCTCAGGGATCTGAGGGGGCCGGACCATTACTTTCAGGACTCCTTGTTCCTAATGACATTGGTTGGATGTTTGGGGTCGGACTCTTTGTTCTACTGTAGAATATATTTAAGGCAAATCAGATGCCTCCCTGATGGTATTACATGATGGTTATCTGCCTGAATTTCTTAGCATTGAGCACATCATTAATCCTGACCAAATCTCTAACTCCATTTGCTAAAATACAGCCCCAAACTTGCAGGACCCTCCACCATCTTCACTGCTCCTGCAGACTCTCATTATTGTGCCGCTCTCCAGCATTTCATCAAACCAACTGCTTTCTGTTACAGCCAAATATTTTACATTTTGACTCCTTAGTACACAGCATCTGCAGCAATTTTTGTGCACCTCAAGTCCTATGATTTGTGCATAGTTAGGTCTATTGGTCTTGTTTCCATGTTGAAGGTATGGTTTTTGGCCACAATTCTTCCATGAAGATCACTTCTCTGAACACTAAATGGGTGTAACTGGGTCCCAGTGGTTACTGCCAGTTCTGAGTTGATGGCACTGCTGGACATCTTCCAATTTTGAAGGGAAGTAAACATGACCGCGTATAGCCCATATGCAAAATTCTACCACCCCCGTCTTATGCTAAATATGCAAAAGAACATGACACATTAAATTCTTTGGAAATTTTTGGCCACAGCGGCCAGTTTATTAACAAACAACAATTAAAACATTATAATCATAACAGAATTATCTGAAAACTTGAGGGGGAGGGTTCTTGGAGCTAAAAGATCTGGCATCATATATATATAGGCAAAAACCAACACTTTTTTACCCTCAGCCGTGACCACCAGCTCGAGGGCACCATGTAACCCTTTTTTAGGGCAGACCAAAAACCCGAAAGCTCCCGAGGACAATCCCCGTCCAGAGCACGTAACCACAAGCCAGATCCACCCCCATCCAATTGACCTTCCTCCAATAAACATCACCAACTCCAAGAACCCCGCCCCCCCGCCATACTTGCCACTGTGACAATGAAAACTCGTAAAAATTACTAAAAACAACAACCTCACCCACGAACTAATCGTGTTAAATACCCTAAACAAAAGCACTAATCGATGCTCCTGAAAACAAAGGGAGGTTGGGTGGGCTTTCTCTGCTGACTTCCTCCTCGCGACTGCACTTTCTCCCGCACTTTTCCCCCTTGTCAGTGATACCCAGCCCCCCAGCTCCTCCCCCCCTTTTTCCCACAGCCAATCCCCTTCATTAAATTCAAAACATAATATGGGAAAAAACCCTCCCATGGCAACGCAGTCATGGGGGCTTCTATCTAGCTCTGCCCATTCCAGCCCCCTCTCGACCGCGTATAGCCCATATGGAAAATTTTCCCCCCCCCCCACCCCCAGACCAAAATTCTACCACCCCCGTCTTATGCTAAATATGCAAAAGAACATGACACATTAAATTCTTTGGAAATTTTTGGCCACAGCGGCCAGTTTATTAACAAACAACAATTAAAACATTATAATCATAACAGAATTATCTGAAAACTTGAGGGGGAGGGTTCTTGGAGCTAAAAGATCTGGCATCATAAAAACCAACACTTTTTTACCCTCAGCCGTGACCACCAGCTCGAGGGCACCATGTAACCCTTTTTCAGGGCAGACCAAAAACCCAAAAGCTCCCGAGGACAATCCCCGTCCAGAGCGCGTAACCACAAGCCAGATCCACCCCCATCCAATTGACCTTCCTCCAATAAACATCACCAACTCCAAGAACCCCGCCCCCCCGCCAACCACGAACAGCCCTGACCACCTCAGGCTCGTGAGTGCCCCACCACCGCCAATGCCCTTTCCACACCCTCCTGTATGGCAAGCGCCCACAAATCAATACCGATATCATTTAAGTGCACACCATCTTCTCTCCAGAAGTTACCGCCCCCGGCCTCCAACTCAAAGTGCCTCACTGCAATTCCCCAATTCCTGGATACAAACTTCCCCACAGCCCTATTAAGTTTGATCCTGGCCCTATTAATGCCTGTCAAGGACCGAGCCAACCTCCACTGCTTCCTGGGCACAATGTCAGACCATACCGTCAGAACTCCCGGATAAGAGACCCACAATCTCAGAAAATCGAAGCGGATGTCCCTGATCAATTCCCTAACCGGCTTCGTACCCAAATCGTTCCCCCCCATGTGCACCAGCAAGATATCTGGAGCTCTATCCAAAAGCACCGCCCAGGAAAATTCGGGCAACACCCTGTTCCATAACATACCCCGGAACCCCAACCATCGAATCACTACCGTATCGCGGCGAAAACCCAATTGTCTGCCGTCCGGCCTAGCGTCAGCCCGCGCCGCACCCCAATACACGAACGAATGTCCGAAAATCCATGTCAATAACGGGGGCCGACCTGAAAAACAGAACAATAATTAAATGAACCAGAAGACTACGTAGTCCCCAAACAAACTAATGCCGTATATAAGTCAAATAATGATTAGAACTCCATCGCCTGATTCGTTTAATCACATCAGTCCCTAAACCCAAACTATCCGCAACCGTGGCGGCCCCAATTCTAAAAGAATGAGACCCGTAGGACCCAGGATCCAGTCCCAACTCGACCAAAACCTTTTTTAAAACCGCCGAAAATTGAAAACGTGACAAGAAAGTCCCGTCTTGGTGGCAAAGTAACGGGCCCGACCTAACCGACCACAAACCCCAGTACTCCTCCAAACATCACTGTGGACACATCAAACATCCATTTACCCTCCCTAAGACCACCCGCTTACCCTTTCCGCACCTGTCAGTCTTCGACCGCCGAGTCAAAAAGGAAATACCTCCTACCCAGAAATCAACATCCTCTGCCACCAAACCTCCCGCCTTAGCTTTGTTAGGGGACACCAGCTCGCCCAATCTCAAAGCCCCAAAAAACGCCCAAGAATACGCCAACCTAAACAAGGCAGCTTCGAACTGGGAACCACAAATTCTCCCAACTGCATCTCCTAACCTAACTAACAAACTAAACGAAATGGGTCTATGCTTGTCAAAACTAACGTTCCCGCTCCGAAAACCCCTCAGGGCCTGTACTACGAGAAAATTCTTGGTAACATCGACCGACCCCTGCAGCTTGAAACCAAAAGCCAAGCCTGCCATAAATTTGTTCACTTTCGATACAGACCAATTCCACTCAGCTGCTTTGCCCACCAAAAACAATACCGCCATTGTCCTATCACTGTCAGATTCAGCCACTCCCCATTGGCCGGACCAGCTCTCCCAGATTTCCCAAGCCGATTTGTAAGCAAGCCACGTCGACCTCGAGACCGAGGATTGAATCAACCGTCCTCCTCGTCCGCAGCAATTTTCCACAAATGTGAAGGGCATACCACTCCTGAGGCGTCCGCATCTGGGGCCAACTCCCGGAAACGTTCCAACTGTGAACGAGACAAAGCATCTGCTATAGAATTTTGTACACCCGATACATGTACCGCAGAAATGTATGCATTTAGCTCCAAGCAGCGCAACACCAGTTCCCTAACCAGTCTAATCACCGGGGGAGAGGAAGAGGTTAAACTATTGATAATAGCTACAACACTTAAATTATCACAATGAAACCTGACCTTCCGATTTTGAAAAACGTCACCCCAAATCACAACTGACACCACAATTGGGAACAATTCCAGGAGTGAAAGATTCTTAGTTAGACCCTGCTTCCGCCATCCCTCTGGCCACACATCCGCACTCCATCGACCTCCAAAATACGCGCTGTATCCAACCGAACCGGCTGCATCCGTGTAAATTTCACATTCAAAATCGTCCACGGCTTCCAACTGAATCAAGGAGTGACCATTATAATTTGACAAAAAACGCTGCCAAACCACCAAATATTCTCTATGCTCCTTGGTTAAACGAACAAAATGATGTGCCGCCCTGACTCCGGCCGTTGCCAACGACAACCTACGGCAAAAAATTCGGCCAATGGGCATAATCCGGCACGCAAAATTCAAACGCCCCAAAAGGGACTGCAATTCCTTCAAAGTCACCTTACGCAAACGACCTATCCTGTGTACCTCTTGTACCAGCAACAAAAGTTTGTCCTCAGGTAACCTACACTCCATTCTCTCTGAATCGATAAGGATGCCCAAAAAACTCAAAACCTTACACGGTCCCTCCGTCTTCTCTTTTGCCAACGGTATGCCAAACAACCCAGCCATCCACTCCATAGTAGCCAACAAATTCCTGCATACGGCGGAATCAAGGGGGGCCAATAAACAAAAAATCATCCAAATAGTGGATGGCGGAAGGAACACCGGAAACATCCCTAATCACCCATTCCAGAAAAGTGCTAAACGTCTCAAACAGTGAACAAGAAATCGAACATCCCATAGGCAAACATCTGTCCAGATAAAAGCCACCTTTCCAACAACAACCCAACAAAGGAATGCTATCCGGATGAACCAGGAGCAACCGAAAAGCCGATTCAATATCTGTCTTGGCCAGTAAAGACCCTTCGCCATACCGCCGTACCCATTGCACTGCCGTATCGAACGAGGTGTACACTGAACATAACTCCCCATCTATGCCATCATTAACTGACCTCCCCTTTGGATACGACAAATGTTGGATCAACCGAAACTTGTTCGGCTCCTTCTTGGGCACCACCCCCAATGGGCAATGAACTAAATGGCCCAGCCATCCTACCCAGTTCCACCTCCTTCGCCAACTTACTGCTGACTACCGCAGCATGTAAATCCGCTGACCTCAAATTCTTAGTAGTAAAGGGAACCGCATGAGTAGGGGCCGGAATCCGAAAACCCTCAGAAAAACCTCGTAAAAGAATTCCCGCCTTTTCTTGATCCGGGTATCTATTTAGATAAGGGGCCATCCCTCGAAGCGTCACCGGTGTCTCCCCCTTGACTGCCACCCATTCCTGGCTTACCCTTGGCTTTTTTGAAACATTTTGACGCTCCGTGGGAGCTCACGTTGCAATGGGAACAAGCATGCTTAAATTTGCAGGAGTTCCCGTACCTACATTGGCCATCATTGAATTGCCAACAAGTACCTGACTTCTCTTTCCTGCCCTGGGCCCCCTCACCTCCGCTGGCATGTCCTGATTGCTGAGTGCTGGCGCCCCCGCTGCCCTGAAAGGACTGCCCATATCTCACCGGAGCCATGACTTTCAACCAAAGCCCGATATCCTTTTGGTCCCATTTGATTTCGGGCCTAACTGCCTTCCTCTGACGGAACTGCTCGTCATAACGGAGCCACGCCTGACCCCCATAAGTACGATATGCCTCACCTATCGAGTCCAAGTAACAAAACAGGCCCGAACAGCTATCCGGAAATTTCTCGCCTATGACGCTAGCCAGTATCGCAAAAGCCTGCTGCCAATTAACGAAGGTTTGCGGAATCAACCGCCACCTTCTCTTCTCCTCCTCCTTTTTACTGTCCTCCTTCTTACTCTTGTCCAAATTAAACTTTTCTAAAGGAAGTAGGGAGAAAATCTCCACATACTCATCTTTCCAAATCCTCTCCTTCACCTCCTTCTTTAAATGCGCCCCCAGCGGGCCCTCAAAGCAAACGTACACCTCCCCGTTTGCCCTGTCGTCCAACTTTACTGTATCCCCCTTATCTTTCTCAGTCTGCACCGACACCGATACGCCGGCAGACGATGCCTGTGCTGACCCCCCAGAACTAGTTGCGTTACTTGCCAACCGCAATCCAGCCCTCACACCCTGTAACCAGGCTCCCAGGGGGGACCCCCCATCCCCCTCTGCAACTCCCCCTTCCAGACTTTTCAAAAAATGTGACACCCCGGCCAAAATATCACTAATTCCCAACTTCCCAGCGCCCCCTACCCCCGCCAGTGCACTATTGTCGGATGCCGTACCCCTGATACCCCCAACACCCCCTAAACTACCACCTGACTGAGACAAACTAGACATGGACGTATACTCACGGGGCTGCGCGGGTGCTGTGTCCCCGCCAGCCGGACATCCAGACTGCTGCCGCGTTCCGTCCTCCGATTGCTCGCTCCCCGACTCGCTCCTGGCATCGTAGCCCTGCCGCTCCAGGCCCGCGCCCCTGGCCTCCTCGTCACCAGGGGGGACCGGAGCAGGGGATCCTTGACGCTCCCTAGACCGTCTGCCGGACCTGGATCTGCCGTCAGCAGACGTCTCCCGCAGCCTGCTGCCTCTTCATGTGCTGCTGTTGTCCCCAGCCTGGGAGTCCTGAGGCTGCCTGCCCTGCAGCCTGCTCTGCCGGCCTCTCCGTGTGTCGGGCGCCCGTCCTCCTATAGCTCCGTGGGCGCCTGCATCCTCAGCCACCGCTCTGATCTCCCTTGCAGCCGTCGCAGCTGCCTGCTGCCTCTGCACCGCCGCTGGCTGACCGAGCCGTGCGCTCCAGCGCCACGCCGCTCTGCTCTCTCCCAGGCTGCCCTGAACCCCGGCGCGCACGCGCAGGCCGCACTTCGGGTGCGGCCTGCAGTACAGGAGAAGCGTGCCCAGCTGCCGTGCTCCTCGTCTCCATAGTGCGGTGCCGTGCTGCGCTGGCAGGCCGGGGGCCAGGATTCCTGCCGGAGGCGGCGCCGGGCGAAGCAGCCGCACCGGGGAACCGGGCCTCCGCAGGGTCCCGAGTGGGGCTCCGCGGCCTCCTCCTGCGTACCAATCTCCGGTGACAGGCGCTCCGGGGGCCTGGTCCTCTTCGTCCTGCTGCCATGTGGCTCCGCGGTCCCCAGCAAGGAGGCCAGCTGCTCCTGCAGCCATCCGTCCCTCCGCGATCTCGCCATCTCCCGAAGCCGGTCCATCATGCCTTCCACGGAGTCCATCTTTTCCAGGTAAACGAGTTGAATTGCAGTGAATCTCTCCTTGAGAGGGTGTCTTTCTCTGCTGACTTCCTCCTCGTGACTGCACTTTCTCCCGCACTTTTCCCCCTTGTCAGTGATACCCAGCCCCCAGCTCCTCCCCCCCTTTTTCCCACAGCCAATCCCCTTCATTAAATTCAAAACATAATATGGGAAAAAACCCTCCCATGGCAACGCAGTCATGGGGGGCTTCTATCTAGCTCTGCCCATTCCAGCCCCCCTCTTGATGTGTCCTTCATCTGCTGCACTAAGTTTCCTTGGCTGACCATTGCATCTACGGTCCTCAACGTTGGCCATTCTTGGTGCTTCTTTTAAAGAGCTTGAACAGCAGATCTTGGAATCCCAGTCTTGCCACAGAGAGACCTTGCTGATGCCATATAACTACCTTGTGTCTTGTTGCAGTGCTTAGATTTGCCAGGGTGTATGAACCATGACATAAAACTGGCTACTTTGTAGAAGAGATTGGCTCTTCCTCACCCAATTGAAGCCTCCTACACAACTGTTTATCTTTTAATTCAGTTGTTCTAGTCATCTACTGCATCTACATCCCAGTCTTAATGTCTTCCTCTCATCTATTATTCCGGAAGAACTCAGGGGCATTTTTAAAGTAATATTATATACAAGATTGGCCAACAAGTAGAGAGAAGAGGGGGGAATATAAAGTCAGGGAGAGTGTTGGTAAGTATTAAAGGGGTTTTCCTCTATAGACACTTATCAACTTATTTCTGGGTAGCCCCGCCCCCACTAATCCCCTCATCATCCTCACATGCACCCCCTTACAGTTGCAGAACCTTAATTTCATTAAAGGGGAGGTTCTGGATCAATAACAGTATCAGACAGCCCTAAACATGGTATTTGTGTGATATTATACGACACATCCCTGGAAGACGTAGAAACTATTTTCCACTCGATTGATTCCCTTTAATCGATTACCTCCACCACAATGGACGGTCCCAATGATACATAGAAGAAGTTATTATAATAAGCGCATTTTCACTGTTTTTCTAGATAGTGGTAATATTATTGATGTAGCAGATCTGAGTGTGCAAAACAGATCAATATATAAGGTTTTGAGCCTCCCGATATGACCAGACTTGGTTTATACATGATGGCCACCATCACTTAACCTTCACAGTAGTACCCGCGTTAGTGGTTGACCGCTACCATTACGGTTGATATATGTGACTTTTCTACAAGCTCATCACTAGAACTGAGCGTCGATTCCTGCCACTGTTTTAGTCATCTTGTTTCCCTGCCCTTGCTCGAGGGTATAAGACCGTAGTTTTCTCCAGATTCTCACCAAACACATCCATTGTTCCATTATTACAGATGTTAAGGCCAGGGGGCAGCTAACTTAATTTGGAAGAGGTTAGGTTGCGTCCATGTTCTACATGCTTGCCTCTGTCTTTTAAAGAGTTAATTTAATTCCGTCTTTAATTATTTCGGAAGTCCGGTGAGTCTGGAAGTCACTTTCGTGCCTGAGAACACTTCGCTCTCTGGTGAGGCTTCGGGAACAGTTTGTAATGGAAGCATCAGGAGGACATTGACTGCCGGCAAATTTGTTTTTGCCTTCAGTTCCCAATTAGGAAAATGTTTGATTCTTTTCTAAATATTTAGAATTTTTTATAATAATTGAAATAAGATTTGCAAAGTTGAGCTCCCCCTGCCTGCGATATCCTGGTGCGAAAATGAAGGCAATGAAATTCTACAGTATGGGGACCATAACTGGATGTACGTCTACTCATCAATGGAGGAGAGCGCACACATCATGGTAGTGGCGGGGCGTTTATTGACACGGTTTTCCGAAGGCCAAATTTATAGGTTTGCGGTTTGGAATGAATGCCATGCAGAGGAAGCAGGTATGGCATCTGTGTGCCGTCTATGAAATCTATGAGTTTGGTCCACGAAACGCGGACATGTCCCAGCCTTCTTGGCAGACCGTTGGCTATCTTCTGTGATATCTGGTATATGTGAAACATGGAGGTGTGAATGAGCCACTAATGACAGTGTTTTTGCTGCCATTTTGGAAAACCATGCCAAAAATACACACACCACTGCCTCAAGGTGTAAAACCTAATCTACCATGTAGCATTATTCGAGCAGGCACAATCATGTGAGTGCACACAATTGTGTAAGACTGCTGTGACATCCGTGACGATGCCTGATTCATCTGCCTACGCAGAGTGGCCATTCTTGGGATTTGAGGCTCTGGCTAGTGTAGAAGCTATGGGGCTAATGTTATTAGTTTTGGGTTTCTTCCTGTTGTCAGGAGGGAGGGGCTGCTCTTTACATAAAACACCTGAGAGTCAGTTCCCTCTGCCAGTTAATGTTTTATCTACCTTGTTTCACTTGTGTGTTATGTGTCTCTGTTCTTTCACCCTGAGTTATCCGGTTCTCGACTAGTTTACTGAGGTTTCTACTACCTGACAATTTTGTGCCTCCTGGCCCAGCTACCTATTTTTCTTGCCATCTTGCATGACTGAACAGCAGTTAACTCCGTGGCCCTAGCCAAGGGAACCGCCGTCTACTTCCAGATCTATGTACAGGAGTTAAAGGGTAAAGTTCATGGCAACCTCTGGGTTCTGGAAAACAGAGTAGTTAGTGCCAAACCTGTTCATGGTAGCTATTTTGGAGCTGCCAGGTGACCATGGACAATGTTCTTGTGACACATGCATGTGTGTAGGTACAAACATGAAAGCACGCACAATTATGTAGGCAGGCGCAATCATGTGAGCAGGCACAATTATGTAGGCAGGCGCAATCATGTGAGCAGGCACAATTATGTAGGCAGGCGCAATCATGTGGGCACGCACAATTATGTAGGCAGGCGCAATCATGTGAGCACGCACAATTATGTAGGCAGGCGCAATCATGTGAGCACGCACAATTATGTAGGCAGGCACAATCATGTGAGCAGGCACAATTATGTAGGCAGGCGCAATCATGTGAGCAGGCACAATTATGTAGGCAGGCACAATTATGTAAGTACGTACAGTTATGGGAGAGTGTCCAATCAAGTGCACGCGCAATGAGCACAACCGGTCATGTGAGCGGGCGCAGTCAGTTGACCGTATCCCACCACGCACACATTACTTATGTATGTAAACACATCTCATGAATCATTAATGTAATGAATGATGGAAGATTGCTACAGAAGCTTAAAATTGAAGCTGCTGCTTGAGAGGAAAAAATGGGGTCAGGTCTCTCTTGACTAACCCACATGACACCCGTGCCGACCCTGAAGGATTCTGGAATGGGCCTGATGATATTGTTATTGCTCATATTCCACCTGCCATTTGCCATAAGTTTGTCATTTTTTTCCTGCTTTCCTTGATCTTGGAGAGGTTTTCTTTTGTTCCTGTGTCTCTCCTTTCACGCTCCTCTTCCCTGTATATAAATCTAGGTTGTTTTTTTTCCAAATGGGTGTGGTCCTCAAGAAGAGACCCACATAGAGAAGTGGAAGACCACACCCCTTTGACTAACAAGAGGAAAGTAGAGTGTGGACACAATGTATCAGGCTTCTTTTCCATTCTCCTGGTGACTTTTTATTATGTTGGGCGAATGACTTTTTGGACAACAATACCCCTCCCGACCGCCGCACACATGCATGCTCAGTTTGGCAGAGTGTGCATATGTTCTGAATGGGGAGAGTGGAGTAAGCCGCCGGCATAAATCCCCCCAAATTCTGCACCCCCTATTGACAACGGTAACATCCGATGGGCATTTTATTCATACATTTCCAGGAGGAATAACGAAGGGATAATTCATTGCACAGGTAAAAATACAAAAAAAAAGCATTGAATTAAGCGGGACCTTTTTAGGGGTTTACATCTCAATAAATGGTTTCTGATTGCATTTTCTTTGACACTTTTTTGCTCATTGTTTTTGATTATGGGGCTGTAGGCAGCGAAGTCTGCGGAGGACACAGATTGCAACCAGTGGAGCGTACTCGCTCGTCCTTTCTACAAGACTGGACCATTGAGGCTGTGCTGGTGGAACAGAGGGAATATTAATGGAGGGAGGGGCGAGAGGGACACCAGGCCAGCTCTCCAGTCATTTCGGGAGCAGATGGAAGCCTCAGGGACATAGAAGAAGAAAATCATATTATTATAGTAATCTAATGTACGGGGATAATTCTAGATAAAGTCACCGTAGACCCCAGCAGATCTAGGCAGACAACCAAATTATTGCCTTTTATTTGCTTTCTGTGACCATTATGTGCCTTATGATGATGAGGGCGTCCAAGCAGAACTTATCTCTGGCTGCCCCTGAGGATGGGCCCCAGCAGCTGGACCATTGGGAATTTTACTGGGGTGACTGGTTGGGTCTATCTAAGGTGACCTCTCCGCTCCTGTTTCATGAACATGTTAAGATAGGGAGGAAAATTGACAGATATTTAGACAAAGGGAACAGGACTTTATAAGGAGGGATGAGGTCAGTTCCCAGACGATGACAGCAGATGAGCAGTAAGGGCTGACTGGGGGGGAGGGGAAGACATTGCCAGGTATTTCCGATCATCGTTGAGTCACAAAATTGTAATCTATATGGATGTTATTTTAATATTTCTGAAAAGTGAAATAGAAGATTAGGAGATCATCTGAGATGAAATGCAATGTGAAATGGTCATTGGTAACAAGTCCTAAAAGGGGGGATTGTAGATGGATAGATATATGATAGATAGATAGATAGATAGATAGATAGATAGATAGATAGATAGATAGATAGATAGATAGATAGATAGATAGAGATAGATAGATACTAGATAGATGATAGATAGATAGATAATAGATAGATAGATAGATAGATACTAGATAGATGATAGATAGATAGATACTAGATAGATAGATAGATAGATAGATAGATAGATAGATAGATAGATAATAGATAGATAGATAGATAGATAGATAGATAGATAGATAGATGATAGATATATAGATAGATAGATAATAGATAGATAGATAGATAGATAGATAGATAGATAGATAGATAGATACTAGATAGATGATAGATAGATAGATAGATAGATAGATAATAGATAGATAGATAGATAGATAATAGATAGATGATAGATAGATAGATACTAGATAGATGATAGATAGATAGATAATAGATAGATAGATAATAGATAGATAATAGATAGATAGATAGATAGATAGATAGATGATAGATAGATAGATAATAGATAGATAGATAGATAGATAGATAGATAGATAGATAGATAGATAGATAATAGATAGATAGATGATAGATAGATAGATAGATAGATAGATAATAGATAGATGATAGATAGATACTAGATAGATGATAGATAGATAGATAGATAGATAATAGATAGATAGATAATAGATAGATAGATAGATAGATAGATGATAGATAGATAGATAGATAGATAGATAGATAGATAGATAGATAATAGATAGATGATAGATAGATAATAGATAGATGATAGATAGATAGATAATAGATAGATGATAGATAGATAATAGATAAATAAATGATAGATAGATAGATAATAGATAAATGATAGATAGATTGACAATAGATAGATAGATAGATAGATAGATAGATAGATAGATAATAGATAGATGATAGATAGATACTAGATAGATGATAGATAATAGATAGATAGATAATAGATAGATAGATAGATAGATAGATAATAGATACATAGATAGATAGATAATAGATAGATGATTGATAGATAATAGATAGATAAATAATAGATAGACAGATAATAGATAGATATATAGATGATAGATACAGTAGATGATAGATAGATAATATACAGATAATAGATGGATAGATAAAAGATAGATAGACAATAGCTAGATAGATGAATAGATCGATTTTAAAAATAGATAGATACACTGCGCAAAAAAATATAGGGAACACTAAAATCCCACATCCTAGAAATCATTCCAGAAATATTCCAGTTGCAAATCTTTATTCATTACATAATGGAATGTGTTGAGAACAATAAAACATAAAAAATATCAATGCCAATCAAGATTAATATCCCATGGAGGTCTGGAGTTGGAATGATACTCAAAATCAAAGTGGAAAATCAAATTACAGGTTGATCCAACTTCAGTGGAAATGCCTCAAGAAAAGGAAATGATGCTCAGTATTGTGTGTGGCCTCCACGTGCCTGAATGACATCCCTACAATGCCTGGGCATGCTCCTGATGAGGCGGCGGACGTTCTTCTAAAGAATCTCCTCCCAGACCTGGATTAAAGCATCCGCCAACTCCTGGACAGTCTGAGGTGCAATGTTGCCTTGGTGGATGGAACGAGACACAAGGTCCCAGATGTGCCCAATTGGATTCAGGTCTAGGGAATGGGCAGGTCAGTTCATAGTGTCAATGCCTTAGGCTACGTTCACATTAGCGTTTCACTAATGTGCGTCGCTGTTGCGTCGGCGACGCAGCGGCGACGCAGCGGCGACGCGCCCCTATGTTTAACATGGGGGACGCGTGCGTTTTTTTGGTAGCGTTTTCCGACATGTGCGTCGTTTTCGACGCTAGCGCCGGACGCAAGAAAATGCAACAAGTTGCATTTTTCGTGCGTCCGATTTTCGTCAAAAAACGACGCACGCGTCGCAAAACGCAGCGTTTTTGCGCGCGTTTTTGGTGCGTCGCGTCGCCGACGCACCGGCGCGCAACGCTAATGTGAACGTAGCCTTAATCATGCAGGAACTGCTGACACACTTCAGCCACAGGAGGCCTAGCATTGCCGTGTATCAGAAGGAACCCAGGCCCACTGCAGCTGCATATTGCCTTACAATGGGTCTGAGGATCTCATCTCGGTACCTAATGGCAGTCAGGCTACCTCTGGTGAGCACATGGAGGGCTCTGTGGCCCTCCAAAGAAATGCCACCCCACACCATTACTGACCCACTGCCAAACCAGTCATGCTGAAGGATGTTGCTGGCAGTAGATCATTCTCCACAGCGTCTCCAGACTCTGTCACATCTGTCACATGTGCTCGGTGTGAACCTGCTGTCATCCGTAAAGAGCACAGAGCGCCAATGTCGAATCTGCCAATCTGGGTGTTCTCTGGCAAATGCCAATCGCCCTGCACAGTGTGGGCTGTGAGCACAACACCCACTTGCGGATGTCGGGCACTCACACCACCTTCATGGAGTCTGTTTCTGGCAGTTTAAGCATGACCCTGGTAATGTTGAGTACCCGGGGTGATAAAGGACCCCTCACCTCACCTTCTAAAACCCCCATGAAGAAAGCCGTCAACTCCAAATAAAAACCATAAGTCAATTTCTTTGGAAATTAAAGGCCACAGCAGCCATTTTATTTAACATAATACAAAATACATTACAATAAACATTAACATTTTTAAGACTAGGAGGAGTCCTTGGAGCTCCCAAGAATCTGGTGATTAAACACTGCATAGCGTGAACGCACATCAAAACCAGAATTACTCCCAGCCGATACCACACTGGCTCGGGAGCACCAAAAACCCAGCGGGTTCACTGTTCACGCTAAAAATTCAAGGGGAACCGACCACCTTCCGGAACTCCCTTCCCCAATTCACCAGATCCAACAAACGAGTTGAATTCCAAAGACAGAGGAGCCATAATCCAATGGATCCCCCAACCCAATTTCCACCAACTCCAAGGATTCCACCCAGCCACCACGGCCACAATGACCCGTTACAAAATTAGAGGAACCCCACAGACACAAAACCATACACATATACATATATACACACATGCATACATATATATATATATATATATATATATATATATACACCTACATACGTACATACATACACAAACCATATAATTTTTTTTATTTTTTTTTTATAAATACAAAATAACTTCAAACAATAGGGCGGGCGGGACACACGCTGTCTAGAGAGCGGGAAGTGATTAGGCCACTCCCATCCCCCTCTCCAAACTTGTTTCCCTTTGAAAAACCAACCTCCCCGCCTCCTTCACCCTAACCCCTCCCTCCATACCATCGTCATGCTGGCCTCCACTTACGACGCTGGGGGGAGGGGCGTCTCAGCTCCGGCCGGTACTGACACATGGATGCTAGTGGCCTTCAGGAGGTCATTTTCCAAAGCTCTGGCACTGCTCCTTCTGTTCCTCCTTGCACACATGAGGAGGTAGCGGTCTTGCTGCTGGGTTGTTGCTCTCCTAGGGACCCCTCCATGTCTCCTGGTGTACTGGCCTGTTTCCTTGTACCTGCTCCATGCTCTGTACACTGTGCTGACAGACACCGCTACCCTTCTTGCCACAGCTCACACTGATGTGCCATCCTGGTGGAGCTGCACTACCTGAGCAACTTCTGTGGGTTGTAGACACCGCCTCAAGCTACTGTACCTCCGGGGTGAAAGCAATGACAAAGTGCAAAAGTGACCAAAACAACAGCCAAAAAGGGATGAGAACAGAGAAATGGTCTGTGGTCACCCCTGCAGAACCGCTCCTTTTTACAGGCTGTCTTGCTAATTTCCAATCATTTCTACCTGTTGTCTGTTCCATTTGCACAACAGCAGAAGAAATTGATTCACAATCAGTGCTGTTTCATAACTGGACAGGTTGACTTCACAGAAATGTGACTGACTTAGGATAGGTTCACATTACGTCATAGGCGTCCGTTAGACGGACTACGTTACACCGCGGCATAACGCGGTGTAACGCAGTCCGTTAACGCCGCCATTATGTCCTATGTCGGACGCATCGCTAGCGATGTGCCGTCATTGAGTGACAGACCCTGGGACGCGGGCTGCAGCGTTTCCGGGTCCGTCACTGCTAGCGCAGATAGAGCATCTGCCAGTTCTATCTGCGGTAGCGCGATGACACATCGGCATTGTGCTGTTTAAGTGTTACATTTATTTTTTGAGCAGTGTATATACTGTAGATAATAGATAAATAATAGATAGATAGATAATAGATGGATTATAGATAAATAATAGATAGATAATCGATGGATTATAGATAATAGATAGATAGATAATAGATGGATTATAGATAAATAATAGATAGATGATAGATAGATAGATAGATAGATAAATAGATAGATAGATAAAATGAGATAGATGTGGTAGATTAATAGAGATGGAAGGATAGTAAAAGTATAAATAGATAGTAGATAAGTGGATAGATTGATGGATATAATGGCTGGGTAACTGCATTATTATTATTTTTGCTGTTTTCCTCCTCTCTTTTCTCCATGTTGTCTTCCTCTGAGGTCTTTGCTCCTTAGTCCTCTCTGTGCCGCTGTCAGCGCGGTTTTCTTTGCGGTTCCTGTCCGGATTTGGTGTAATGAATGGCCCCGGTCTCTTCCTCCGCTCTTGCACTGGCTCCTTGCTCCGCACAGTCGGTCTTTTGTTCGCCTGAAGTTGCTCTTTGATTTCGTGATTTCGTTCTTTCTTTCTTTACTCCACTTGGCCTTTCTTTCAGTTCTCGGCGCTTTCTGTTCCGTTCTTTGCCTTGTTCCAAGAATTGCTCTGGGCCGGTCACAAACAGCTGTGGGGGCGATTAACTCCACATCCAGACTCCAAGAAGGTCTCCTCACCAGCCTGTGTGTTGTACAGAAACATCTGTCTACATGGAAACTGCCAACAAGTTGCTGTTAGCAGATCTGTTATCTCTATTTATTCATTGCTTTGAGTATAGAATATGCCATGTCATTAAGGAATTAGAAAGACTCATAAAACAAAATGAGTGGAAATGTGATTAGTCACTTAACCTGCTTGCTGATGGTTTCCTGGTTGAGACTTGTTTTTAAAATATTGCTGAGGAAAATAAAATATATATATATACAGTATATCTATATATATAATTGTCTAAGGGTTTTTCTGTCTGTCTGTCTGTCCTGGAAATCCCACATCTCTGATTGGTCGAGGCTGCCAGGCCTCAACCAATCAGCGACGGGCACAGCATGGCGACGATGATGTCATAAAGGTTGCTTCGACCAATCAGCGACTGGCACAGTCTGCCGCGAATTCGCCTCGACCAATCAGCGACGGGCACAGTATCGACGTAGATGTCATAATGGTTGCCATGGAAATCCTGCGTCGACCAATCAGCGACGAGCACAGTCTGCCGCGAATTCTGGAATCATCATTGTCCTCCACTGCTGTCAAGTGCCACCATTGTGTTGTCTAAGGGTCTAATTGTCTGTCTGTCTCGGAAATCCCGCCTTGCTGATTGGTCGAGGCCAGCCGGCCTCTATGGGGCCATAACTGCATGGAGCAGTATAATACATGACTGGGCAAAATACTACGTGGACATGAATATTCTAGAATACCCGATGCGTTAGAATCGGTCCACCATCTAGTATATATATACATCACTGATAGATCACTGGATCAGTGGTCAGGAAAGCGTTGCACACTTGGAGGTAATATTGGATGCTGTTCCAATTTTTTTCTATATATATATATATATATATATATATATATATATATATATATATATATATATACTGTATATATACCTATATAAGAGGCAGCATGTGCACTTATCACTCCATAACAATAGGGGGCTGATTATGACTGCGTATTCCAAGATGGGACCTCCGAAATACCAGGCCTCTCTTACCACATTGATCCTTATACTCTCCCACTAATTAATACCCCCTAAATTAAAAACACAACACTTATTTCTTTTGGATAATTTTGGCCACAGCGGCCATTTTATTAAATAACAAACATAAAAAACCATTTATACATTTGTATAAAAACTTGAGGGGAGGGTTCTTGGAGCTAATAAATCTGGCACCTAATAGGCAAAGCCCAAAACCAACATGTAAAAACCCCTTCTTTACCCCCAGCCGTAACCACCAGCTCGAGGGCACCATGTAACCCGTTTACCGGGCAAACCAACCCCAAAGCTCCCGAGGTCAAATCCCCATCCAGAGCCAGTAAACCAAAGCCAGATCAGCCCCATGAAACCAACTCCAAGAACCCCGCCCCCCGCCAACCACGAGCAGCACTGAACACCTCAGGCTCGCGAGTGCCCCACCACCGCCATGGCCCTCTCCACCCCTTCTTGTATTGCCAACATCCACAAATCCAAGCCAATATCGTTCAAATGAACGCCATCGCTCCTCCAGTAATTTCCAACACCAGCTTCCAACTCAAAATGGCGAACCGCCATCCCCCCGTTACGAGAAACAAAACTCGCCACAGCCCTGTTTAGCTTCACCCGAGCCCTATTGATACCCTTCATAGAGCGTGCTGCCCTCCACGATTTTCTGGGCACAATGTCGGACCACACCGTAACCATCCCTGGGAAGGATACCCACAATCGCAATAGATCGTACCGTATATCCCGAATTAGTTCTCTCACCGGCTTAGACCCCAAATCATTACCACCCAAATGCACAACAACAATAACCGGAGAACGATCCAAACTAACCGATCGAGAAAATTCGGTCAAAAACCCGCGCCAGGACATGCCCCGAAAACCCAACCAACGGACCACCACCGCCTCCCTCTGAAATCCCAATTGCCTACCATCGTGTCTAACATCAGCACGAATCACCCCCCAATGCACGAAAGAATGGCCGAAAATCCACGCCAGAAGTGGGGTCCGCCCTGCAAAAATACAACAATGATTAATACCCCCACTAAACAAATAACAAATCAGTTACGCACATAAGATAAATAACGATTCGACGACCACCTACCAATACGCCGAATAACCTCCGGGCCCAGCCCCAAACCAGCAGCCTCCGATGCTGCCCCAATTCGGAAGGAGTGCGTCCCAAATAACGCCGGATCCAGGCCCAAAATTGTCAACGCTTGTCTCAAAACAGCCGTAAACTGAAACCGCGATAAAAATTCGCCCTGACGATGCCGCAAAAGTGGCCCCGACCTATCCGGATCCAAACCCCAATACTCTTCCAAACACCTATGAGGGCACATTGCCCCCCCAATCACTTTTCCCAAAACCACACGCCTTCCTTTCCCCAACTGATCAGTCTTTGACCGCCGGATCCAAAACGCAACCCCACCTGACCAAAATTCAGTATCCCCCGCCAACAAACCCCCAGCTGTAAACCTGCTAGGGGAAACCAGCTCCCCTATTCTCAACGCCCCGAAAAAGGCTAACGAAAAAGCCAGACGAAACAAAACAGCCTCATAATGAGAACTGCAAACTTCCCCCAAGACTACACCCAAACGTTCCAACATCCCGAACGATATGGGCCGCCGAGCGTCACACGTTGAAAAACCCCTTCTAAAACCTTTTAATGCCTGCCGAATCAAAAATTCCTTAGTAACATCAACAGAACCCTGAAGCTTGAAACCAAAAGCAACCCCAGCTATAAATTTATTCAACTTCGATACGGACCAGCCCCATTCAACCACCGAACCGATGAAAAGCAACAACGCCATCACCTTATCGTCATCCGATTCGACTGAACCCAGCTGATCCAACCACCCTACCCACAAATGCCACGACGCCTCATAACCTGACCACGTCCTTCCTGACACTGACGACTGTATCAGACGTCCTCCTCGTCCGCAACTATCTGCCACAAATGAGAAGGGCATGTCGTTCCTGCATCTTCCGCCTCTGGAGCCAACTCCCGGAAACGCGCCCACTGCAAACGAGACAGAGCATCAGCTATAGAGTTTTGCACACCGGGAACATGTACAGCTGAAATCCATGTATTCAACTCCAAGCACCGCAAAACTAACTCCCGAACCAATTTGATTACCGGAGGAGATGAAGATGACAGACTATTGATCACCGACACCACACTCGAATTATCGCAATGGAAACGTATCCGCCTATCCTGAAACGTACTGCCCCAAATGAACACCGAAACCACAATTGGAAACAGTTCCAACAACGCCAAATTTTTTGTAAACCCAGCATCACACCACCAATCCGGCCATCCCCCAACGCTCCACTTTCCAGCACAATAAGCCCCGTATCCAACACTACCAGCCGCGTCCGTAAAAATTTCACAATCGAAATCGTTCAAATCCTCCTGTTGAATCAGGGCCCTGCCATTATAGTTGTCCAAAAAACGCCTCCAAACCACCAAATCCTCCCTGTGCTCCCTTCTCAATCGTACAAAATGATGCGCAGACCGCACACCGGCCGTAGCTCTCGACAATCTCCTACAAAATATCCTGCCCATCGGCATGATCCGGCACGCAAAGTTTAACCGCCCCAACAATGACTGAAGCTCTTTCAATGTAACCTTGCGCAGCTTCTCGCATCTCAATACCTCTTGCCGTAAGGCCAACAGCTTCTCCTCAGGCAAGCGACACTCCATCTTCACCGAATCTATAAGAATTCCTAAAAAACTCAACACCGTAACAGGTCCTTCCGTTTTGTCACGCGCTAAAGGCACCCCAAACTGGCCTGCTACCCACTCCATCGTAGCCAACAAATTGCCACACAGCAAAGAATCCGGGGGGCCAACAAACAAAAAATCGTCTAAGTAATGAATAACCGACGGCACCTGGGAAACGTCCCGAACAACCCACTCCAGAAAAGTACTAAAAGCTTCAAACAGCGAGCAGGAAATTGAACAACCCATCGGCAAACACCTATCCAAGTAAAACCCTCCATTCCAAAAACATCCCAACAGCGGGATACTATCGGGGTGAACCGGAAGCAACCGAAAAGCCGATTCAACATCTGTCTTAGCCATTAATGCACCTGAGCCATACCTCCGCACCCATTGCACGGCAGTATCAAAAGAGGTATAAACCACAGAGCAGAGATCCTCAGCTATCCCGTCATTAACTGACTGGCCCTTCGGATAAGACAGATGCTGAATAAGGCGAAACTTGTTGGGCTCTTTTTTAGGAACCACCCCAAGCGGTGACACAACCACCCCCTCCACGGGTAAATCACTAAACGGCCCCGCCATGCGTCCCAGCTCAACTTCCTTTGCCAATTTAGCCGTAACCACATCAGGCTGCAAATTAGCCGACCTCAAGTTCTTCTTAGAAAAGGGGATAGCATGAGCCGGATGAGGAATTCTAAACCCCTCAGAAAACCCCTCACACAGCAACCTAGCCTTTTCCCTATCCGGATACCTACTTAGATAAGGGGCCATCCTTAGAACCTTCACCGGTGTCACCCCCATGACCGCCTCCCACTCCTGGTTTACCCCTCGCTTTCTTGAAACACTTGGCCGCTCCATGTGAGGCCCCTCCGCAGTGGGAACAAACATGCTTGAACTTGCATGTGCTGCCATATTTGCATTGGCCGTCATTGAACTGCCAACACGTCCCTGTTTTGTCCTTAACCCCTTGTGACCCCTGACCTCCACTCCCTTGTCCCGACTGCTGACCACTACTCCCTCCACCCCCATGAAAGGACTGCCCAAACCTCGTCGGGGCCATTACCTTCAACCACAAACCTATGTCTTTTTGTTCCCACTTTATCTCTGGCCTAATAGCCTTCCTCTGCCGAAATTGCTCGTCGTAACGTAACCACGCCTGGCCCCCGTACGCCCTGTATGCTTCCCCTATCGCATCGACATAGCAGAACAAACCAGTACAGTTCTCCGGGAACTTCTCACCTATAACTCCCGCCAAAATAAAAAACGCCTGTTGCCAGTTCGCAAACGTCTGCGGTATCAATCGCCAACGCCTCTTCTCCTCATCTTCCTTCTTGCTATCCTCTTTCTTACCCTTATCCAGATTAAACTTCTCCAGAGGCAACAAGGAAAAAATCTCTACATATTCGTCCTTCCATATTTTCTCCTTAACCTCCTTCTTTAAATGAGCACCCAACGGCCCCTCAAAACACACATAAACTTCCCCTTTAGCTCTATTATCCAACTTGATTCTATCCCCTTTTTCCTTATCCGTCTGTACCGACACCGACACCCCCGCCGATGACGCCTGTTCCACTCCACACGCCCTATCGGATCCGCCTCCCCCTCCCGAACCCGTACCCGAAACCGGCAACCAAGCCCCTAACGGAGGCGACCGCACACCATCCCGGCCCTCCCCATCCAGTCTCCTCAGAATCTGGGACATACCCGCCAGGAGCTCTCTGACCCCCGGAACCCCTACGGTGCTGGGCCCCCCACTCCCCGCCAAATCGACCCCCCTATACCAACTATCCCCAACCCGAGCACCACTATCCCACCCCGCAACAGAATCATTTTCATACTCACCAAGCTGCGCGGGTGCTGTGTCCCCGCCAGCCGTGCGATCACCGAACTCCCGCGGGTCGCTCCTGAAACCGGAATCCTCAGCGCCGCTGTGTTGCTCCAGGCCCGCGCCCCTGGCCTCCACGTCACCAGGGGGGACCGGAGCAGGAGAACTGGAGTTTTCCCTGGACCTTCTGGGTGACCTGGACCTGGCAGCCGCCAGCCCGACTCCGGACCTGTCTTCTTGCTGGGCTCTCCCACGAGCCCCAGCAGTTGCCACCGCTCTTCCCCGCCGTGCTGGGCCAGGCTGTGGGGTTGAGGTACGCCCGCCCGCCGCTCTGCCTCTTGCCGCGCCGCCTCTGCCAGGCACCGTGGTACCCGCCGCCATTCCGCTGCTGATCGCTGGTCCCGTCGCTCCCTGCATTCTGCTCCTCGTCGCCGGCGCCGCAGACACCGCCGCTGCCCGCCGGGTATCGCTCCTGCTGGGCGCCGCCATATTGGAGCCGCAAACCGGAAGTCCTCCAGGCACTTCCGGTGCGGCCTGTGCTCCTCTCTGTGCCTGCGCCGCCGCTGCTCCCGACCGCCGTCCAGCGCCGGCAACGCCGGCCTGTGGATTCCTGCCGGAAGCCGGGCCGGGGGAAGAAGGTGACCGCCGGCCCGCACACACCGCAGGGTCCCGAGAGGGGCTCCGTGGCCGGCGGTTGCTGCGCCCTCCGATCTCCGGCGACAGTCGCTCTGGAGGACGGGTCCTCCTGGATCTGGTCCCCTGGGCTCCCGGACTGTCCAGCAAAGATGCCAGCTGGTCCTCCAGCCAGCCTCCCCGCCGCGACCTCGCCATCTCCCGCAGCTGCCCCAGGATTTCGTCTACGGAGGAGGCCATCCTGCACGTCTTCTCAGGTCAGATATTCCAGCAGTAATGGCCCCTTTCCCGCACTTTTCCATGACCCGCCCCCCCCACTAGAGCACCCCTCTACTCCTCCCCATCTCCAGAACCAATCCCTTCTCCCAGCATTCACATTTAAAAATTGCTCTCCTGCGTTCCCTTGGCAACGCAGTCATGGGGGGCTTTCCTTAACTCCGTTCCTCCAGCCCCCCCTCTTTATTATTATAGGTTGTGTCCATAATTTTCTCTGTTTTGTTTATTGATATGGTCCGGCCACTAGGCGCATTCATTAGGCAATATGACGCATGTTTTGAACTCTTGCATTGTTTTTTTATCTGTGCCCCTGCATATTAGATCATGCACACAGTCCTGATTTTCTTAGGGTCCATTACAATCACATCTGGTGGTTTTGAAATAATTCCGTATAGCCACTAGGCTTTTTAAAATGGTTTTAAATACCGTATATACTCGAGTATAAGCCGACCCGAGTATAAGCCGACCCCCCTAATTTTGCCACAAAAACTGGGAAAACTTATTGACATTTACCGGTGAATTTCAAAAATAAAAATAGATCATTATTTCCCCATAGCTGTGCCATATAGTGCTCTGCACCGTTCATATTTCCCCATAGCTGTGCCCCATATAGTGCTCTGCACCGTTCATTTTGTCCCATAGCTGTGCCCCATACTGTGCTCGGCACCGTTCATTATTGCCCCATATCTGTGCCCCATATACAATACTCTGCACCGTTCATTTTGTCCCATAGCTCTGCCCCATACAGTGCTCTGCACCGTTCATTATTGTCCCATATCTGTGCCCCATATATGCTCTGCACCGTTCATTATTGTCCCATATCTGTGCCCCATATAGTGCTCGGCACCGTTCATTATTGCCCCATATCTGTGCCCCATATCTGTGCCCCATATATGCTCTGCACCGTTCATTATTGTCCCATATCTGTGCCCCATATAGTGCTCGGCACCGTTCATTATTGCCCCATATCTGTGCCCCATATCTGTGCCCCATATATGCTCTGCACCGTTCATTTTGTCCCATAGCTCTGCCCCATACTGTGCTCTGCACCGTTCATACTGCCCCATAGCTGTGCCCCATACTGTGCTCGGCACCGTTCATTATTGCCCCATATCTGTGCCCCATATATGCTCTGCACCGTTCATATTGTCCCATAGCTGTGCCCCATACTGTGCTCTGCACCGTTCATATTGTCCCATATCTGTGCCGCATATATGCTCTGCACCGTTCATATTGTCCCATAGCTGTGCCCCATACTGTGCTCTGCTCTGCACCGTTCATTATTGTCCCATATCTGTGCCCCATACTGTGCTCTGCACCGTTCATTATTGCCCCATATCTGTGCCCCATACTGTGCTCTGCACCGTTCATATTGTCCCATAGCTGTGCCCCATATATGCTCTGCACCGTTCATATTGTCCCATATCTGTGCCCCATACTGTGCTCTGCACCGTTCATATTGTCCCATATCTGTGCCCCATACTGTGCTCTGCACCGTTCATTATTGCCCCATATCTGTGCCCCATACTGTGCTCTGCTCTGCACCGTTCATTATTGCCCCATATCTGTGCCCCATATAGTGCTCTGCACCGTTCATTTTGTCCCATAGCTGTGCCCCATATAGTGCCCTGCACCGTTCATTATTGTCCCATATCTGTGCCCCATACTGTGGCCTGCACCGTTCATATTGTCCCATAGCTGTGCCCCATATATGCTCTGCACCGTTCATATTGTCCCATATCTGTGCCCCATACTGTGCTCTGTACCGTTCATATTGTCCCATAGCTGTGCCCCATACTGTGCTCTGTACCGTTCATATTGTCCCATAGCTGTGCCCCATACTGTGCTCTGCACCGTTCATATTGTCCCATATCTGTGCCCCATACTGTGCTCTGCTCTGCACCGTTCATTATTGTCCCATATCTGTGCCCCATACTGTGCTCTGCACCGTTCATTATTGCCCCATATCTGTGCCCCATACTGTGCTCTGCTCTGCACCGTTCATTATTGTCCCATATCTCTGCCCCATACTGTGCTCTGCACCGTTCATTATTGCCCCATATCTGTGCCCCATATAGTGCTCTGCACCGTTCATTTTGTCCCATAGCTGTGCCCCATATAGTGCTCTGCACCGTTCATTATTGTCCCATATCTGTGCCCCATACTGTGCTCGGCACCGTTCATTATTGTCCCATATCTGTGCCCCATATAGTGCTCTGCACCGTTCATTTTGTCCCATAGATGCTCCACATAAATCTGTGCCGCTGCTGCTGCTGCAATAAAAAAAAACACATACTCACCTCTCTTGCTTGCAGCTCCCGGCGTCTCGTTCCGGCGTCCGGTCCCGGCGTCTCTCTGCTCTGACTGATCAGGCAGAGGGCGCCGCGCACACTATATGCGTCATCGCGCCCTCTGACCTGAACAGTCAGAGCGCAGACGCCGGGAAGATGGAGGCGCCGGGAAGATGGAGCGGCGCCCGGCGGCTGGAACGCGGACAGGTGAATATTACATACTTACCTAGTCCCAGCGATCCTGACGCTCCCCGCACAGCTGGTCTTCGGTGCCGCAGCCTCTTTCTCTATCAGCGGTCACCGGCAGCGCTGATTAGAGAAATGAATATGTGGCTCCACCCCTATGGGAGGTGGAGCCGCCTATTCATTTCTCTAATGAGCGGTCCCACGTGACCGCTGAAGAGGGGAAGAACTGCCGCACCGAAGACCGTGGGACAGCAGGGACAGCGCCAGGATCGCTGGGACTAGGTAAGTATACCTCACCGCCCTCACCCGCCGACCCTGCCACCCACCTTGACTCGAGTATAAGCCGAGAGGGGCACTTTCAGCCCAAAAATTTGGGTTGAAAATCTCGGCTTATACTCGAGTATATACGGTACATGTTTTTTGCATGTACCGTATTTTCAGGCGTATAAGACGACTTTTTAACCCCTGAAAATCTTCTCAAAAGTCGGGGGTCGTCTTATACACCGGGTACGGCATGTGCGGAGTTCTGAAGTCGCTGCATATGGTGCAGGGAGCGGTCCTGGATGGTTCCCAGGGTCTGGAGGAGAGGAGACTCTCCTTCAGGCCCTGGGATCCATATTCATGTAAAAAAAAGAATAAAAATAAAAAATATGGATATGCTCACCTTCCGACAGCCCCCGGAGTTCTCCCGGCACTCCGCGATGCATGCGGCGGTTTCCGTTCCCAAGGATGCATTGCGCGCCGCAAAGGACCTTTGTGACGTCACGGTCACGCGACTGCGACGTCACAAAGGTCCTTCGCGGCGCGCAATGCATCCTTGGGAACGGAAACCGCCGCATGCATCGCGGAGAGCCGGGAGAACTCCGGGGGCTGTCGGAAGGTGAGCATATCCATATTTTTTATTTTTAGAATTTTTTTTTTTACACAAATATGGATCCCAGGGCCTGAAGGAGAGTCTCACACGCCGTATAAGATGACACCCAGTGTAAAAGATGACCCCCCAAAAGTTGGGGGGTCATCTTATACGCCCAGTCGTCTTATACGCCGAAAAACACGGGCAATCAAAAAAACTATTTTTGGTATTATGGTGATCCCTGTGTACGCATACCTCTGTGCTCTTTCACATCACCTATTGTGTATGGTGGATCCTGTGTTATCTACTGTATATAGAGGTATTATCAGTCATTGTACAGGAGGAGGAGGTGAGCTGTGACATCACCTATTGTGTATGGTGGATCCTGTGTTATCTTCTGTATATAGAGGTGTTATCAGTGATTGTACAAGAGGAAGAGGTGAGCTGTGACATCACCTATTGTGAATGGTGGATCCTGTGTTGTATACTGTATATAGAGGTGTTATCAGTGATTGTACAGGAGGAGGAGGTGAGCTGTGACATCACCTATTGTGAATGGTGGATCCTGTGTTATCTACTGTATATAGAGGTGTTATCAGTGATTGTACAGGAGGAGGAGGTGAGCTGTGACATCACCTATTGTGAATGGTGGATCCTGTGTTATCTGCTGTATATAGATGTGTTATTAGTGATTGTACAGGAGGAGGAGGAGGTGAGCTGTGTCATCACCTATTGTGAATGGTGGATCCTGTGTTATCTACTGTATATAGAGGTGTTATCATTCATTATACAGGAGGAGGAGGTGAGCTGTGATATCACCTATTGTGAATGGTGTATCCTGTGTTATCTACTGAATATAGACGTGTTATCAGTCATTGTACAGGAGGAGGAGGTGAGCTCTGGCATCACCTATTGTAAATGGTGGATCCTGTGTTATCTACTGTATATAGAGGAGTTATCAGTGATTGTACAGGAGGAGGAGGTGAGCTGTGACATCACCTATTGTGAATGGTGGATCCTGTGTTATCTACTGAATATAGAGGTGTTATCAGTCATTGTACAGGAGGAGGAGGTGAGCTGTGGCATCACCTATTGTAAATGGTGGATCCTGTGTTATCTACTGTATATAGATGTGTTATTAGTGATTGTACAGGAGGAGGAGGTGAGCTGTGACATCACCTATTGTGAATGGTGGATCCTGTGTTATCTACTGTATATAGATGTGTTATCAGTGATTGTACAGGAGGAGGAGGTGAGCTGTGACATCACCTATTGTGAATGGTGGATCCTGTGTTATCTACTGTATATAGATGTGTTATCAGTGATTGTACAGGAGGAGGAGGTGAGCTGTGGCATCACCTATTGTAAATGGTGGATCCTGTGTTATCTACTGTATATAGAGGTGTTATCAGTCATTGGACAGTAGCGGGAGGAGGTGAGCTGTGACATCACCTACTGTGATTGGTAGATCTTGTGTTTTCAGCTGTTTAAACATCTAAAACCTGTTTTAAACATTAGATGATACGTTCGGATGACACTATACCCAGGTGCCTTGTTGCTAATTTTGGACATATTCTATCAGCCAGTACTTTCACCACTAGGGGAGCTCATTGAATGGTCAGCATTGCCGCCTCCATTTTTAATAATTGAATTCCGATAATTATCACCAGTGTCCTCCCAATAATGGTAAGCTCTTTTCTTCACAGCAGCCATTGATTATGCTTGTCAAGATATTCCGGACCTGCCCTTGTGCCCCTCAATCCAATCTCAGCAGTATTTTCTCTTTTAAAGCTGTGAGGATCAATAATGATGTGAGAAACCCCATAAATAATCAGTGATGTATGGAGTGGATTCGCCACCCCCCCCCGGGTTTGCATGCAATATCGCTAATTGCATCCCCCTTATGTGACGATATACACAGAATAATGCACAACGACAATCTACCGGCGATAGACCCTCAATGTACCGTATAGTCGGGACCTATGGCAGACACAGACAGAAGGGGCCCCTGAGCAAGAGCAATATATAATGTGCCCCCTGCAGCCCAATACCTCATCATAAAGCACAATTTCACCTGCTTTGGAGGTGGATGTGGCCCCGTTACCTCTTGGACCCCTGTGCGGGTGGATGCACCAATGTGCGCCCCTGCATGGGATATGGAAGTAGTTAAGTCACTCTAAACTCCATGCGTCTGGATGCAGCAGGGGCGCCATATGTTGCTCCAGACTTCGTGCTTTTTATATAGATTTTCTATATTGGTAAGAAACAGATGCGGCAAAGAAAAGTTTCCCAACTTAGTTTGGAATTTGTCATAACTCACAAAAGTTTGGTTCATGAGCAATAATACGGTGAACTCTGCTACATCTTCATGGGCTATACTGTCCATTTCTTCATCAGTACGTGACTTATGCACTTAGATACTTAGAAGAAAACAGAGAGAACCTTTTTTTCTTATTTTTCCTGTCCAGCGATGGTGATCGGCAATGACTCATTCAGCGGAAAAAAACGGATGCTATATGCATAATTCATTACAATAGAGCAGTATTAAAACTGCCCAGCAGGCGTTCAATAGTCACAGACAGAGCAGATAATGTGGTCTTCTGACCCCTGTAAATCTCCACGTTATGCTACCGATAAGGACTCATTCCTATTTCGCTCCATGTTTCTCTTGTTCTAAAGGGAGTAACATTCCCTTTAAGGTGCAATGAATAGTGTGAGGAGAAGCCCATTATCCAGTCTCTTCTTCAGGATCCTTGCCTTGGAGGACCTAGCATTTCCAAGCATTGTATTTCTACTTTGTAATGAAGCATTTGACCTGTGGGGGCACTGCAGGGGAATTGAATACTTGCAGCCAGCTTTCCTCAGCAGATTCCTAGAGGTCTTAGCATCCAGAAACCCAATTGTCATACCATATGAATTCCTCAAATTTCAACTGCATTATCCAAAAAGTAACTGTTTGTAGAGGTAGAAAGAATATATGGCAGTGGCCCACGGAGGCCTTCATTGCTAAGTCTTAGTGAACACTGAGTGCTAGCAAGAGTAAACAGTCGCAATCATGAGGGTGCGTTTAGCTCTCCATAAATGGTGCCCATTCACAAGGTGAAGCGTATAGCTCTCCATAGATGGTGCCCATCCACAAAGTGAAGCGTGTACCTCTCCATAGATGGTGCCCATCCACAAGGTGAAGTATATAGCTCTCCATGGATGGTGCCCATCCACAATGTGAAGCTTGTACCTCTCCATAAATGGTGCACCATCCACAAGGTGAAGCTTGTACCTCTCCATAGATGGTGCCCATCCACAAGGTGAAGCTTGTACTTCTCCATAGATGGTGCCCATTCAAAAGGTGAAGCTTGTAGCTCTCCATAGATGGTGCACCATCCAAAAGGTGAAACTTGTAGCTCTCCATAGATGGTGCCCATCCACAAGGTGAAGCGTGTACCTCTCCATAGATGGTGCACCATCCACAAGGTGAAGCTTGTGCCTCTCCATAGATGATGCACCATCCAAAAGGTGAAGCTTGTAGCTCTCCACAGATGATGCCCATCCACAAGGTGAAGCGTGTACATCTCCATAGATGATGCACCATCCAAAAGGTGAAGCTTGTACCTCTCCATAGATGGTGCCCATCCAAAAGGTGAAGCTTGTACCTCTCCATAGATGGTGCCCATCCACAAGGTGAAGCGTATAGCTGTACATAGATGATGCACTATCCTCAAGGTGACAGGTATACCTCTATATAGATTATGCCCATCCACAAGGTGAAGCATGTACCTCTCCATAGATGGTGCACCAGCCACAAGGAGAAGTGTGTACCTCTTCATAGATGGCGCCCATTTACAAGATGAAGCTTGTACCTTTCCATAGATGGTGCCCATCCACAAGGTGAAGCTTGTACCTCTCCATAGATGGTGCCCATTCAAAAAGTGAAGCTAGTAGCTCTCCATAGATGGTGCACCATCCAAAAGGTGAAACTTGTAGCTTTCCATAATGGTGCCCATCCACAAGGTGAAGCTTGTAGCTCTCCACAGATAGTGCCCATCCACAAGGTGAAGCGTGTACCTCTCCATAGATTGTGCCCATCCACGAGGTGAGGCTTGTACCTCTCCATAGATGGTGCACCATCCACAAGGTGAAGCATGTACCTCTACATAGATGATGCCCATCGAAAAGGTGAAGCTTGTACCTCTCCATAGATGGTGCCCATCCACAAGGTGAAGCTTGTACCTCTCCATAGATGGTGCACCATCCACAAGGTGAAGCTTGTACCTCTCCATAGATGGTGCCCATCCACAAAGTGAAGCTTGTACCTCTCCATAGATGGTGCCCATTCAAAAGGTGAAGCTTGTAGCTCTCCATAGGTGGTGCACCATCCAAAAGGTGAAACTTCTAGCTCTCCATAGATGGTGCCCATCCACAAGGTGAAGCTTGTAGCTCTCCACAGATGATGCCCATCCACAAGGTGAAGCGTGTACCTCTCCATAGATGGTGCACCATCCACAAGGTGAAGCTTGTACCTCTCCATAAATGATGCACCATCCACAAGGTGAAGCTTGTACCTCTCCATAGATGGTGCCCATCCACAAGGTGAAGCTTGTACCTCTCCATAGATGGTGCCCATTCAAAAGGTGAAGCTTGTAGCTCCCCATAGATGATGCCCATCGAAAAGGGGAAGCTTGTACCTCTCCATAGATGGTGCCCATCCACAAGGTGAAGCGTGCACCTCTCCATAGATTGTGCCCATCCACGAGGTGAGGCTTGTACCTCTCCATAGATGGTGCACCATCCACAAGGTGAAGCATGTACCTCTACATAGATGATGCCCATCGAAAAGGTGAAGCTTGTACCTCTCCATAGATGGTGCCCATCCACAAGGTGAAGCTTGTACCTCTCCATAGATGGTGCACCATCCACAAGGTGAAGCTTGTACCTCTCCATAGATGGTGCCCATCCACAAAGTGAAGCTTGTACCTCTCCATAGATGGTGCCCATTCAAAAGGTGAAGCTTGTAGCTCTCCATAGGTGGTGCACCATCCAAAAGGTGAAACTTCTAGCTCTCCATAGATGGTGCCCATCCACAAGGTGAAGCTTGTAGCTCTCCACAGATGGTGCCCATCCACAAGGTGAAGCGTGTACCTCTCCATAGATGGTGCACCATCCACAAGGTGAAGCTTGTACCTCTCCATAAATGATGCACCATCAACAAGGTGAAGCTTGTACCTCTCCATAGATGGTGCCCATCCACAAGGTGAAGCTTGTACCTTTCCATAGATGGTGCCCATTCAAAAGGTGAAGCTTGTAGCTCCCCATAGATGGTTCCCATCCACAAGGTGAAGCGTATAGCTCTCCATAGATGATGCACCATCCACAAGGTGAAGGGTGTACCTCTACATAGATTATGCCCATCCACAAGGTGAAGTTTGTACCTCTACATACAGTACAGACCAAAAGTTTGTTTTGTTTTGTCTGATGTGGTAAGATTTATTTTTCAACTTATGGTGGAAAATAAGTATTTGGTCACCTAAAAAGATGCAAGATTTCTGGCTCTCACAGACCTGTAACTTCTTCTTTAAGAGGATCCTCTGTCCTCCACTCATTACCATGTAGTAATGGCACCTGTTTGAACTTGTCATCAGTATAAAAGACACCTGTCCACAACCATAGATGGTGCCCATCCACAAGTTGAAGCTTGTATCTCTCCATAGATGGTGCACTATAGACAAGGTGAAGCTTCTACCTTTCCATAGATGGTGCCTATCATTTTGGAAATTTCTCCTCTCAGATGGGCAGCTGGCACATATATTGGCACTACAATGAACAATGGGCACTATTCTCAATTTAATGTAGTAAAGGGCCGGCACTATAGGTACCAAAGTAAAAAATGAGGTTGGCACTATGTACACTACATTAATCTACGGAGCTCAGTACTGTTGGCAACATAGTGAACTATAAGGCTGGTGCCACACTAAATGGTGAGGCTGGGTACAGGTAGGACAGGGGCCGACCCCAGTGTGAGATACACATTAGCACTGGCACAGAGCCGTGATTGTGCTCAGGATGGGTACAGACACATGGCCGTGCCGGCCACAGATTGCCTGTAGACCAGAGAGAGAATATTAGCTTTGTGGTATCACATTAGGGAATTGTCATTTCCCTCATTGCTGTGCAGATTCCCGAGGTCTCGTTACACCGGACATGACTCTACTGCATCCAAGCCGTACCTCAGCCGGTGTCTGTGCACCGTACCGCGGCTTGTGCCAGGTCTGAACGTGCGCTGAACCACCATTAGAAATTTAGTTCATGTAGTTGTTATCTCATCGCTTATCTGGACTATCAAGTCAAAAAATGTCTCCCCAAAATAATAGAATGTAATAAATAATAATATAAAATAATGCAAATAAATCCTAACAAAGTAACAAATGATACGAAATAAATCCATAAAATAAATGTATGTAAAATACAACTAATGATACAAAAATAATGCACCAAGTCCTAACAGAAACACACAGAGAACGTCCCTCATAGTGGCCATATTTTTCTGCCCCTTGACCCACTCACAAAGTTGACTATTTTCTCCACTTATTCCCATTTGTGGTCAGATCCGATTGATGGGATTGATCTTAGTACGTTTTATTTAAAGGCAATGAGGCAATGTTTTTCTTTTCTTCCTGTGTCTCTCTGTTCCTGAGATATGGACGATCTCCTTGTAAATAAATATAGTCCTGTTATCCAAGTGGGTGTGGCCCTCAACTGTTCAACACGCCCTCTTGGTTATATGGACTCGATTTACAGTATATTTTGAAGAGAGGGGGTCGTATCTCAGGAACGGAGAAGAGGAGGAACACAAGAAAAATATTGCCGGATTCAGGAGAACAGCTGCATTTACACCAGGTAAAAGCATTACACAATTGTGACAGGTGACAAGTCGTCTTCCAATATTTATCACAAATCCACAGGCTAGATCACAAGTGTATGGTCTGCGGGGTCCAATCACTGGGACCTCCACTGGAGGCGGCAGAAGCGCGCATGTGTGACACCGCTCCAGCGACTGCCTATAGGAGAGGTGATTGTGCATGCATGTATACATGTAGAAGTGAATGGAGCAGGGATCACACATGGAGGCGAAGGGTTCATTTACACAAGGGATACGGTAACCACATTCTCAGAATTGGTAGCCGGCTCAGTGGTCAGACCCCCAGCAATCATTACATGCTCATAGCACTACTCTACTAATACTAGGGCAGAGGTAATACAGTTTAGGAAAGGAATTAAAAAAAGAAAGGAAAACAGAGAAAGAATGAAAAAAGAGAGGATAAAAGAGATGAAGGACAGAAAGAAAGAGAGAGAGAAAGAGAAGAAAAAAAGCAATCTAGAACAAAAGAATGAGAGAGAAAAAAGAAAGAAAGGGGAGAAAGAAAAAAGAAATAAAGAAAAAAGGAAAAAAGAGAGAGGATAAAAAAGAGAGGAAAGAAAGAGGGGAAGGAAAGAAAGAAAAGAAAGAAAGGAAAAAAAATAAAGAAAGAAGGAGAGAAAGAACAAAAGAGAGAAAGAAAGGAGAGAAAGGAAAAAAAGAAAAAAAAAGGAAAAAAGAGAGAAAGAATGAAAAAGAGAGGAAAAAAGAGATGAAGGACAGAAAAAAAGAGAGAGAAATAAAGAGAAGAAAAAAAGAGCAGTCTAGAACAAAAGAATGAGAGAAAAAAAGAAAGGGGAGAAAGGAAAAAAGAAAGAAAGGGGAGAAAGAAAAAAAAGAAAGAAAGAAAAAAAGGAAAAAAGAGAGAATAAAAAAGAGAGGAAAGAAAGAGAAAAGAAAGAAAGGAAAAAAAAGAACAATTGGAATAAAGAAAGAAGGAGCGAAAGAAAAAAGAGAGAAAGAAAGAAAGAAAGAAAGAAAGAAAGAAAGAAAGAAAGAAAGAAAGAAAGAAAGAAAGAAAGAAAGAAAAAAAGAAGAAAAGGAAAAATAGAGAGAATTAAAAAAGAGATGAAAAAAGAAAGAAAGAAGGAGAGAAAGAAAGAAAGAAAGTCACCTTGCTATATGTGAATGCTATGGCCATTCGCCTTCAGGGCTAGCATACATATACCATCCTACATCCATTTTTCCGGAGTGTTCCTGTAATAATATGAGCACATAATTCTGGATTTATTATCAGCTTTAACATCGGAGGTTTCATTAGAAAGATGCATTGTGAGACCTGTACATAATTCTTCGTTATGACGTTACAATTGTAAACGTCTCTCTAACATTGTGCAGAGTTTAAAGTCTCCAGAAACCGCAGCCTGAATTACCATAAGCGCGGAGTATCTGCCGGTGTTGTGCCCATAAATTGCGCAGGCAAGCACAGCGTGTTCCCTGTCAGTGCAAGGGAAGAAAATCATTTGTATTATTTTGGAGAAAGGGCGAGAAGCACAGGCTGCAGAGAACATGCGAAGCCGTCAGACAGATCGGCCCTTGTTACAACTCTCCAGCTGAAGTTTGCTGCCTTGTTTTTTCTTATGGATCGCTCAGTGCCTTTTAAATTTCAGCTCAGGGGATTTAAAAACAATATATATTTTATTTCTCACCCTAAAGATGCTTAGATAAAAGTTGTTTTTTTTTTTTTTTAATAGAAACAGCGCCACTCTTGTTAGTAGGTTGTGCCTGGTATTGCAGCTTATTCTTGTGCGGCAATAACAGATCAGTCAGAAAAAAAAAAATCACGATAAATCTGTTTGTAGACGTCATATTTTCATTATGACGAGAATAAGGTTTAGAGAAAATCTTTTATTTATGAGTAAACTGCCCTCACATCTACACAGAAGAAGCCTGGATCAGGTTCATAGGAAGAAAAGACTGATCTAGCGCTTGTGTGTCCATATTTGGTCTTTGGATCGTGTTGTTTTTCTTTTCGAAAGAACGGCAAATAAATACTAAATATGCAGAATCCTCTCCGACTTGACATTTTGCCTTTCAGCAGCATTGGACCATGGGTTGTGTCTCCTCCGCTGCTCTCGTCTGAGGTCTCATCCATTTCTATTATTTATAATGTTCGGTAAACATTTCATCTCGTTCTTTTAGACGAGCCTGCAGAAAAGAAAGTTTTGGTGAAGAGTTTTGAGCGGTACAAGTGATGAGTCATCTAGATCCGGGCCAACGGTAAAATAAAAAGATCTCTTGCTGATGTCAGACATTGATTTTAACAATGAAGAAGTTTGATAGCTGCACTTAACCCGCGGAACTCGGAGGAGAAGAATGTTCTACTTACCGAAAGAGAAAAACATTTCTATTTGTAAACAGATTTAGTCTAAATGGAAGCAAGAATGAAAGAACGTCGTCCCACCCGGGACCCACATCTGTCACTGACCCAAGCCATACAGACGGAATTGGAGATATGGTTCTTCCAATTCTTTAGGACCTCCAAAAATTGAGCTCACCTCTGTCAAATGAGGTGGGGCTAATGTTGTCCTTCTTGGTTCATCTCATCTTTGGAGATCGAGTCTGCTATTACCATCCATCCATGATGGAGCACGTTGTTTTTTTTGGGAACCTTTTGGGTGGATGTTAGGAGTAGGGGTTATAGACATGGACACAAGTCTTTTTTTTTTAATCAAACGCGAGAAATCTTTTTCGATCTACAGATGTTATTTCGCAACATGCAATGGCAAAGTTGGCCAGGTCCCGCAGAGTATTATTGAAGCCTGGTTCCGACACTCCAGCTAAAGACATCCTTATCTGGAGGTGACTTTGGAGCCACCGCTTTCCTCCAGGTTTTATAATATATTGTATATGTGTAACGTGGGGCTGGGCGGTAGCCGTGGTGAAGGTATTAGTCTCTTACGCTCCCGGCACGCTACATGAATATGGGGCCCTGGCCGGTTGCGTGGGCTTCATCTACCGGGGCGTTATGGCTTTGCAGGCTGTGTGATGCCTGTGACTTTGGCTGGCCAGGAATGGATGTTGGACAATTCAGTGAGGGAGAGACCGCCACTCGAAAATAAACAGTCTTTTATGTAGCATTACCTTGGTGGGAGCTATGTACAATAGATAGCGAGGGCATCACTTCACAAACATTTCCTTTACAACATGGAGCATCTTCACACACGGTCTTTCTACTTCTCCCAAGTTTACTTGTTCTTGCCTCAGGTTCCTCAGTCCTCACCACCACCCAGCACAATACTATAGTCCAGTAAGGGAGAGTCCTGTACTTCATCCTGCGGTTCCATGACTGTTTTCCTTTAGGGGAGTCAGCTTGCCACTATGGCCGGTACTTAGCTTCTCTGCTTGCTGATGCCTTGGATCTCCTACTCGGGGTACTCTCTCTTTTCATCTCGCACTCCCTGTTCCATCATGACGCGTTACCTCTCTGAGTTGTAGACTCAGTACCATACTGATAGGTGTCCTGTACCAGGAAATATCTCCATTGCATCACTCTGTCCTTAGGTTACTGTCCTTCCTCTACTCTAGATCTCGCTATCCACTGTCTCGGTCTTCACCTACGTCAGGGACACGCACATCACGCGGCTCTGTTCACTCTTCTGACCTTAGGTCTGCTTCTGGAGAATGATGGGCACTATCTTCTTTCTTGGCAGGAAACTGTCTCTGTCCCTTCACCTTAACTCTCCCAATCTGGTCTACTCCCAAACATTAACTCTAATACTCCCTACTGTCTGGTGTTAAACAACACTGTCACTAATAGCGCACGTTCCAATACATTATACATCATAACAATGCTCATGTCTTCAGGGGGGAATATGTCCATCTCCTTACATTTGTATGGTAATATGTATATATGAACATGTTCTGCATAGATGGAGGCTGGACCCTTAGAATAATTTTTCTCTGGTGGGACCAAGAATCTCCAGTCGAACACTAGATAACAGCTATGGTCACCACTACCCAACTCAATAGTATGTTGACCACACAGTGGTTAAAAGCAGGCTACACCTTGTGTCATATTTGCCTTAAATCATGATTCTTCGATACTCTGTGTACAGATATTAATGCTACATGTGAAAATATATGACCACCCTGTCGTTTTGATTTATGAGCTGCCGCCTGCTGAGAGATTTGCTGTCATGTGGCATTAATGTAGAAAAGTTGTAGACAGGTAAGGGTGGTCACATCTTTTTTCCACTATTACATTAGCAAATTTCCTAATGGATCAAGTTTTCGAGGATAGGTTCTTTCACCCAGAGTTTTCTCTATAGATACTGGGAAGTCGTATTTTTGATCTGAAAATAATGGATGTTCATTAGAAGGGGAAAGTTGGAAAGGTCAATGATAAATGTTCAATATTCTCCTCCATGTATATCTTATTGGTTCACCAAAGTCATTAATGGTAACAATTCACATCGAAACTCATTAGACAGTTCCTTGGGTCATCATCGATTGATCCTTTAGGACTAGAGACATGATTCTGGCAGCATCTAATAACCATGTTATTCACTTGGAGAATTTCTGGGTTTCAGCTAGATCCAGCAGAGATCATCATTAATTAGTGGAATGGCCAGGGTGCTCGGAGAAAGCATGGATGCAGCCATCTGATGCAGAACAGAGAGTTTTTTGGTGTAACACTATGAATTCCGCACTCACATTCCGTTCCCTCGTAGCTTCAGTGAATGTGGCTCCATTGTATGTGACCGAGGAGCTCAAGCTCTTGGCAGATGAAAGCAGAGGAACAGTTGTGGTGCCCAAAACATTCTTCTACTGTAATTGGGGTCATTCTGGTGACTTTCCATAACCTTTGCTCCTGTCTTAGATAAATTAGCTACATTAACCACTGGTTAATGTAATAAGGAAACTGAGAAGAAGACGTTTATTTGTCTGTTATCGATCGATATGTCCAGTATTCCACTCTAAAATAGATTTTCCATCCCTGAGGCTTAAAATTGAGACCTTATATATGGAAGTTCATTTCTCAGGGGATAATATAAGGGTAGGTAGATTCCTAGTATAATTTTGAGATCAAGTTATCATTGTCTTTAAGATCTTTGATTTCAGTCAATGAATAAGAATGATTCTTGGTAAAGCTATGATGACACAAGTGCATGGTGGGTCATGTTGCCATTAGCTTTTAACCTTTTTAGCATTCCAGTTCCTTGGACTGTCCCAGCAAAATATGGACTGTTGGGATTTATGGTACTGGACGTTTTATGGGTCAATCAGCAGTGAGTCCATCACAGTAGTGAAAATTAACCAGGTAACCAGACTGAAGAGGGGAAGACAAGTCCTAGACCACTGGGTCCAAGTCATGGCTATTGGTCACAGCGTGGTTACTGGTTGCATGCCTGGCAAAGAACACGGCACAGCAATGGTCAAATCAAGAGGCAAAGCAAAGATTATTACAAGGTGTGGGCTGCGTTCGTGGTAAGGATGTGATCTGGAGAAAATAAGAAAGGTTTCTTATTCCCATCAATGCATTTCAGCACCAGACCGGAACCTTTCTCAAGGTTTTTTACCTTGATAAAGGTGCTGTTTTGCTGAGAGACTGACACCTTTCTCAAAGTTTTTCACCTTGATAAAGGTGTCATTTCGCCGATGGACTGATGCCTTTCTCAAAGTTTTTCACTTTGATTTAGGTGCCGTTTCACCAATGGACTGACGCATTTCTCAAAGTTTTTCACCTTGATAAAGGTGCCGTTTCGCCGACAAACTAACACCTTTCTCAAAGTTTTTCACCTTGATAAAGGTGTCGTTTCACCGATGGACTGATGCCTTTCTCAAAGTTTTTCACCTTGATAAAGGTGTCGTATCACCGATGGACTGATGCATTTCTCAAAATTTTTCACCTTGATAAAGGTGTCGTTTTGCCGATGGACTGATGCCTTTCCCAAAGTTTTTCACCTTGATAAAGGTGCCATTTCGCCGACAAACTAACACCTTTCTCAAAGTTTTTCACCTTGATAAAGGTGTCGTTTCACCGATGGACTGATGCATTTCTCAAAATTTTTCACCTTGATAAAGGTGCCATTTCGCCAATGGACTGATGCCTTTCCCAAAGTTTTTCACCTTGATAAAGGTGTCGTTTTGCCGACGGACTGATGCCTTCCCAAAATTTTTCACCTTGATAAAGGTGCCATTTTGCTGACAGACTGACGCCTTTCTCAAAGTTTTTCACCTTAATAAAGGTGCCATTTCGCCAATGGACTGACGCATTTCTCAAAGTTTTTCACCTTGATAAAGGTGTCATTTTGCCGATGGACTGACGCCTTTCCCAGAGTTTTTCTCCTTGATAAAGGTGCCGTTTCGCTGACGGACTGATGCCTTTCTTGAAGTTTTTCACCTTGATAAAGGTGCCGTTTTGCTGACAGACTGACGCCTTGCTCAGAGTTTTTCTCCTTGATAAAGGTGCCATTTCGCCAATGGACTCTTTTCTCAAAGTTTTTCATCTTGATAAAGGTGTCGTTTTGCCGATGGACTGATGCCTTTCCCAAAGTTTTTCTCCTTGATAAAGGTGCCGTTTCGCTGACGGACTGATGCCTTTCTTGAAGTTTTTCACCTTAATAAAGGTGTCGTTTCACCCATGGACTGACAACATTCTCAAAGTTTTTCACCTGGATAAAGGTGCCGTTTTGCCAATGGGCAGACGCATTTATCAAAGTTGTTCAGCTTGATAAAGGTGTCGTATCACCGATGGACTGATGCATTTCTCAAAATTTTTCACCTTGATAAAGGTGTCGTTTTGCCGATGGACTGATGCCTTTCCCAAAGTTTTTCACCTTGATAAAGGTGCCATTTCGCCGACAAACTAACACCTTTCTCAAAGTTTTTCACCTTGATAAAGGTGTCGTTTCACCGATGGACTGATGCATTTCTCAAAATTTTTCACCTTGATAAAGGTGCCATTTCGCCAATGGACTGACGCATTTCTCAAGGTTTTTCACCTTGATAAAGGTGTCGTTTTTCCGATGGACTGATGCCTTTCCCAAAGTTTTTCACCTTGATAAAGGTGTCGTTTTGCCGACGGACTGATGCCTTTCCCAAAATTTTTCACCTTGATAAAGGTGCCATTTTGCTGACAGACTGACGCCTTTCTCAAAGTTTTTCACCTTAATAAAGGTGCCATTTCGCCAATGGACTGACGCATTTCTCAAAGTTTTTCACCTTGATAAAGGTGTCATTTTGCCGATGGACTGACGCCTTTCCCAGAGTTTTTCTCCTTGATAAAGGTGCCGTTTCGCTAACGGACTGATGCCTTTCTTGAAGTTTTTCACCTTGATAAAGGTGCCGTTTTGCTGACAGACTGACGCCTTGCTCAGAGTTTTTCTCCTTGATAAAGGTGCCATTTCGCCAATGGACTCTTTTCTCAAAGTTTTTCATCTTGATAAAGGTGTCGTTTTGCCGATGGACTGATGCCTTTCCCAAAGTTTTTCTCCTTGATAAAGGTGCCGTTTCGCTGACGGACTGATGCCTTTCTTGAAGTTTTTCACCTTAATAAAGGTGTCGTTTCACCCATGGACTGACAACATTCTCAAAGTTTTTCACCTGGATAAAGGTGCCGTTTTGCCAATGGGCAGACGCATTTATCAAAGTTGTTCAGCTGGATAAAGGTGCCGTTTTGCCGATGAACTGACGCCTTTCTCAAAGTCTTTTACCTTGATAAAGGTGCTATTTTGGCACCAGACTGGAACCTTTCTCAAGATTGCTTACCTGGAGAAAGGTGCCGAAATGCACTGGTGTTGAATACAAACTCTTTCTATTCTTCTAAATCTTTATCTTTCCATATTTCTAAACATAAGTCTTTTATATTTCTACATTAACAGATAAAAATCTGTTTTTAGTGAATATATATTTTCCCAGACAGATGACGGTTGGTGCTTATAAAATTCTATGGAGAACTTGCAGCCGAATGTCTGTGTCTACCTCCAGCTCCTCCCACCCCTATAGAGTTTTAAAAGCCCCAACTGTCAATTCTTCTCTCACTAATGGGAATGTCTGTCTTTACTGAATACATACGGTATTTTAGAGATTTGTTCCCATGAATTGAGACTGAAACGCTAAGTCCAGGAAGAGGAAGAAGCAGATTTCGCTGATAAGATATATTATAAAGTTGCTTATTTTCACATATACTATTGACTTATGAACTAAAAATGAAAAGGATAATCTTTAACTTCTTATGGGGTACATGAGAAAATGGTTTTCAGGCTGGGGCAACAATCTCATAATTGCGCCCCAATGTTTGCAACACCTTTCCTCAATCCCGGCAGATCTTGGCCTCTGTTCAGATTCGCCTGGTGCCGATGCTGGCCCCATGTTGAATAATCTAATAGGCGGCAAATTGGACATATCCAGAAGCGTATTATTAGGTGCAAAGTATCAGGGCACCAGTGCATGCATTTCTGTAAGACTCCCCCGGCTATTCATAAGGGGGCGCACATACTTGTGCAGATACGGACGGCTTGTTTCTGATAATAAGGGGATTTACTATTCAAAGACCGATTGTTAAGGGATGGCTGGTGCCGGATTTAATATTCGTCTGGACGTTTGCGGTTTGCTTTTCGCTCCTTTCTTGCTCCGTAATGAATGCATGTGGTTGGAACGTTCTGCATTTCTCACCTCGGTGGATGGATTATTTATAGCCCTATTAAACGAGCCGAGGACCGGCTCCTAATCCATAATTGGCTCCATAATTAATCTCAGCTCGTACCGTGGCTCGGCTGCATCCCCCCAATTCAGTGTCATTTTGGATGATTATGGTGAATACCTGCACCCTCGCCCCTCCGGTCTCCGCTCCGCTTGTGTACAAATAAACAGCGCCAATTATTCTGAATTGCTGTATGTTCTGCTGGCATATCGGTCCTACCGTCAGGCAGGTTGGACGTAGGGCAGGATGGCGATATTCATCGAGAATTTTTTTAAGGAGGATTTTGCATACTCTTCCTGTTTGTTTCAATGTAAAATCTGTTCTGCTGTTCACAATGCAAGGTTTGGTTTTTTTTAACTTTTTTATGAGATTTATAAAAATCAGGGGAAAAAAAGAAGTGACCTGTAATTTCTTTGCAATGGATTCATTGTGGAACCAGCTCCAAAATTGACACTGTTGTCAAGTCAAACGGCGGCATGGAAAAACAAACTTTTCAGGGATGTAAAACAAATTCAAAAAGCAGACAAAAAAATACGCTCACATGCATATATACAGTAAACATTACACACCAGAGTAAATTCCCCCATACAAAGCAGTGCAGTCAGTATTACTGTATTCTGTGGCTCACTGGTACAGTTTCTGTACTATGTGGCTTACTGGTAGAATTTCTGTCTTCTGTGGCTCACTGGTAGTGTTTCTGTGTTGTGTGGCTCATTGGTAGAGTTTCTGCCCCCTGTAACTCACTTGTAGAGTTTCTGCTATCTGTGGCTCACTGGTAGAGTTTCTGCCTTCTGTTCCCCACTTGTAGAGTTTTTGCCTCCTCTAACTCACTTGTAGAATGTCTGCCTTCTGTGGCTCACTGGTGTAGTTTCTGCATTCTGTGGCTCACTTGTAGTGTTTCTGACTTTTGTGGCTCACTGGTACATTTTCTGTGTTATGGGACTCATTGGTAGAGTTTCTGCCTTCTGTGCCTCACTTGTAGAGATTCTGCCTTCTGTGGCTCACTGGTAGAGTTTCTGTCTCCTGTAACTCACTTGTAGAGTTTCTGCTATCTGTGGCTCACTGGTAGAGTTACCGCCTTCTGTGGCTCACTGGCAGAATTTCTGCCTTCTGTGGCTCACTGGTACAGTTTCTGCCTTGTGTAACTCACTGGTACAGTTTCTGTCTTGTGTGGCTCACTGGT